>NW_019154134.1:4527822-5038145 GCF_002288905.1 Enhydra lutris kenyoni
AGGCTCCCCGCTGAGCAGAGAGCCCGACGCGGGGCTTGATCCCAGGACCCTGGGATCATGATCCGAGCCGAAGGCAGAGGCTTAACCCACTGAGCCACCCAGGAGCCCCCGTACACACTTTTTTTAAAAAAGGACTTTATTTATTTATTTGACACAGAGAGAGAGGGATCACAAGTAGGCAGAGAGGCAGGCAGAGAGAGAGGGGGAAGCAGGCTCCCTGGTGAGCAGAGAGCCTGATGTGGGGCTCGATCCCAGGACCCTGAGATCATGACCTGAGCTGAAGGCAGAGGCTTAACGGTCTGAGCCACCCAGGAACCCTGATGACTTACTTATACATTTTGAAGAGTATGGATCAGGTATTTTGTAGAATGTCCCTCAATTTGTATTTGTTTAATGTTTCCTCGGGTCTAGTGTTACAGATTTCAGGGAAGAGCCCTTCTTTTTTTTTTTTTTTTAGTTTTTTTTTGTATGTGGGTTTTTTTTTGTTTGTTTTTGTTTTTTTTTTTTTTGAGAGAGAGAGAGACAATGAAAGAGAGCATGAAAGGGGAGAAGGTCAGAGGGAGAAGCAGATTCCTGGCAGAGCCAGGAGCTCAATGCGGGACTCGATCCCAGGACTCCAGGATCATGACCTGAGCTGAAGGCAGTGGCTTAACCAACAGAGCCATCCAGGCGCCACAGGGAAGAGCCCTTCTTATCACATGGTATCACGAATGCATAGGGTCACTGAAGATATTAACCCAGAACACTTGGTTGAAATGGTGTGTGCTAGATTTCTCTACTGTAAGTGTAAATGCTGTTAGGTAGAGTCACTAACATCGGCCTGCACTCAAGGAGAGGGACATTGAACTCTATCTTTTGGAGGGAGGAGTATCAAAGAATTAATTGGAGTATCTTAAAACCACCACACTATTTTATAATTTTGGGATGGAGATATTTTGAGCCTATGCAATATCCTGTTTCTCTTTACAGTTTCATCTACTAATTTAGCATGCATCAGATGAACCTACCTAGAGCATAATTACTGTGGTATTCTAATGATAATTTTATTTTCCTTGTTCTTTCTAAGTTTATTAGAAACCATATTTTTAATGGATATCTATTTGTACCCCAGGGTGTTTTATGACCTGGCATCTTTTTATCTGTCTTCTGAACTTGGTCACCAGGATAAGTCCTTGTCTTGAGATCTCATCTTCTAGAAGAGAGAGTCATAGTTTTCTTTTCCCATTCCTTTCGTAGTGATCAGATTTTCTCTGAGTCCTGGTATTTAAACAATATTACACACACCATTGTTGTGAGATTTCCAACAAAAAACTCAAACATGAGATTGCTGCTGTCTCAATCTGTTTCATAGGATGCTCTTACTCTTTAAATATTTTTTTCTATTAAGTATAGTTGACATATAATGTTACATTAGTTTCAGGTGCACAATATAGTGCTCGGACAATTCTATATATTATGCAATGTTCGCTACGTGAAGTGTAGTTACCATCTATGACTATAAGAAGGATCTTGCTCTTTGCTTATCTAATTTAGCTTGTGTTGGGGTAGCTGGTATCATCAGTTCACTTTCTTTCTTTTAAAAAAATTTTATATATTTATTTTAGAGAGAGAGTGTGTGAGTTGTGGGGGGTGGGATAGAGGAGAGGGAGGGAGAGAATCTCAAGCAGACTCCCTGATGAGTGCAGAGCTAGATGCGAGGCTCAGTCTCACAACTCAGAGATCATGACCTGATCCGAAATCAAGAGTCCCATGCTTAACCAACCGAACCACCCAGGCACCCCCATTCACTTTACTTTCTTACCTTTTGTCAGACAACAGGCTAAAAATGCAAGCAGATCAATTTTCTTGTGTATCAGTTTAAACACTTTTATGTAGTTTCCTATATTTTAATGTTTCAAAACCTTAGAATATTTTCTTTGTTTTTTTTTTTTAAGATTTTATTTATTTATTTGACAGAGAAAGATCACAAGCAGGCAGAGAGAGAGAGGAGGAAGCAGGCTGCCTGCTGAGCAGAAAGTCCGACTCGGGGCTCGATCCCAGGATGCTGGGATCAGGACCTGAGCCAAAGGCAGAGGCTTTAACCCACTGAGCCACCCAGGCACCCCAAATATTTTCTTTGTTAATGGAAAATTTAAGTATTAAAAAGTAGAGAGGATAGTATCATGAACTCTCATGTACCTATGACCCAGCTTTAACATATCTCAAGGTGCAGTCAAACTTGTTTCATCAATAACCTTCTCCCCTGCCTTGCAGCTCCCTACTCTTGTTTATTTTGAACCTAATCCCAGGTATTACATTATTTAATCTGAAAGTCTTTATTAGGTATTAGAATGTTTTTTTGGTGTTAACTAGAAATGATGATCAATTAATTAATTTGCTCATTGACTTATTTATTGACTGGCACTGAGTTACATTCAAGAGAAATGAATCGGAAGAAACCATGAATTCATTCCCTACTCTCTGGGGGTCTAGATTCAATTGCACACGGAAGTTACTATCTGAGCCACCTTTGTTACTTAACTTCTCTTTAGCCCAGTTTCTTGGTATGTAAAAGGGGATAGTAATGATACCTTACTCAAAAGATCTTGTGAAGAACAAATGGATAATTTATGGAAATTCAAGCATCAGAAATGATTATTGATTTTAGTTAATTGAAATGGACTCAGTCTGCTGAAAACTTGTGAGTCCATGCTAATGCTTAAAGAAAGGAATCAGGAAAAAACAAAAACTAATTTGTCTCTCGTTGAGATGGCCATCAAACCACCTTTTTATTTTGAGAGCTGATAAATAAAGGCAAAGCATTAAGCATTTATCTCCCTTTAAAATAGAAACTATATTTTGGGGTAACAAAATAGCCACTATTATTCAGGGAAACCTCTAATTTACAGAATCGTTAGCTAGTAAATGTAGAAGGTAACATATAATTAGAAACTCATTATTTTGCCACCCCCTAAGGAGAATATTGATTCAGGAAAAGACAAAACCATTAAACCATTTAAGTGAATGGTTGACTAGCCGGGGTGACCATTCATTCAGTTTTGCCAGAAATAGTCCTGGTTTCTGACTCTAGTCCAGATGCACTATTCACAGGGTAGATAGTAGTATAGTCCAGATGCACTGTTCACAGGGTAGATAGTAGTATTCTGATTACGATGGAGGAACAGAGCTGTCATCGCTGTAACCCACATCAGTGTCAGCATCATCAAGGGTGGGATCATCATGGACACATGTATTTCTTGGTGTCTTATAACTGAAATAAACAGCACAACTTCTCGAGTTCTCTTCATCAAAACGTTCAATTCCTATCTAACCAAGTCTTCAGATCTAATTTCCAGCTTACAGAAATACCACGGTGAGAGGGAGTGATCAAACAGTTCCGGAAGCTGGGATGGGCCTGGTATCTTCAGCAAGTCAGCATTCTGACCAGAGGAACTTTTCTAGGTAAAAAGTGACTTAAGCAACATAGCAACCAGAGGCATTGCATGGTTCTGAATCGGATCATAATTTGGACAAATCAGTTGGAAATGACATCTTAGAGACAGCTGGGGGAAATGTGAATATGGACCAGGCATTACCGTTAATTTTGTTAGGTGTAAAAATGTTATTTTTGATACGTAGAAAATGGTTTTTTTGATTGAAGAGAGCCATAGTGATGTATTTAGTTGTGGAATGTTAGGATGTCCATCATTTACAGTACTACAGCACTAAAAACAAAAGAGTTGACAGGAAAAGAAATAAGATGATATAGGTCAAACATGTCATATACATAATGCTCGGTGTTAAGATATGTAGTAACGAGTGGTTGGAATGTTAAGAGATGTGAAGGGTGAATAGGGCAAATCACCAAGATGGGCATAGCAGGAAGTCAGATTTGCATTCTGAAGAATGCTTTCTGGAAGAAGAGATGTGGAAACTGAGACCTGAAAAAGAGTGTGGCAGGTAAGATGTACCCAGGGTTCCCTGCCTACTAGTATTCTACTCTTGGGTCATCTCCTCTTGAGAGGGAGCTGGATTGGCTAACTGTCCCGCTTCTAATGAATAGGATAGGAGTAGCAGTGATGAAATTTCACGGCCAATGTTAGGCTACAAAAAATCTGTGGCTTCTGTTTTGGCTATTCTCCCCCCCCACCACCACCCACCGCCACTTCTCTCCATTTGTCTTTTTCTCTCCCTTTCTTTCTCGCTTTCTTAGATTGCTTGTACTAGGAGAAGCAAACTTCCACGTTGTCATCAGCCCCATGGAGAGAACCATGGGTGTGTCCTCAGTTGTTAACAATGTACAAGGAAGTGACACTTGTCAACAACCAGATGAGAGTACTTAAAAGCAGATCCTTGAACTTCGGGTGCTTCTTCTCCGTTGGCTGACAGCCTGACTGCCGCCACACGCTGGATTTCTGCCGCCAGAGGCTGCACCTGGATTCCTGACCCGTGAAAACTGTGACATAATAAATTTTGTTGCCTTGAGCGGTTAAATTGTGGGGCAATTTGTTATACCCCGAAATAGATAACTAATACAGATAAGAAAGAGTTACCTGGTTGAAAAAAGGCAGAGGTGAGCCACTATGATTATCTTCTGCTCTGACCCTTAATGTTGATTTAGTATGATGTTTACAATTCTTAGACTAATATTGTTCTAGCTCTTGGCTGCAAGCTCAAAGTCTTCATCTGATGGGTGCAGAAAGCTGAAGACTATCTTGATTTGAACCATTTAGGTAAAGCGTTAGCTAGGAAAATGTCCCAGAGCAACTCATGGAGGCCTGTTAGTGGCTGCCTAGGCCATGGAGAATGGTTACTTATAAAATGTCACCACAACTCTTTCTTTTCCAAACAAAGAAGCTGAAGCTATGGGAAGTCAAGGAATTTGCCCAAGATTACACAACCAGAAGTGAGTAGAGCCGGGATGAGAACCTTGATCTCATTTACTCCAAAACCTGCTAGTAACGGCTATCCACGTGCCCCCCACTTAGGTAGTCAGCAAATATGTCTCCGTTTCTGAGTTCTCTTTCAGTGTTTCAAGGACCAATATTTCTGGTAAGGAATAATACAGCTGCACAGCACACTAGACAGCACTGGCCTTATATGGGAATGGATACTCCACTAGAACTTGGGGATTCAGTGAAGAAAATAGAGTCCTTTCAAAGAATTTCAGTCTGGAGGAGAGAGGAAGAAATGATATATTAGCTATGCTATCTTTCTTCTTTGGGTGAGATGTGGGATTTAGCCGTCCGCAGTTGGCTTTGGTGTGACACCCATCTGTGTTTGAATCCTTGCTTCACCTCTTATCAGCTGAGTCAATGTCACTCTGAGCCATTTCCGTAATCTCTGTGAGCCTCAGTTTCTCTGTATGTAAAATGGTGACAATAGGTCTGCCATGCAGGGCTGTTGAGGGGAATTAAAGATGGTGTATGCAAAGTACCTACCATAGGTTTAAGATGGGTGTTCCAAAATGGTAGTCACTAAAAAGAAAAGTCTGATTCTGCACTGGAACCACTTTTAATTATTTTATTAAAAAATTTTTTTTTACTTAGTTGACAGTGAGAGAGGGAGCACAAGCAGGGGGAGAAGGAGAGGGGGAAGCAGGCTTCTCACCGAGCAAGTAGCCTGATGCAAGACTTGATCCCCGGACCTGGGATCATGACCTGAGCCAAAGGCGGATGCTTAATGACTGAGCCACCCAGGCACTCCTGGAACCACTTTTAAAGAGTTACTTCTGAAGAGTGACTTCATAGCTAAAGCTTAAAGCCCTGATGATATTAATTCGTCTTAAACGAACACTGTCTCTTTACTTCCCTTTGATACAGTAAGATTTAGGGTCTATAATGCAACTGTTGCCAATTGCTCAAGGGTGGTATTTGTTTTTTCTGTTCTGTGCAGCTATGCACATTTCCAATATCCTGAGTTATCAAACTTTGACTATAGGAAAGTGCATTTGGTCTCTTGAAAAATGCAATGAGTCCCTTTAATTATTTTTCACATTGATTCAGTAAAATGGTTCACTGTAAATGCAGCTCAGATCAGATATTTGCAGTATGATTTGTGTAACTATTGAGTGCAGAATGACTGAATTTCAAGCTCACGTTCATGTGAATAACCTGTGGCAATGAAACAATGAAATGATTATATGTGAATAATCATGTACATGTGATACATATACATCTGTACGTATGCCTGCTCTAAAGAGCTAAAAAGAAGATAATCCAGTGACTTAAATATATTAATTTCTATATATAGACAAATAATTAAACTCTCAAATGATGAAACTTTCATTACAAATGCAAAGAGCTTTTTGTTTATTCAAGCTGATGGTTTGTTTTCACTCATTATACAGGCCAGTGATTTGCTCTCTCTAAGGTAACTATTTTGAGGTGTTTTGTTGCTCCCCCAGCAGTGGGGATTAGTTCATCCTCAGCCATCTATACCAGTATTTTTCTCAGAAGACTTTGCTAGGATTTGGGGATGCAGGCTGATGTTGAGAAAGGGATCTGCCCTCTCACTGAGACTGCATTTTGTTTGCGCGTCACATCTGTATCACAGTTTTAACCATTCTTTCCTTCACCAGTCAATCACCTCAGAACTGTGTTCAGCACTGATTGCATTTTATCCTAATTGATCTTGAATATTTTACTGAGGTTTCAATATGGCAGGTATTGCATTATAATTCACATTGAATTAACGTCACCATTTAAAAGTGTACAGTTCTATGCATTCTAGGATGTACCAAATTGTGTGGTCATCATCACTATAATTCCAGAGCATATACATCATCCAAAAACTAATCCCATACCAATTAGCAGTCACTCCCATCACCCCCTGGAAATCCCTAATCTACTTTCTGTCTGTATTTGATTTGTTTATTCCAGGCAGTTAATAAAATGGAATCACACAAGATGTAGCCTTTCCTGTGTTTGTTTTTTTTTTTTCACTTAATGAAATGTTTTCAAGTCTCTTCTATGTTGTAGCATGTATCAGTACTTCCCTTTAATGACCAATATTCCTGTGTATAGATTAGATATAGCGCTTTTTTTTATCCATTCAGTGCTTGATTGGACATTTGGGTGAATTTACTCTTTGGCTATTATGGATAATGTTGCTATAAACACTTTGCCCAAGTTTTTATGGTGGGAGTATGTTTTCAAATTTCTTGGATGTGATGCTTAAGAATGGCGGGTTTAAGGGCACACTCTACCGTTTACTAGTTCTGTGAAGTTACTTAACTTCTCTGAACCTCAGTTTCATCTATAGACTGTGGCTATTCATAGTACCCACCTCTCGTGTTTGTGAGAATTCAGAGAGCTGATACATGTCAAGTACTAAGGACCATTCCTGGTACGTGTGGTTAGGTGTGAGCAAAAATTATCTATTATTTTAATATTTTGAGTTCCTTCATGATACATAGGGTTCATCCTCATTATTCCTATGATATCTAAGTTTTAAGGTTTATTTTTGATTTTTCCCCTTTAATAAAAAAGAGAAATAAACAGAATTCCTTCGGGGTATCAGGGTGTGCTGATTTCAGCACAAGCGTATTTTGAAATTGAAGGACGGATGTTTTGAGCAGTGGCTTGCCACCTCCAACTTGTCTTGATACAGCAACTTACAACATTCATCAGCCGGCGATACAATTTAGGGGGTACTTTTGTACTTAGTAACCTATTATTAATAACGCGGCTATAATAGCGTGGTCGTTTAAGACTCTCAATTCTGAAAAGCTGGGAGATAGCTTATTTCCACAGCCACTCTGTGATTGGCTTAGGCGCGACCCAGGTTGATTTTTTGATTGGCTCTCGCATGGAAAGGGGCTCAGCCTGAGCCAGTATTGCCAAATGTGTGGTCAACATGGCTCCACAATTGGCTTTCCTGGAAGCCGGCAGACACGTGGCTACCGCAGCCCGGAGTACGTGGGAGGACCTAGTTTTGCTGACCGCGAGAGGGCGCCGGCGTTCCCTCTTTGCTCAAGTCTCATTTCCCATAAAGCCTCCGAGTGACCAATCAACTGGCTGTCTCGATACCGCTTTCAAAGTCGGCGGGCCCTTTCACCAATCGTAAGGCAGATATCACCCCCAGCCTGCGGATTGATGGAAAGATTCGCCAATCATCTCATAGATCTCTGCGATTTCCTCCTCGCTCGCACGGGATTGACGATCCGTCCGGCCAATACGGTACGCTCAGTCGGCGGGTGGATGAACGCGGCCCTCTGTAATGGCGGAGCGTGGCGGGGACGGGGGGGACGGTGAGCGATTCAACCCGGGGGAGCTCAGGTAAGGGGCTCTGCCCCCCCATATATTTCAGCACAGTGGAGTCCCAGGGGCTAGGCTTGTGGCGCGGAAATCTGCGGTGGGGGGTTGGCGGAGGAGCCGCGGCCACTCGGGGCCAGGACCGCATGGGGTTGGCGAAGGGGGAAGGGGAAGGTGGCTTGAATGAGAGAGCCGGACCGGGGCTGGGCCGCGGCCTCCTGCACCTTGTCCGGGCGCTCCCTGCGGTTTTCACGGGTCCCCGGCGCCCGTCGCGGCCTGCGGCCGAGGTCCGGCGTTCCCGCCTTGGGGCCCCGCCTCAGCCGCGTGCCGCCTCCGCCTCGGCCCCCCTCAGCCTTCTTCTCGGCCTCGCACTGCCGCGGGCCTGGTTTTCCTCCTCGACCCCCTACACTCCGCGCTGAACTGAACTCCCGGGGGACCTCTTGCCACTTCTGGCCCAGCCTTCCCCACGCCCTCCGCGGCCCTCCGCGGTCTCCGCGTCCGCCCTGTGCCTTCATCCCCACATCGCTTGCTTTTCTGAACTTCCTGTGTGTGTTTCCGTTCGTTCTCTCCTCCTGGTATTCGTCCTGCCGCATTTGGGAATAACAGCAGTAGCAGCGGCCGTTTGTTACCGTGCTTCGGTGTGCCTGTGGAGTAGTTGCTATTGTCATTTTGCAGGCCCCTCCTCAGTTAAGTTACTTGCCCATCTTACAGGTGAGGAAACTGAACCCCGTAGAGGTTGAGAAAGTGGGACAAGGTCGTATTGGTGGAATTGTGGCTCCAGGAAGTGGCTTGAACCCAGGTGGTCAGGCTCCCGAGCCTGCAGTCTGGATCGCTGTTCCATTCTTCTGCTTACGCCATTGCCCTAAAGAGTGCAGTGACCTTTCTTCCTCTGGTATCTCAGTGCCTATGGAATTTGTAATTAAGATTTGGTACAGCAAGAGTGTCTCGATAAAGTAAAATTCTTCAGTCAGTGATTTTTGAAGACGAGAGGTACAGAGCTTTATGTATGTTTGGCACATTTTTCCCCCCCCCCCCCGCATGGGAAAAATGTCATTTCAGACGTTCAGCTTTCATTCTGAATTGTGCCATTGTCAGCATTTGAAAATGAAAAAGAGCACTGTAGGTTATGAGGACGCTTTGGTATCGTCTGGAGCTCAAGATGAAATTGTATAAAGAAGTGGGTATTGTTGCTCAAGTTTTCAGGAAGAATGTCTTTTAAATTCTGAATTGTCACACACAAAAATCCTTATTTGACAGGAACAAAATCATTTCTTTCAGAGATGAATTTCAAATCCTTTAAACCCATATGTACACTTTAATAATGAGTGATCAAAGTGTATTGTCAGGGTGGTTCGATATTAGTGATAGAAAGTTTATTTCTGATTGTGATCTCAAGAGAATAGTTACTTCAGCTAGTCATATTGGGAACAATACTTTGCATTTTAGAGTTTTACAGTAAGTAGCCTTTTCAGACTTTTTTTTTTTTTTGACAGAGATCGCAAGTAGGCAGAGAGGCAGGCTGGGGTGGTGGGGGGTGGAGGGGGGGAAGTGGGAGAAGCAGGCTCCCTGCTGAGCAGAGAGCCCAACAAGGGCCTCCATCCCAGGACCCTGAGATCACGACCTGAGCAGAAGGCAGAGAGGCTTTAACCCACTGAGCCACCCTGGGGCCCCTAGACTTTATTAATAGGAGCTAGACATTGTTGCAGAACTGATTTGAATAGGGTTTTTAATTAGGTGTTCTGTTGCACATATTTTATACCTTGGCCTCTTGGGTTGGAAGTTGCTTCCAGAGTGTATTGTAAAACTATTTCATTTAAATAAAATAATTTATTTTAGCATCTTAGGGTTTAAGAGGAAATTACCTGTTTATGTGGCTTCTTTGATAGAAATTGAGGCTTAGTTTTTGTATTAGTGTCCTTTATGTATATCATGGTGTGTCTGTCACAGTCCCTGGCAAATGAGGTGTTCAATGGATATATGGTAAATAAATGAATATAGGAGATTTAGAGATGATTTCCTTTTTGGACCTATATTTAGTGTGTCCTTTGTAACAGTCATTGACCTCTGTACCTGCTGGCAGTAGAGCCTTGAGCCAGACCAGAAAACTTTGTCCTCAAGGAGCTTCCATGCTAATTAAGATTGATCTAAATTCTGAATTAAACTAACCTCATCAAATGATCAGCCTGCAAGTGTGAAGAGACTTATGTAGGGTCCTTGAGTAATTGGCAGGGTCTAGGTCTCCTCACAATCTTACCACTTAATTTGACTCCCATCAGTAGCATCTCTCTATTTTTGCCCCTTCTATGAAAGTAATGGCAGCGTTGTCTTCACCACTGGGGACATTGCCTGTCTGGATAAAATAGTTAGTAGGGTGGTACATGTGTTCTTGTTAAAAAAAAATTATTTTTCTATTCATATAAGTAGCCTTCTCTTTTTCCAAAAAGGTTGAAAGTGGTAGGGATGTAAATAACCCACAATAGACAGAATTTATTCAGAGATCCAAATGCCATCCATCCCTTAATGGTTGAGGACCATTAAGAAAACTTTTATAGAGTTGTATTTGTATAGATCATTTGTTTACTTACCTGTTAGTGCTTAATGTTTTATGACAAGGTGCTTGCAATCTCAGTTTCCTCAATTGTAAAATGCGAATAAAAATACAGGGGTCCTACCATGGCCAGCTGCCTTAAAAAAATTACTTTTCTGTGCCATAGTTTTCTTCTTAAAAATGGTGCCAAACTTAACCTTATTGGGTTGTGGTGAGAATAAAATAGTGCCCATATTGTCCATATAACTTGCTTGGTATGTAAGAAGTATCCAGTTTTCATTTCATAATAATATCATTATTAAAAGAGTAATGCTTTAACAGTTACCAACACTGGGTTGCAGCAGTATACTAAGGGGAAATTATATTCTATTGGGTAGAGATAATACAGAAGTAAACAAGTGAGAAATTTTTTGTTTATCATATCATATCATAATTGAAAACTCAAACTGAGCCAGAGAGGGACTAGGAGAGGTTTGGGATCGGAAGAGTTTGAGGTAACATTTGAATGAGGCTGAATAATGAGGAGCCAGTTATGTAAACATTTTGGGAAAAGCATGCCAGGCAGAGGCTTCACAGTAGTGAGCTTTTGAAACACTTGATCAAAAAAGAAGACTGGAGTCTATAGAGAGGTCAAGTTATAGAGGGGTCAGGTTATAGGGAGTCTGTTAGTAGTAATTATAGTAATAGAGCTGACACGATAGTAGCTAACGTTCTAATATTAATGCCATTTAACAATTACTGATCTTACTATACTGATGTTAGAGCCACAATAATAATAGCTAATACAGAGGACTTAAGTGCTAGGTGCTGTTCCAGGTGCTTTATTGGCTCATTTATTCCTCCTGTTGAAATGAAATAATGGCATAGAGAGCTCAACACGAGTGCCGTACAGATCTGACATTGGAAGGTGGCAACTTTAGGCTGTTTATGGAGGAAGTTCTGTAATTTTGTCACCATTTTTAGTGGCAGAGTTGATAGCTAAGCTGTCTAGTCAAATTCAGAGTGAATTGCCTTTTCAGGTAGAGCACAGTGCTAGGTTTTGTGGGGGAATGAAAATAATGATAAAGTAGTTTAGTGTGTAGCAGATACTATCCTAAATGTTTCACAGGCATTAATTCATGGAACAGAGTTAGGTAGGTTTTACTTCTCTTCCCCTGCTAATTTACATCTGAGTATATTCAGGCTCAGAAATTATGTAACTAGCCTCACTACAAAAGGCAGAGCCCTGATTTGACTTTTCTGTGATTCTAGAGCCTAAATGCTTAACTTCAAGCTGTAACTGGGAAGTGAAATTCTAAAGGAAACAATTACTGTAAATTTTTCAAAAGGGGAGATGCAGACTCAAAGGAAAGAAGATTAAGGTACATTGTTAACTCAGTGCTAAGAGTATTTTTCCTTGGTGCTTAACTTTTTTTCTGCTCAAAAGTTAAGATTTTCTTCAGTAACAGTGGCTATCTGTCTTTGGGGAGTGCATATAATTTGAAGACTGATCATTCTGATAAGATCCTTCTTTTTGTAGTCACCATTTTTACCTCATACTTTGTAACTTTGAGTGCAGGATCATTTGCAAATTTGGTTAAATACACGTATAGTAGTTCGTGGATGTGTTCATAATCCTAGTGTTCTCATGGAAGGCATCTTGGTTCTTAGAATTTTTTGTGACAGTTGAACTACAATGTGGAAAATTTAGAGAAAGTTCAAAGGATAATCTTAAGTGGAGGGTTAAAAATGTAGAAAAGTTGGAAGAGCTTGGTGAGGAGAGTATAAAAAATGATTATTTTCAAATATACATAAAGAATGTAACTATTAATCTTGGGAACAAAGAAACAAATTTCAGATATAAAGTAGAAAGTTACAGTAGCTACTGGGAAGACTAAGGTGAACTATACTAAAAATAATTTTTATAATTACATAACTTACTTGTAAAGTAACTTAGGTACAATATCACCTAGGTATTTATTGGTTGATTCCACACATACTGAGACCTACTGTGTGCAGACCTGCGTGCTGGGAGTATACAGGAGAACAGGACAGACAGAATTCCGGCTCTAAAGGCACTTATATAGACAGCCTGGTGTAGTCTTTAAGAGCCAGTTGCCTGTGTTCAAATCCTGGTTTTCCTGCTGAACCACTGTGAGGTCTTGGGCAAGTGATAAACTTCCCTGTGCCTTAATGTCCTCATCTTAAAATGAGGTTGATCATACAGTTGACCCTTGAACAATACGGGGATTAGGGATGCTGACCCCCAAACCCCATGACATTTGAAAGCTCGGATATAACTTTTGATTCCCCTTAATCTAAACTATTACTAGCCTGCTCTTGTCTGGAAGCCTTACCCAGAACATAAGCAATTGATTAACACATATTTTATATGTTATATGTATTGTATACTGTATTCTCACAATAAAGTAATCTAGAGAAAAGAAAATGTTAGGAAAATCCTAAGGAAGAGAACATGGATTAGTATTGTACTGAATTTATTGAAGAAAATTCACCTGTAAGTGGACCTGCACAATTGAAACCTATATTGTTCAGGGGTCAGCTGTTAACATCTATCTCATAGGGTTGTTACGGTGGTTAAATGAGTTAAAAAGAGCTTAGAGCGCTGCCTGACACATCGTAAGCAGAGTTGTTAATTTTTTTAAGAACACTTGTGAGAGGAGATAGATAATACCCTCTTAGGTGATACTACCTATCTGTTTAAGTGCCATGGAGAAAACAAACCAGGGTGTTTAGAGATTGAGGGATGGGGTGAGGTGCAATGTAGTGAAAGGCTTTTCCGTTAGTAAAAGAACACTTGTGATCTCTTAAGCTGCTACCCACCTCTCCTGTAAAAGCTTTGTGTCTGGAAGTAATTTCAAAAAGTTGCAGAAATGAAGGTTATACACCTAGTGTTATTATTTTGTCTCTTCTGCTTTATTATTTGCACACATGCATGCCTTCTGTTACTCTGAACCATCTGAGGGTAAGATCCATAAACCATGGCCCTTTACCCCTAAATACTTAAGTGTCTGTTTTCTAGGAATGGAGATACTCTTACTTAACTACAACACAGTTATCACTTCATAAATTTACACTGGCACAGTACTTACTCTCCATATCTTAAGTGTTTTCCACTAATTTAAAATGTCCTGTATACCATTTTATCTCTTTAGTGCAGAATCCAGTCTGGAGTCAGTATTGTGTTGTCATCTCTTTAGCTTCCTTTAAAATCTAGAACATTTCCACAGCCTCCCTTATCTTTTATGTATAACATCGACATTTGTAAAGAATACACTCCCATTCCTCCCTTTTTTCTTTTAAGATTTATTTATTTTGTTTTAGAGAACGCACATGCTGAATTGGGGAGGGTAGAGGGAGAGAGAATCTGAAGCGGACTCTGTGTTGAGCTTGGACCCAGTCTCACGACCCTGAAATCATGAACTGAGGCAAAATCAAGTCAGACACTTAACTGACAGTGCCACCCAGGCACCCCTCCTTTCTCCCTTTTTAATGGAACATTCCTCAGTTTGTGTTTGTCTGATATTTCCTCATTATTAGATTGAGGTTAACATTCTTGCTTGGAATAGGGGATATCGTGTCCCTCTCAGTCATATAATGTCCATTTATCCTTTTTAGATGATAGTAATTTTGATCACTTGGTTGGGGTGTTGCCCAGTTTCCTTAATACGTAGTTAGTAGTTCTTCATCCTGTCCTGCAACTGTTAGGTAGCATATGGGGAGACATTTTAAGACCATCCAAATATCATCCTCATCCAAATTTCCTTCTGAATTTGGTGACCATTGATCATTCTGACTGATGCACTTTTTAACATGTGTGTTAAATGATGACTTTCCAACTCCACTTGCTCTTAAGGGCCTTTTAAATTTGATTTTAATTAGAGATCAGTAGCTACATTTTGTGATTTTGAGAAGGAAAAACTTATACATTGCTTTCCCACCCAGGATGGCTCAACAGCAGGCCTTGAGATTCCGAGGCCCGGCTCCCCCACCAAATGCAGTGATGCGAGGCCCACCACCTCTTATGCGGCCTCCTCCACCTTTTGGTATGATGCGAGGCCCTCCACCACCACCTCGGCCCCCTTTTGGACGTCCTCCTTTTGATCCTAATATGCCGCCAATGCCTCCTCCAGGAGGGATTCCTCCACCTATGGGCCCTCCGCACCTCCAGGTAAAGAACATAGAGATTGTTTTTTGTCAGTGTCAGTATCAATATTATGTATGAGTTTTGCTTAAAAACTAGTTCTTTGTTTCACTGTTTTTAGGAAAATGGGAGCTGAAGAGAACATTCAAATGTTAACGCGTTTAACAAAAAATGTGTTTCCAAAAGCAGTGGAAACATAATTAGTATAGAAATTCAGAATGGGAATTTAGATGGTGATAAAAAACCATACATATAAAACTAGGATTCAGCAAGGTATTTCTGACATGCCTTTATCTCTTGAGAATTTAGTAATCTGTCTTTATGGGTTATGAAATTTGAAGTCTTAATATATAGAGTGGGTGAAATTTATTTTCAGTTGTACATGTTGTCAGTAAATGTAAATACACGTATGTGTGTTTCTGAGCAATTCTCCCCAGAAGTGATGCTTAGGCTAGACTCTAGGAAGTGACAAAAAAGACATTAAGTTTAGTACTTGGATTTTCTCTCCCTGAGGGGAAAAAAAGGGTTATCTTAAAATTAAAATTAAATAAAATTAAAATTAAATAATTCCATTAGAGCTGGAATTATTGTGGGATTTCTTTAAATAAATACTTTTCTGGTATTTAATTAATTAATTAATTTAAAAGATTTTATTTATTTATTTGACAGACAGAGATCACAAGCAGGCAGAGAGGCAGGCAGAGAGAGAGGAAGGGAAGCAGGCTCCCTGCTGAGCAGAGAGCCCGTTGTGGGGCTCCATCCCAGGACCCTGAGATCATGACCTGAGCTGAAGGCAGAGGCTTTAACCCACTGAGCCACTCAGGCACCCCGCTTTTCTGGTATTTTAATCTGAGGCATAATATTTCTTTCTGGTTTATGTAGACCTGGTTATTGTCTGAAATGGTGTCATGAAGGTATCAACTCTCAAATGTCTACTTTTGAGATTGTTTTCTTTTCGTTTGAGTATGTATCTGTTTTCACGTTTATCCAGCCTGCACGTCTCTGAAACCAAATAAATACAGTGCTGTCATCTGCCCTCCATTAGCTTAGATAATCAAGAATGAACTTAACTAAAAATAGAAAAGGGTAATGAGGTAGTATTTAAGTGATGTTAACTCCGTTTGATTGGATTATATTTATGGAAGAGACAAAGAGTTTTAATATTTTGCTTAATGATTTTTTTAAAAAAGATTTTATTTATTTATTTGAGAGAGAGAGAATGAGAGAGAGAGAGAACATGAGTGGAGAGAGGTCAGTGGGAGAAGCAGACTCCCTGCACAGTGGGGAGCCCAGTGTGGGACTTGATCCCGGTACTCCAGGATTGCAACCGGAGCTGAAGGCAGTCACTTGACCAACTGAGCCACCCAGGAGCCCCTTGCTTAATGATTAATTGTCTTCCAAGTAATGGGTACTTCCTCCCCTCCCTCCCAACAAAGTGTCAGGTGGTTTTGTTATTTCCTTGAAGATTAGAGTAAGAAATAGGTTTTTGACCTACTGTCTCTGGTATAACTTGTAATAAAAGGTGGATTTATTCTGATTTGTGCTTTAAGTGTTAAAGTAGAATATTATAAAATGTAATGGACTGATGTGACCCTCTAATGGAAATAAATCAGATGGTGTAATGTGATACTTTCTAATATTTTGATACTTTTCTTGGTCTTGATGGATAAGTGTGTGGTTTTACTTTAAGTCCAAATGATTTCCAGCTAATGGTGCATGAGACATATTTGGGGTAGTTATTTCATAGAACAAGGGTTTTTGTGCAATTGCTGGAAAGACTAAACTGGATCCAGAAAAACCTAGTATATGGGAAAGAAAACAGTTTTAGGAAAAGGAAATGCAGTTTCATGATATTAGCATAGTGTCCCTTCCATTATATAGATTAAGGTGTTTTGGATAATTGAATTTTAAAGTAACTTACAGATTTTAGAGAAACTGTTTCTAATTCATGTTCAGAATCTGTTTTTAAAATGTCAGGGCACATTTCAGCTTTAGTAAGTAAGATACAGCAGTTTCACTTAAATTGTTTGATTCGGGGTCTTGTTTCAGCAATCTTTGAAGAATGATAGTAAGGGAATTATCAGAGATAGGATTAGATCAGTAATGGCTCTAGGAAATTTGTTTAAAAATTGTAATATATACCATTTAAATTCTTTCCACTAAAGTAAAATGGACAACTATTTTACTATGTCCTTTAACTTCTTGATATTTGTGTGTTTGAGCTGCATTATTAGTATTACTTGAAAAAGAATGGAAATGATGAATATTTTCTTACCTTTAGTTCTTAAAAGGAAAAGAGAATAAAGGGTTAGCTATAACCAGTCTTTCTTTTTCAGTTACTGATATGTTGTTTGTAAAATAATGTTTCTTTTACAGTTGGTTCCTGTCATAGGTGAGGTATGAAGGCATTGTTGTGTTTGGTGTTCAGCAAGATATATAAATAAATCAGTTTTTTCCTTTTGAAAATAATCCAGTACCCAATGTATGAAATAGTGCTGTTAAGGTATAAGAAAAAAGCAAGATTGATTCATCCATGATGCCATAACAGGGAGGACCCCTCTTAGTGTTTTGATCTATTCCTTTCTAGTCTGTTTTAGTAGTCATTTTTGTTAAAGAGAAACTTGGCTTAGTCAACGTAGATGAATGTATTTGAATGGGCTCTAAAACCAGTTTTTCTTACAGTACTTTAAGGGGAAAAAAAAGATTAATGCAAGTGACCGTTATTGTTTTTATTAATTGACAGAGACCACCTTTTATGCCTCCACCCATGGGAACCATGCCTCCTCCTCCGGGTATGATGTTTCCACCAGGAATGCCTCCTGTGACTGCTCCTGGTACTCCAGCACTGCCTCCTACTGAAGAGATATGGGTTGAAAATAAAACTCCAGATGGGAAGGTAAATTATAAAATGTATTTAGGTTGTTACCTCTTTGCTGACAAGAGAGTAAAAGTTAAAAGTTCTGGCAAATGGAGATAAGTGACAGTATCCTTGCCAATGAAGATGAGTCTCAGGCACCGGGTAGGGTAGAACTCCACGAAAGGCTCGCTGGATTGGATTTCTGCACAGACATAAGGTTGCGTGGAGTGCTTACATACCTGTTTACCTGTGATTCCAGAAGCTTGTATTTTAAATGGTGTCATAAGGTTTGGTGTTCGCTAGATGGACTCAAAGAATTCAGCATATAGTAGTACTCAGAGCTAAGACTAATTACAGTGAAAGGATCCAACGCAAACCAGCAATGAAAAAATGGTGTATGGGGCAAAGACTGGAGAAAACCAAGCATAAGCTTCCAGGAGTCCCCTCAGAGGAATCACACTGAGCATGTTTAATTCTTCCAGCATGGAATTGTGAGAATACATATGAAGTGTTGTCTGCCAGGGAAGCTTGCCTGAGCCAAGGAATTGAGGGATTCCAGAAAATGGTGGGAGCCCTTTTAAAATTCAGGTGTCCAAATGCCAGTCAAGGGCCAACTTAGCAAGCAAGGCTTTCTAAGGAGAGCAATCTGAGGCTAAGTTAACTTTGTGCACAAGATATAACCTTGGTTTTCCTTTTTATGTTAAAAGTACAGTGCGCTCATTATAGAAAATTAGGGGAAGGGGAGAAAGGAGGGAAAAACTACCTCTAGTATCAGTATACCAACAGCCAATTTCCATGTACTTTTCTAAGTTTTGTTTTTTGTTTTCATTTTTTTTAAATACCTTCTAAGACAGGATATAGTTACGTTAGTGTTTTTTTAATGATAGTTGACAGATTCTGGGATACCAATGATTTTGCTTCCTCTGCAGGTTTATTATTATAATGCTCGGACACGTGAATCTGCATGGACCAAACCAGATGGAGTTAAGGTTATTCAGCAGTCAGAACTGACACCTATGCTTGCAGCCCAGGCTCAGGTTCAGGCCCAAGCCCAGGCCCAGGCCCAGGCCCAGGCGCAGGCTCAGGCGCAGGCACAAGCACAAGCTCAAGCGCAGGCCCAGGCCCAGGCCCAGGCCCAGGCCCAGGCCCAGGCCCAGGCGCAGGCCCAGGCTCAGGCACAAGCACAGGCTCAGGCGCAGGCCCAGGCGCAGGCCCAGGTGCAGGCGCAAGTACAAGCACAAGCAGTAGGAGCTTCCACCCCTACAACCAGTAGCCCAGCACCTGCAGTGTCCACTTCAACATCATCATCCACCCCATCCTCTACCACTTCTACCACAACAACTGCCTCTTCGGTTTCGCAGACAGTATCAAGTGAGTACCAGCCAGCATGTATTTTCATTTAGGGGCTAGAGAAATGGACAAGTAGGGACTGCATTGCCAAATGATCCTAGTGTTTGAGGTGTTATCCTTGATGTTATTTAAATTCATTTTTGACACCAAGACTTCTGGGTTAAAAAAAGAACAGGAATTTAAATTAGTAGAAGAAATTATTTGTCCTCTTGGCGTTCATGAAGCTAAACCGCAAAGTGCAGAGGTAGCTGTTCATCTTGGCCAGCAGTAATGCTGGGTGCTGTGGGGTTTGTAAAATAAGTGTAAGTCGTTGTTCCTGCCCTATAGAACTTCCAGTTTTTCTCATTGAGGCAGGAATAATGTATGTGCAATATTAGGAAAGCAGTGTGCTCAATTATACAGTGAAAATAGAAGATGTGGGAATTTAAGAAAAGGGAGAGGAGTAAATGGGTGAACAGACTTTGTGGGTATTGAGATTAATCATGAAGGATGTGTGGTAGGATTTGAGTAAGTTTCAAAGTAAAGAGATCTTTCAGGTATGGGGAACAACATAAACAAAGGTCAGGAGATGAGGATAAATGCAATTTATGGGATTGTTAAGAAAGTCTTCTGAGGTGGGGTGGTTGATAATGGTTGACATATTCATTCAGAGTGAGACCAGGTTACAGAGAGTTTTGAGAACCAGTGAAATGGGTGAGGCAGGTTAGGTTCCAGGGGTCCAGTATCAGCGCAGTGTTCTGGAATGTTTTTCTGGTGTTCTTTTTTTTTGGGTGGGGGGTTAGTTATTGAAATCAGGGAAAGTTATTAGGAACTTTTTAGTAATCTCATTTAGAGGTAGGTAGGTCCTAGAATGGGATATAGGGAGATGAATGAGGAGCAGAGATAGAAACAGTCAGAGTCGTAAGAGAATTTTCATGTATAACGTCACAGAGGCCCTGGGGTTAGACCTTTCCTAAAAAGGTGAGAGGGGATTAATCGCAGATTTTAGGAATGAGGAGAGAATTACTAATTTGCTTAAAAGATTGCCATTAATACTAACACGAGTTCTGGGAGGTTTTTGGTTTTATATTTATGGTACTACTTAATCTTTAAGGTGAGCCCCAAAATACTTAAGTAATGATTTTATTGATTTGCTTATTTGTTTTGATACGGGTATGAAGATACCTAGTTAACCCTATAGGTGATTAGAAGTTGGATTGTTTTGCTACCTGGATAATAGAATAAAAAAAGTCCCTTAGCTTCAGGGACTTGGGAATTTTTAATGTCTTTTATCCTATTAAAAATATGTCAGAGAGATTAATCATAGTAGATTCAAATTGGATTGATAACCAAAAGTAACTGAAGAAGTAAGGTACACCAAATACAGAGACAGTTTTTTTGTTTGTTTGTTTGTTTGTTTGTTTGTTTTCAGAGACAGTTTTTTTAACGGCTGTACTTGATACACTATAGACAGGTTGGGGGAAAATGTACTTAGTAGGAAGATGTAAGTAATGCTTTACATCTTCATTAGCTAAGGTGAATTCTGATATGGAAGTATTACTGACAGTTACTAGCTGGCTGAAGGGCTTTCCCTTCTCACAGGCTAGTGTTTCTAAAAACTTGTGTGGTAAGGCAGGAAACTGCCAGTTTTTATGGGCTACCTCTTGTTGTAATGACAGAAGGAGATTAACAAAAGCGTTGCAGTTCTGTGTGGAGGCTCTGTTTGCTTCTGCTTTTCTTCTCTTCCTTCTTAGGAAGGAGAAGTAGTCATACTTTGTTTTAAAGAAAGTTGGTGGCAGTATACTTTAACTGTCCTATATGTATTCCATTTCTGTATCAGAGTGGTCTGTCCGTAGGCCCATAGCTATCTTGCTGCTATGAACTATTCTATTCAGAACTCCGGTTTGCCATTTTTCCACCGCTCTTCACTGATTGGGAGGCCCTTATTCTAAGAACAGAATACCAGAAACGTGTTCTTTTTACTGCCCTTAAACATCACTTTTGATGTTCTTTCTGAGTATTCCTGATGTCTGTTTTTATTTCACTTGGTTCAGTATCCTGAAGTGTTGTCATACTACAGTCTTAGTATTTCTCCATCTGTTGTAATCGCTTGTCTTTTTAAATTAAGATCTGAGGCTGGATTAGGAGTATATTTGAGGCCTACCCTTTCACTCGATATTTCAGCAAAAGGTGTTAGTAGGAGTTAGTGACCATTAAATTCTAGCTCCCATTCTCCCAGTTTCCCATTGAATTCTTTCATTGCCTTTATGTCTTTCCTCTCATGACTCATGGCCACTAATCAGATTTAGAAAATCCTGTGTCAGCAGGAGGAGTGGGTTGAGTGAATAACTTTGCCATCTCCGTTGGTGTTCCTTTCCACTTGAAATTTGATGCTTTGTAACTCCTGTTCTTTTCCTGAGTATAGTACTTGTTGTCATACTTCTGATCATATCTAAATATTATTATCATAACATTTAAAAAAATTTGTTGTATGAACTGTGGTATAGTCCTATGGTAAATGGAAATACAAATTAAGAAATTTATATTTTAGCCC
Organism: Enhydra lutris kenyoni; assembly: GCF_002288905.1. NCBI lineage: Eukaryota > Metazoa > Chordata > Mammalia > Carnivora > Mustelidae > Enhydra > Enhydra lutris. The sequence goes on from NW_019154134.1 coordinate 4,549,489, forward strand.
CAGTTGAGCATAAACTCATTTTATCCTGTGCACGTTTGTGAAAAATGCTGATGAAATCCTCCTCAGGGACGTTGGGAAGAATAACTAGACATATTTTCAGCCATTACAGTATATTACAGATGCTAAGTGGTATATTTATGGGACTGGGCAAATGTTGCATGTAATTTGTATTTTTCATACTGTTATAAAATTATATTAATATGATACTGTACCCTAAGGCTAGGTCTATGCTAGACCAACAATTCATTCCTGGGCCCCTGAAGATACTTGTTTGGCCCTGCTGTCTATTTAGCCAAGGTGAGTCCCGCATTAACAAGTATGAAATTGCTCACATCTTCCCAGCCTAAGTGAGTTTTTCATTATTAGGAGCTGAAAAACGATACAAATTTTGTCAGGTGGATTATTGGGTGGCTTGTATTCAACAGCGTGCTTTCCCTTAGAATAAAATTGGCATGAAGATTGGGGATGCACTGTTTCATTTCATTTAATTTGATAAATTCATTCTTAGTCCAGTACAGGTAATTGAAGTTTTTCTTTACATCAAGAAAAAATGAAGTATTTATTACCAGTGAGTTACCAAAATGAATTTTGTTTTGGAACTAAATGGGTTATAAGTAAATAACAAAAATGTTTTATAATACTTGAGAACTGAAACTTTTTAAAAAGTAAAAAATGCAAAGTTTATTTTTTTGGGTCTCAGTTTGATTTTAAATGTGATAACTAGAGATGAAATGTTTTATTTTTGGTACTTAAAATAATGTATTAGAATCAGATTATCCCGAATTTCATATTCTCCTGGTCTCTCACACTGGAAACACGAGTTTTTATTATTTTTTCTTTTTTTACCTTTTTATTTTGAAATAATTATAGAGAAACCCGACTTGTTTTTTCACTCCATTTGTTCATACTCAAGTCATCAGTTATTGCATATCTTTTTCTCACTTCTCCCTTGCTTGGATGGTTCCAGATAGGTTGAAATTGATTTTTCCACCTCTGTTCTTCCTTTTCTTCCCATTCATCTGCCAGATTAATTCATCAAATGAACACTGCTTAATTCTCTTCCATACAGAAACCTTCATTTTGCATCCCCAGACCTGTTTTATGCTCATGAAATCACACGAATAACACATGAATGCATTCTTAAAAAAAATATAAACTCTAATGAAGGCTATGTAGCAAAATGTGAAAGCCATACACAGATGTAATTAGTACATGCATTTTGGTGTGCATTCTCCTAGGTCAGTTTTCTGCATTTACCTTAGTTCTTCCCTTTCTCTACCCGGCAAAGTATAGACTCCCTAGTCTTCTGTCAGAGCCTTCTACTTTATGCCTCTGGCCTGCCTTTCCAGTCATAACTCCCTGGTTCTTTTGATATGCCTAGTGTTTTACTAGTTGACTGCCTGCTTTGTATTTTCTAAATAATTCCTTGTTGTTATCTCCTCTTTGCTTTTACTCACTTTTCCCACCACTTACTTATTTTCTCCTACTTTGTCATTGTCCTTGTTGAAATCATAGTCTTTCAAGGCCTGTCATCAGTATACAATTTTCTTTACCCTCTCACGTTAGAAATGGTCTTTGCGTCTTAATTCATACCCCTATACATTTATCCCATTTCACTTTGTATTTTAGTTATTTTTTGTATTTCATGTAACCAACTGTTTTCAAGCTTCTGAAAGACAGAGACCTTGTTAGAAATTTCTTGCAGTGCATGGAATGGGCTCTTAAATACTTACTGAATGAGTGAATGATGAATGAATATGGCGACATGGTTTATGAAGGAGTGATACATATTTTTGTTTTATCTTTCATCAGCACCCACAACACAAGATCAGACCCCAAGTTCTGCTGTTTCAGTTGCCACGCCTACAGTTAGTGTTTCAACTCCTGCTCCTACAGCCACACCTGTGCAAACTGTTCCCCAGCCGCATCCCCAGACGTTACCTCCTGCTGTTCCTCATTCAGTACCTCAGCCAGCAGCAGCAATACCTGCCTTTCCACCAGTAATGGTACCTCCGTTTCGTGTTCCCCTTCCTGGCATGCCAATTCCACTTCCAGGTAAACCGATAGATTCTAATAGTCCTTTCCAGCTATGTTTTCATATTGTCAGTTAGTTTGTTCTCATGTGTCTGTTGCATTTGAAATTTGCCTTGAATCTGACCAGTTTGAAATGTTTCTGAAAGATTCATGGCTAACTGCAGTATTTTCTCTTCAGTTTTGGTAAATGTCCTTTTTTTGTTGTTGTTTACATGTCTTAAAATTTAGAGCCACATTTGAAACTACACTCATTTTTGGATAATGGCCTCAGTGAATTAAAAATGATCATCTTTTCATGTAACTATGTTCAAATGCAATATCTTTAAAGGATTGAGTCTGTGAAGTTGAGAACTTAATAAGTCATTAATAGTGAATACAAATTAAGTGATTTTATATATTGTGCCCTGTTCTAAGCACCTTACATGTAATAACTCAATTTAATTTTTGCAACCATTGTATGAGGTAGGTACACAGACAGGTTAAATTACTTACCCATGGTCACAAAGCTAGTAAGTGATGGCGTTGGGATAGGAGCTGAGAATTCCAGACCCGAATACCATGCTCTTAGTAACTATGCTATACTGGGAAGAAAATGCAGATCACCTAACTGTAAGAAATTCATCTAAAGCAAAACCAGAGCTTTACCTTGTGAGGTGAAGTGAAATATAACCTGCACCATTTAACATTTAAATAGTTACAGTGAGGTTGTGGCATAGAATCCTTCCTGTAGGGATTAAACAGTGGTAGTGTCAGGCATCCTAATTTGAATGCATTTGCTGTTGGCAAACACGTTTAACCCTTAACTCGTGGTCTGTTCTCCTTGTATTACAGTTTGAAGCTTTTATACCTTAGCTCAAGTTCACAGGGCTAGTTTGTAGTAAGGATGGATAGAACTAGGCCTTTTGTCCCGTTTCATATTCCTCCTGCTATCTATTATTGCTATGTTATTGTACTCTTTTTTGTAAGAATAGGATTATAGTGCAGCTGTTTCTTAGATTTGTGTATATTTTAATTATTGCTATTCTTCTAATTGTTTTTGTCCTTGTGACCGTTTGGAAAAGAAGCATTCACTTGGGTATTGCACCTTAGCAAGAAAGAAACCAGAAATTTTAGGAATTAGTAGGATTTTTTCCCTAAGGAAAACCTTTTGCACATTGTTGATGTAGTGTTAGATAATTAAATGCCCAATATGTGATGTTTAAGAAACTCAAATCATTTAAAAGTAAGAGGAAAATGAAAAATGTTTCCTCATGCTAGGGATTATCCTTTTTCTAAATTAAATTTTAAGACAAGCTGCTGGATAATTGCCTCTAGATAGACTTTTGGTAGAAAACCAGGTGATACATGGAGACTAGGTTGACATTGGTCACAAGCTCTCACAGTCTTGCTCTGCTCTCCAGTATTCAAACCACGTACTGGATTCTGAATCACCTGAAGGACCTAGGGTTATGAATTCTGTAGAGAAGATTGAGGTGTAGCATAGTAATGTTACTAAAGTATTTGAGAGGTTTTGTATATGTGCTGCCGAAGCGAGCACTTGAGAGGTTTTGTAAAAGGACTTTTGTTTTGCCTTGGAGGTTCTTAATAGGGACCGGTAGGTGAAAGGTACAGAGTAACAAAGTTCATCTCTATAGACTGCTGAATTTTGTCACAAAAAAATCCCTTCACTTATTGCTCTGTTTTGATACGGTCTTTTCTGACCCTCACCCCATCTATACATTTTAAAACGGTGGTGGTGACCATTTAAGCAAGGTGGTACCTGTGAAGTTTAGCAATAAAAGGCATTTAATAAATGACAGTCACTAATGTCATTTTGTAGGTCATTTGGAAGAGAGCTTGAGTTAGATAATCTATAAAATTTTGTTCAGGATGCCAAGATTCCTTAAAGAGAGAGTTAATGTTTTATAGAAAATAATAATAATATTTGTTTATATGGTAAGGCATCTTTGATATTACAAATTCATTTTCTCATTTTCCCTTTTAATTCAGTTTTCCAAGGTGCTTTAGTGGGGCGGGGTGGGGGTGTAGAAATGATGACTTGTTTTTCTCTTCCCCAGATCTTTTATGTACAGTGGGATTGATCTCTTTTTGTTTTTTTTTTATCAGTTTGGCAGTAAGGTAAACAGGAAAGATTTGGTTGTGATTTATCCTGGAGCTTTTAAGTTCTCTCTGTAAAGCAGTCTATGGCTCTAATGAGGATGATTAAAGAAGGGATAATCAAATAAGATGAGTGAAAGGAGTGGAAGAGTTATAGGTACAATACAGAAATTAGAGTTGGAATTGGGAATAGTAAATTGGATTGGAATTATAGGATTTCTAAGACTATAAAATCTTACTTTGAATTTTAAGAAACTTGTTGGCATCAGAATTATTCAGAATGCTAAATGGAATTTTCTGATTTCCTAGTAGAACATAATTTGAGAATAAAGTTACAGGAAAATTGAACAGATGCTCCCTTTAGATTTTTTCTTAATTTTAAATGTATTTATTTGAGAGAGAGAACAAGAGCCAGCACGAGCAGAGGGAAGGGCAGAGGGAGAGGCAGATAGAAAATCCTCAAGCAGACTCCCTGCTGAGTATGGTGCCCCACACGTGGGTTGATCTCAAGACCCAGTGATAATGACCTGAGCCAAAATTGAGAGTTGGTTGCTTAACTGGCTGAGGCACCCAGGTGCCCCAGATGCTCCCTTTAAATAGAAGATTAAAAATTTAAATGTGTGGCGGTTTTGTGAGTCTTATGTATGTAATCAGCCTCAAAGAAGACCTTAACGTTTATCTTTTTAGCATGAGAAGAAACACGTATGGGCTTTCAGTATGGTTTCTTTGTTGTCAGTCAGTAGGAGCTCTGTGTTGGCCCAGTTCATATTTAACGATGGTACTTAGGCCTAAACATGAATAGATTTGATTTTCTTCTGTTTAAGTTGAATAGTTAAAATTACCTTTTGGGGGGAGTGGTTTTGGAGAACATTGAGAAAAAAGTTCATGTATTCTAAGAATTGAATTTCTAGGGCTAACTTCCTAGATTCAGTGGTCCTGCAGATGGCAGTATTTATACTAGTTTAAACCTCATGCGCGGTGTAACTTCTTTAACCAAATGAATTTTTCCATTGCTTTCTTTTAACATTAGGGAAAACAGAAGCATACATATGACTTAACTCAGCATGCTTTATTGATCCAGTGCTTTTGTTTTAGTTGCAGAGGTAATAGAAAGTTTAGCTTTAATATTCTTTACTTAAAATAGTAAATAAGAAATAAAAGGCATTTTTTAAAAAAATTGGCCGTATTTTTGTGTGTGTGTGCGTGAACTTAGGTACATTATTTACAAAGCCAGGGGTTTAATTTCCGTTTTTAACTCCAAGAGAAATTTCTTGTCCTATACTGCAGTGGGGAATATGAATATGATTTTAAATTTTCATTGTTACCCAGCTAGGTTTAGTTTTTTCAGCCAAAACAGAAATTAAAACTTAATTCCCCAACCCCTTTTCTTCCTGCCTTCAGCCTTCAGCCTTTTCCTTTAAAAAATTTTTTCCAATTCACACTTAATTTTGGATTTCTTCAATTAATCAGTCTTAGTTTTCCAGCTTTTCCTTTCATTCCCTTTTTATCACCATTGTAATGCATCATGATGAGTCTTCATTCTTCTAAGAACTGTACGTAATTTCCATTCTTTGATAAAAGTGCTGCTTCTTTAGTTGGCTTAAATAATAGAGGTTTCTGAGCAATCAGCCCATGTAGTCATTAGTGCTACTATAGGGGCAGTATTTTTCTTCATATGTTAGCCTGCTTCCACACTGTTTCAAGCCTGTGACATTCCTTAGAGCAGGTCCTAAACATGAATATTTTGTCATTAGTTGAGTGCTACCCTTCTTTTCATCTCTGCCCTTTTATTTAAAATATTATTTGCATTGGAATATTTGAATCCATCCCATACCTTATTTTCTTCCTTTCTCTCGTATCCCTCTTTGTCCTATTTTATTCTTTTTCTCCTTCTGCATGGTTATGCCCCATGCCTCAGCTTCTGCATGTAGTTCCCACTTAGCAGCAGCACAGAGAAAGTGTCTCGTCAGTGTCATGCTGCATCTGCCTTACACTGGTATCTAAGCAACAGCAGCATGGGTTTGATGTCCTGTGGGAAAATGTCCCACATGAGAACTTGTTATATATATGTAATGAAGGGGCTTCCTTCATTGAATTTAAACTCTCGAGTCTCCTTCAAATATTATCAGAGCTGGTTTGATAAAAAGGTAATTGATGCTATAATTTAGAATTAGTTATCAGTGGATTTGGCGCCACTTCCCACAAAATGTCAGACAAAAAGAAATTCTACTCCATTCCTGGTCTTTTTCAATGGGAATAGCATTCTAAATTGTAGTGGTAAATTACTTCCCTGAATCCCAGTGGTAGCCGACATACCATGGCAGCTTTCCAACGTATGCTTGCTTATCCATTTTACAGGTGTAGCAATGATGCAAATAGTCAGCTGCCCGTATGTAAAGACAGTCGCTACCACCAAGACCGGTAATTTTTAAAACCATCTTAGTTTGTTTTGTCTGTAAGTTGGCATGGTAGTGAATGTTGTTGTTTATCCTTTTATTTATTTATTTTTGCCCAAGTGAGTGGATTTTTTTATATTTTTCTTTTTAATGAGCAGTATAAATGCAGTTGTCATATTTGGCCAACACTTAATTTTCCCAATTGCCTGTAGTATTAGCTTCTTTGGTTCACAAAAAACAAATAAGGTCAGATCACTTTATATCTTAATTTTTGTAATAAGTGTAAACAACTTCATTCTCATATTCATTACATTTAATTTTATTTTTGATGTGTTTTTAAGTTAAATATAAAAAAATCATTTCCATGTGTAAAGTGATGTGATTATGCTTGCATGCTAGTGGGTATATGTGTGTGAATATTTGTGTGCATAGTATAACTTTACATTTGAAACTTATTGAAGATAGCTACCCAAAACTTAAATTCTGAAATAAGATATGAGGGTTTTTTTCCCCCCAATTTGGATTCATAGGTCCTTAATTATTTCTATAATGTCAGCTTATGTAGCTGTCTTATAAAAATTAATTATCTTGGCTTATCTTTTTAAAAATTAGAAGAAATTGCTTTTTTTTTTTTTTAAGGAAAAGACTAAACTGACAAAGAGTTAACAGGGACATCTGACTTAATCACTTAGTGTATTAAAGTGGATTTGATAATGAACTCAGTCATTTACTGGAAAACTGAGAATTTTATTCATACCCTTTTAGGTACCTTAGAACTAAAAAATAATTTTGCCTCAGAAATATGCTCACTAAATATGTCTGTTGTCTTGATTTCATTAGAATTTGATAAATTCTTTATAAAAATATATCTTTCTTCACACATACAGAATGTGTCATGATTTTTATAATTGTTAGGACTTCATCATTACTTCGATCCAAATTTTTGGCTGTTCTTAAGGTACTTCATGGGTTGAATTTCTGAATCTAATTGAATTTAGATCTTAGAACTAAACCAGAGAAATAGTGTTAAGTAATTAAATCACATTTTATACGATTTGTTGTTTTGTTCCAACTGGCTCATTCATTTATTAATATTTAATAGAAAGATGTAGCTCATATTTTAAAGTTTCATTTTGCTTTACAATTTGATACTTGGACCTAACTTTGTACTATTCTTCTTTTAGGTGTGTTGCCAGGCATGGCCCCTCCTATCGTACCTATGATACATCCCCAGGTTGCTATTGCAGCTTCCCCTGCTACCTTAGCTGGAGCGACGGCAGTTTCTGAGTGGACTGAATATAAAACAGCGGATGGAAAGACCTATTACTATAATAATAGAACTTTAGAATCAACCTGGGAAAAACCCCAAGAGCTAAAGGAAAAAGGTAGAGTTTTAATGACTTGTTGAGGCATAGTGAAAGCTATGATAATATAATAGAATGCTATTTGAAATTCTGAGTTACTTCCTTTTTAACACATTAGAAGGAATTACTCATCCTGTAGTTGTTGGATTATTTATTTCTACCAGATTGATAAATGTGTATATATTTAAAAAGCCAGTTCCACTTACATGTTTGTCCTTGGTTTTTCCATCTGGAGAAATTAAATTATACATCTGTACACATATATATGCTGTTAGGAATTTCATAATTCTTCTCCTATGTAATTACTGACACTGACAGTGCTCTCGGGAAGAGATGTCTGTGTTGCATGTGTTCTGAAGAAAGAAATGCAGGCTCTTGGAGTCTTAGATGGAGAAAATTCATACAGTTTTCTGTATCACAAGTTCCTGTTTCCAGGTATCTTAGTATCTTGTCCCTTTGGGCAAAACGAATCATTGCTACAAAGAGTAACGAGAGAGACTTGAAAGACTGTGTCCCTCTACAGGCAGTGGTTCTTTTCTAGTGAAAGTGTTCTGATGGTAGAGCAAGTATTTAACTTGACTAGTACGTTACATTGAAATTGATGATAGAAAGAAGAACATTTTATTTTTGTGGTTAATAACTGCTAGTTAACGGAATAGCTTAATTACTTAGTCTCTGGAAGTTCTTGGAAAATCACACCAAAAACCATTGAGTGCCGTTGTCTTAACTTTATAATAGAAAAATTAGAGGAGAAGATTAAAGAGCCAATTAAAGAACCTTCTGAAGAACCTCTGCCAATGGAGACGGAGGAGGAGGACCCTAAAGAAGAGCCAATAAAGGAGATAAAGGAGGTAAAGAGCAGTGGCCTGTTAACCTGGGAACCAGCAGTAATTGTTGGGTACAATTGACTTGTGATTGAAAACTCATTTGATACAGTTGTAGATAATTGCTACAGTCTGATTTCTGAAATTTTAGAGTTCTTTGAACTTTGTAATTCCGTTTTTCCTTTGAAAGTTTCATTAACTTACTTCTTACAGTAAACCAAGGCCCCTGGAAAGAAAGGGCCTTGGACCAGGGCATTGACCCAATCCCAGTCTTTTGATTTATAGACTGGCACATGGTAAAAATTATAAGTACAATTTTATATTTGGGGAATGTTTTATTTTATCTGTCTTCTCCTGGCATGGGATGATCTCTACACAGCACTAAAAGAGCTCTCCTTTTTGGAAGCTTCCTTTATTCAGTGAGGGACTAATGGTAGGCATATCTTACTAGTTAGGAAGTTAGCAGGAGAAAGAAATAATCTTAAAAGAGGAAGTCTCATCTAATTTTCTATCCTAAGTTCTCCATTTCTGTTCCTCAGCAGATGGTTGGTGAGTCTGTAAGTTAGGATCATCTGCTGTTGCTGGGGTCTGCTGTTGTAGAATTTGGCTCTGTCTAGGGAGCAAGGATTTAGAACTTTTCGTAGAAATTCCTACTCAGGATCCTCACTACGCTAGTAACAGACCCTATGTTGGTTGCACTTTGAGGTATTCACAGTATAACTTGGATTTGTGTAAGATACAGGTATGGTTTTGTGATACCTGAAATACCTAATTAAATGGGAGTAACATCATTTCCCATAGGAGCCCAAAGAGGAGGAGATGACTGAAGAAGAAAAGGCTGCCCAGAAGGCAAAGCCAGTAGCTACTACCCCTATTCCTGGTACTCCATGGTATGTACTTGGCTCAATAAGTAAATGACTTAATTTGTTCTTGTTTGCTGAGTTATTGCCATGGTTTATCTTGTAGAAAGAAAAGGTGCTTTTAAAAAATACACACCAAGTAGACTTTTTTATCTAAAGCATATTTTGGTTCTTACTTCTTGTATTTTGGGTGTTCAGACCTAAAACCTAATTGCTGCATTGTCTTTCTCCTTTCATGGTACTGTCCATTAATGTTTATTGTACATAATTATAGACTTGAACTGCTGTGAGATCCTGAATCTCCTTTTTAGAGGAAATTAATGTGAAATGTAAAAAATTAATTTTGTACATATGCCCACATACATGATTATATTTTTAGAACTGTGTAAAATTGTCTTTTTATTTAAGTGTACTTTTTCTTCTTTGGTTTGGTTTTCCTTTTCTCTTTCTCCCTGTGTCCGTGTTCTCTCCTGTTCCTGCTCCAGTCTGTTTAATCCATATATAGTTCACACGTTGCAGGGAGTTCTTCCTTATGTCTTATAATCCCCTTCATTGTGTTTTCATTGCTTTTTCTTTTCTGTTTTTATTATTTAAAAAATAAATATGTTTGTTATGTGGAGACTCACAGTCTGAGTGTTGTTGCATTCCTGTGATACCGTTTCAGTCTTCTATTCCTGAATTTTCTGCAGAGCCCTGATCAGGTTCATGTGTGACCTTTTTGGCAAGACTAGTTCACAAGTGGATGTTTGGCAGTGTCTGAAGACATTTTGGTTGCCCTAACTTGGAAGGGATTGATAGCTTGTAGCATCTAGTTGTTAGAGGGCAGAGATGCTCCTAAACATCCTACCAGGCACAGGAGAGCTCCCTGCAGGAGTTAGTTATTTGGCCCATAATGTCGGTGTGGAGGTTTTCAAAATCATGAGTTGGTTTGACTATTAACAAATTCATGGATTTAAATACATTTTCTTTGCTTCTGTCTGTTATAGTTACTATCTCTACTAAAGTTCAGTTGTTGCATCTAGGGCTGGGCGAAGCCTTTTAAGGTTGACCCTGAGGTTTTGTGTTGCAACCCTGTCTTTGATACCTTCCTTGTTTTCTACTCTGACAAAGATGTTCCTGGCTTTCTCATGCATTTCCTGTCTTGGATATAGATTTGTCCATTTTGCTTTTTGTGAGATGTGGCATTTATAGGATCTAGGGATAGTTGTTACTGCTGAGTAAGTCATCTTTAAGCCTCTTTAGTAGGAACAGATTGAAGATGCACATATTTAAAGATACATCATGAGTTCGTATCATTACTTGCAGTTCAGATTTACTATGAGGTTTTTACTGAACCTAATCATCTATTTTAATTCAACATCCCCTTTCCTGCTGAAAATCCTTTTGCTGAGTGATATAAATGTAAGTACTCATTTGCTTATCTCACACACAAGTCACAGAATTGTAGTACCAACACTGTCACTAACAGTGTGATACTGAAGACATTTTTTATTTTATTTATTTTTTTTTATTATCCTCCTCGCTCCCCATGTTACTTTTATGTTCAGGGAATGTCACTCCAGGCTGACTGTAGTCAAATTACTGTGTTTTAAAGGCCTTTAGAGTAAGTCTTCTGTATATTTTATTCCACCAACTTGATACATAGCCTCATTTTAAAAAATAATTAAGCAAAATATTTACCTGGATCCAAAATCGAAGTTGCAGAAAGAGTCTATTTAAAGAATATGTTCCTAGGTTGTGGTTCCTGAATTTGAGTATTGTACATGAAAAGCTGATAACCACCTCCAAACCCCACTAGTCTGAAGCTTCATGGACCCTCATCAGTTTTCAGATTGGAGCCTGTCCCCAGATGAGTGGAATTTTCTTTTGGAATTTGTTTAATTATTGCTTCTCTTTATCTGTTTTTTCCTTTTCTGGAACATTTGTTACTTGCATGTCAGGTCTCTTTTTTTTTTTATTGCCCTCTAAACCTCTTTTTCTGTATACTTTATAGCTGTAGTTTTCGTGTCCTGCTTTCAGTTATTTTTTCATTGATCTGATATTATTAGAAAAGAATAATGTGAATCCATAAAAACATATAATATGAAAGAATTATTTGGAGGAAAAAATTAATTCGACTTGTCCCAAGCCTCTTTAATCAAAGTTTGGTTACATATGCCTTCTGGACCCTTTGTTTTGTGTACATGTGTACAGAGTTGTATGTGTGGTGTGCATGCATCTTAGAGTGTCTTAAAAACTGTATTCCTCAGTGGTTTTTACTAAAAATGTCTCAGAAACTTTGCTATTTTTGTACATATAAATGTGTTTGTGATGGATAGCATAGTTTTTTGTAAATGCATAGTTTTTCTATAAATGGATGATGAGATGAGGTTGTCAACCCCCGCCCCGCATTAACAGAAGTTGCTGTTTAGGACATCCTTGTACATATTTCTTTGTGAACATGTGCAGGTATTTCTGTTGGATTGATTCAAGTGAATCAATTGAATCAGGTGATACTGTTACTTAATATTTCAGTAGCTACTGGTAGGTTGAGCTCAGAAAGGTTTTGACAAGGGTGCTGAACTATGCCAGTTAATATTCCAAGCAGTGGCCTCAGAATGCCAGTTTTCTCTCCCTCTTACCAGTGTGGCATAGTCTATTTAAATCTTTGGTAACCTGTTGAGAAAAAGAGTCCTGTTACATGTTTTCAGAATGCTGGTATAATTTGATATTTCCTGTTCATTGGGGCTGTGGATTGTTTCCTTCACAGTTTTCCTCATCTTTTTTATGGTTTTGTCTTTCTCCTAATGATAGGAGAAACTTTTTTTTAGACTTTTTTTTTTTTTTTAATTCATTTGAGAGGGAGATAGAGAGCTTGGGGTGGTGGGGAGAGGCAGAAAGAGGGAGAGGGATGAGCAGACTCCTCTTGAGCGTGGAGCCTGTTGGAGGGCTTGATCCCACAACCCTGATGAGCTGAGGTTAGATGCTTAACCTACCAAGCCACCTAGGTGCCCCAGAAGACTTATGCATGCTATTAACAATACCCTTTGATTTTTACATACGTTACACTTCTCCCTACCTATTCATTTTTGTTTTGATGTCTTGTCATAACATAAATTTTGTATTTTTATGGGATCAAATGTATTGATCTTTATTTATATCTTCTAGATTTAAGTATTTCTTAGGGGCTGCCCCCCACCACCTGTGCAACTATATGTTCCTAGTGCTTTTACAGTCCATCTGAATACATGTAAGATAACTGCTTGTTTAAATTATTTTCCAAGTTCTGGTCAGTGAAAAATGTATTGTCAGTAGAACTTTAATTCTTTAATTTTTTTCTAAAATGGGTGAATGCTAACTTTAAGCAAAACAAATTACTCAGAAGGCACCTGGCTGGCTCATTCGGTGGAGCATATGACTTTAGATCTCGGGATTATACGTTTCAGCCCCATGTTTGGTGTAGAGATTACTTAGAAAAAAGAAGAAAGAAGACCCAACAAATTTCTTAGTTAAGCGGGCTGTGCCACTTCATTTGGATAATCACATTTTTGTTACTCTTTCTTCATATCTTCAAATTTCTTTTTTTTTTTTAAGATTTTATTTATTTATTTGAGAGAGAGACAGTGAGAGCATGAGAGGGGAGAAGGTCAGAGGGAGAAGCAGACTCCCCTTGGAACTGGGAGCCCGAAGTGGGACTCGATCCTGAGACTCCAGGATCACAACCTGAGCCGAAGGCAGTTGCTTAACCAACTGAGCCACCCAGGCACCCCAAATTTCTTGAAGTAACTGTTTCTTTACAGTTAAGAAGCTAAATGCAAAACATGAAGCTTCATATTTTCTGTACCAATATTGGGATTTTTTTTTTCCTGGCATATCACAGCATTCGTTTGACTCTTTAAAGAGAGATCAAAATTAGAAGCATTTTTTATTCCTTAGATCAGTAAACTTTAGTTTCTGGTCTAAGAGAGCTTTTAATGTTTTGACAAAAGTTTTTAAAGATTGCGGACTGGGATGCCTGCTGGCTTAGCCGGTTAAGCGTCTGCCTTCAGCTCAGGTCATGATCCCGGGATCTTGGGATTGAGTCTTATATTGGTCTCCCTGCTCAGCAGGGAGCCTGCTTCTCCCTCTGCTTGTGCTCTCTCTGACAAATAAATAAAATCTTCAAAAAAAAATAAAGGTTATGGACTAATTATATTTTTTCCCATTGCTTACTGAGATTGCATCCTACAGCTTTAGCTTGCAGTTAGTTTTATGGTGTCTTGCAGCGTGCCCAGTGAGAGTTGCTTGTATTTGCTGCGCTTTCTTTGCATGTACTCTGTATTGGGTTTTAACTTAGGAAAAGTGATCTTTCAAGTTTTGCTCACTTTTTCATATACTGAGAGTGGCACAGGGCCACTAATTAATTAGCTCTTGTGTTTCTGTAGGTTTTTGTTTTTGTTTCCAGAGGTTTTTGCTCCAATATATTATTATGAAAAAGTTGAAACCTATAGAAACATTGGAAGAATGTTTCTAGAACTGTGAGCGCCATATATTGACTTAGCTTCTACAAGTAAGATTTTACTCTATTTGCATTATTATTTATCATCTCTCAGTGCTGCAGATATTAATACACTTCATCCCTAAACATTTTATCATGAGTACATGCATATTACTAGGACAGGGCAGGTTTTTTTTTTTTTTTTTTAATTTTATTTATTAATTAGAGCTTGAGAGAGGGTGAGCAGAGGGAATGGGATAAGCAGTCTCTGCTTAGCATGGAGCCCAATGTAGGGCTCAATCCATGATGCATGAAATCATGAGACTGAACTGAAATCAGGAGTGAGATGCTCAGTGCACTGAGCCACCGAGGTGCCCCAGCACAAGGCAGTTTTTTGGTACAAGAATTCTTTGTCTGTGATTTTTGTTTTCTGAAATGTTCTGACAGTGTCTCACTCCACATTTATTGTTAGTACTGATGAAGTCCATTAGCACACTTTGGTGTTTTGAAGCCAGCATGAATTAGTAAAATAGCGTCTCTATCTTAAAAGTTATTGCTGTCAATAATTAAACAGTGTTTAGAAACTAGCATAGAAAATTAAGGGTTTTTTTTCTCACGTAAAGTTAAACATCTATCAAGATGGCTTAAGTATCCCAGGATTGTTCCTTTTTTAGACTTTGTAAGATTTTATTTTTAGTCTCTACTAGAAATAAAACTCAAAACGCCAAGATCAAGTGTCACTTGCTCTTCCGACTGAGCCAACCCTGTGCCCCTCTCAGGATTATTCTGATGGAACGTGGTATATAACATGTTTCCCCCCACACCTGCTTTTATTTATTTATGTATTTAAAGATTTACTTGTTTGAGAATGAGAGAGAGTGCATATGCATGGACATGAGCATGAGCAACAGGAGCAGTGGGAGAGGGAGATTCCCAAGCAGACTCTGTGCTGAGCACAGAGCTGGATGTGGGGCTTGATCTCAACATCCTGAGATCAAGACCTGAGCTGAAACCAAGAGTTGGACACTTGACTGTGCCACCCAGGGCCCCGACACTTCGTTGTAAAATTAACTGTAAAGAGAGGTGAAAAGTAGAAGTGTTTTGTTTTTCTTAGGATCACTGAGCCTTGTTTTTTTGTTGGATTCCATGACAAATGCATCTAGTCCCATTTCCACAAATGATTTGGATTTAGTAGTACATTATACATTTTCTCACTTTTTAAAAAAGATTTTCTTTTCAAGTAATATCTACAACCAGCGTGGGGCTTAAACTTAGAAACCTGAGATCAAGAGTTGCATGCTTTTCCGATTGAGTCAGCCAGGAGGCCCCATTTTCTTATTTTTGTGTGTGTGTATATGTGTGTTACTTAAATAAAATTGAAGTACGAGGAGCTGAAATATTTAAAGTTCGTTTCCACAATCAAAATAAATATTTCCAATAACCCTGAAAGTTTTCTTGTGTTCCTTTGTTATCCCTCCCTCTTCTAATCCCATCCCTAAGGAGCCTTCTGCTTTTATTATTAAAGATTACTTTGTATTTTCTAGAATGTTATGTCAAGAATCATACATACTTTTTTTGTCTAGCTGTTTCTGAAAAATCCAACAAGTGTGTTGAGATGATTCACATCCCATACAGTTCACTCATTAGAAGTGTACAACTTCATGATTTTTGTATTCACAGAGTTGTGCGGCCATTACCATATTCGATTTTAGAACATTTCATTCCCATCCCCCCTCCCCACCCCTCCAGCCCCCGGACGTAACAGATGTAGTTTTACTTTGTTCTTGCCTCTCTGGTTTCTGGTAAGAAACCCATGGTCCAGTGTTTTCCTGTTTGTAGTGTGACATATTTTAGAAACTGGCATAGAAAATTTAGGGTAGGTTTTTTCCCAAGTAAAGTTAAACATCTACATAAGTGACATTTATGTAAGGCATTTTGCTGTAATCCCTTAGGTTTCCTGAAAGCCTATTGATTCTTTTTTCCCTCTCTTTATTCTTTAGGCGGGATAATTACTGATGTACTTCGTAGTTCACTGATCATTCCCTGTCATCTCTGTTCTGTTCTTGAGCCAGTCCAAAGAATTACTTTCAGTTGTTTATTTTTTTTTCTAATGTTTTAATTTTAATGTATGATATTGTTTCAGGTGTACAGTACAGTGATACAGCACTTCATACGTTACCGGTGCTCACGACAAGTGTCCTTAATCCCGATCCCCCTACCCACCTCCCCTCTGGTAACCATCAGTTTGCTTTCTCCAGTTAAGAGTCTGTTTCTTGGCTTGTCTCTTTTTTTCCCCTTTGCTTTAGTTGTGTGTTTTTCATCTCTAAAATTTGTGGTTTTGTTTTTTTATAGTTTCTTTTTCTCTAATGAGAACAGTGTTTTCATTTATTTCAAGATTTTTTTCCTTCATCTCATGAACTCTAGTTATAATTGTTGCTTTATAAAGTCTTTGATTATCTCAAAAATAGAGGTTTTATCTGTTATTTTCAACATCTAGATCAACTTGGCTTGGCAACTGTTGATGAACTTATAATTATCTGGCCACAAGAACCTGGTTTCTATTGGGAGTTTTCACTGGCTGTACTGCCACTGCCGTGCTACTGTGTGACTGGGGGCCCTTAGGGTAGAGGTGTGAGGGAGGAAAAATGGGAAATTTATACCCTCACAGTTGGTGCTATAAATACTGACTTTCTTCCATACTTACATTTATTTTTTAAAAACTGTACCAATCCTTAACATTCTTGTTTTTTCTATTTTGTTTTGAATTTCTTGTAATGAACAGGAACAGTGAGCTCTAGTGGGCTCTGGTGTCATAGTGCAATCAATATTTCTTATTTTTATACCAGATATAATAAGATATTAAAGACTTCATAGCAGGTTGCATTTGAGTATGTAAAATTCTGATTTGGTAAGAAATACTAAGGAGTATTACATAATAGGTATGGTGCTATGGTCTGTTCTTTAGTTTTAGAACTGTTTAATAGCATCCTTATTTGTTGCCATTGAATTTATCCTTTGTGATAGGTTAAAATGCAACACTCAGATTGAGCCAACTACACCAAGTTCTTGAGCACTCTAACCACTGATTATGAATTTGCTTTTGGTTTTCTTTCTTTCTTTTGGTTAAAATGTTGAACTGCTGTTCCAACCTTAGCCACTCAGCTCTCTCCTCTAGAAATTGTATTCGGCTCTGTAACTATTAAGTACCAAGGTGTCCTCACTACCCCTCTACCTCTCCTTTAGGCAGGATGACAGTAAAAGACTTACTTATCAAATATGTTCCATAACAGAAGAAACTGATAATTTGAATCAATTTGTAGGTGTGTCGTTTGGACTGGTGATGAGCGGGTCTTCTTTTATAATCCTACCACCCGTCTTTCTATGTGGGACCGACCTGATGATCTGATTGGAAGGGCAGATGTTGACAAAATTATTCAGGAGCCTCCTCATAAAAAAGGAATGGAAGAAGTGAAGAAACTGAGTAAGTTTTAAGTTAGGAATTTATCCTCTAATTTTGTCATTCTTTTAATACTTTTACAGAAAATATGAGGCCATTTAGGAAAACTTGCTGTTTCCAAGGAATATAAGAAATTTGAGAAATGGGAAATAGACCACTATCCTAGTTTGAGTTTGGTAGTAGAGATATTAAAAATTAGAGAGTTTGAACAATTACTTTTTTGTAAAATATTTATATGTATTTTTTTTAACTCATTGTCCTTATCAAGATTTTTAGTCCAAGTTATGTTGGTTCTGCTTCAGGTTTTCTCTCTGCTTACTAATAATACTAAAACACTCTTCAGTGAGCCTCTTAACACTTTTTATAACTAGTAATAAATTTTTTGAAATAATCAGAACTCTACAGAGTATTTTAAAATATTGTTCACTACTTTTGTAAAAGAGAAAATTTTGTAAAATTATAAAAGCTTACTCTTAAAGATTTATTTATGTTAGAGACAGTGTGTGCAGTGTGTGGGGGGTGATGGTGGGAGGGGCAAAGAGAGAGAGGACTCCTAAGCAATCTCCCCAATGAGCGCAGAGCCCAACACAGGGCTCTATCGCATGACTTGAACTGAAATCAAGAATTGGATGCTTAACTGACTATGCCACCTAGTCGCCCCCAAAGCTTACTCTTTTCAAGTAAATGAAATTTAGGGAATAAAAGCCTTATTCCTGACAATATAGTGACAAACCTTATTAAGAGATTATCTTTTAAGGTACCTTGCGTTAAGATAGCATTTCAATAGATATAATGAACATAGATATTTTTACATAATTTTTTTTTTTTAAAGATTTTATTTATTTATTTGTCAGAGAGAGAGAGGGAGAGAGAGCAAGTACAGGCAGACAGAATGGCAGGCAGAGGCAGAGGAAGAAGCAGGCTCCCTGATGAGCAAGGAGCCCAATGTGGGACTTGATCCCAGGACGCTGGGATCATGACCTGAGCTGAAGGCAGCTGCTTAACCAACTGAGCCACCCAGGCGTCCCTTTTTACATAATTTTTATTGCATATTTTATATTGGTAATTTGCCCTCATATTGACATGATTATGTTTTTATAGAATCCCTTATGTGCTGTAGAAGCATAAATGAATCACCTGGTTCTTCCAATGAAATCAATCCAAATATATGTCATTTATAATAATTGAGAAACCTTTATAGGTTGTAAGTCATTTCCAAATCATTGAAACTTTGTCTGCCTAGTGGTAAAGTTACTTGGTACCACTTTTTCCCTTTAGCAGTGTCTGTTTTATAGCTGTAATACTGATGATACTTTATAATCCTAGTGTTGAATTATGCCAAGGAGATATGAGATTTGCTTTTGTTTTTATGACTCTTTTCAAATATTCAGTACAGTTATTTGATAAATGCATGCATGTCTCATGAATAAACATTTCAAAGTGATTTAGAAATTTAAAGGGAAGATTAATTTAGGAAGTATAGAATTGTTCAGTGTTTTATAAAGGAGAGAGGATCATGGGATGGGTATTTTATGTAAACAGTAACTTTTTTTTAAAAGATTTTATTTATTTATTTGACAGAGATCACAAGTAGGCAGAGAAGCAGGCAGAGGGTGGGGGGGAAGCAGGCTCCCCACTGAGCAGAGAGCCTGACACGGGCCTCGATCCCAGGACCCTGAGATCGTGACCCGAGCTGAAGGCAGAGGCTTAACCCACTGAGCCCCCCAGGCGCCCCTAAACAATAACTTTTTAAAAGAAAATATTGTGTAATATGTGCATGTAACTGTTCATAATAGTATTTGATATGTTTTTGCCAGGACATCCAACACCCACAATGCTGTCCATCCAAAAATGGCAATTTTCTATGAGTGCAAGTAAGTAAACTATGGATTTTAACTACTGGGTTTTTTTGTTTTGTTTTGTTTTGAAGATTTTATTTTTTTATTTGGGGGAGAGAGAGACAGGGACAGAGATAGCATGAGTGGGGAGGAGAGGGAGAAGCAGGCTCCCTGCTGACCAGGGAGCCCATTGTGGGGGTCCATCCCAGGACTCTGGAATGGTGACCTGAGCTGAAGGCAGACACTTAACTGACTGAGCCACCCAGGAGCTCCTGTAGCTACTTTTTAATACTATTAAAGCAAGTGTTCTGGTAGTGGCTAGAAGAGGGATTCAGACTTAAATGTTTTAATTCTTACTTGGTGAATTTTATTCTGACAAGGTTTAATTAAATTTGATCTTATAGTTAAAGAAGAACAAGAATTAATGGAAGAACTTAATGAAGATGAACCTGTTAAAGCCAAAAAACGGAAGTAAGTAATAATTATAGTTCATGTAATTCAGGTAGATAATACCTATTTTAAAAGTTGATTAGATCCCAGTCAGTTTGTGGTTGGAACAGGTAATGTGTATGTTAGGAGACAGAAGTCATGATTGCTCTCTAAAGCCTGATATTAGAAAGCTTTGCTTTAGAATGAAGACATGGTGTCCCTTCTATTGCTAGATGTGCAGAATACATGATTACTTAAATTATGTATTATAAAGCCAAGTGACATTTTGGGAATTAGATGATAAATTATTTTCAGACATTCATTAAGCCTGCATTTTATTAAAAAACAAATTTCCTTCTTTATGTAGACCCCAACAGACACCATTCCAGAAGTTTCGTAAATACACGCAGACTTCTCTTTTTATGTACTTGTCACTTAGCTAGTTCTTGAGTCTGTGTCATTACTGCCTGGTGAAGAGGGAACCTGTGAGCTTAGAAAATGCTTTGGGAGAAAGAGATTGCCATAAGCAGGAGCATTAGGTTGGCCAGTGCTTTGCAGTTGGGTAAAATATGAATGTTTCTAATTGTGGGGGATGGAAGGCTGGGGTAGAGGGTATCTGTGTCTGGGTGGGGGAGGAATGGGACCATTATTTAGCAGCAAAAAGGAAAGTTTGAAGACATTATTAGGAGCTGGATGAACCGTAGTCCTTATCTAAAGAGGACAGATTGAATGCAGCCACGTTATGGCAAAGAAATTACTAAGACAACCCCCCCGGAAGGGTGGTTCTTTTTTAAAAAATTGTTAGGAGCATCGTTAAAGACGTTAAGATATTAAAGAGAGTCACTCATAATCAACGAAAGTAACATAGCTGTTTTCATTTTTGCAGTTGACTTTTTTAGTTCTTGACCAAATATGTAGATATTTTTATTAGTTGTAATCAGCCGATTTTGTGTTTTTTTAAAAAAAAAATGTAGAATAAGACATTTGTTTTCTTAATTATAAATGACTGTATTCATTCTGCTTATATAACCATAATTTTGGATGTTCCTACAATGTTAAACTTTTAGGTTGTTTTTAATTGTTTGTTCTTATAGACAACTCTGTAAGGTTTTTAACTGCTTTTATCAGGAGAATGTCAAAGAAGTCCTTTATGTGGATTGCCCGAGCTTCTCTATTTAGGTACAAAGTTAAAAGCCTATTTTTCCTGGCTTAGTTTTTCTTTATTTCTTCTATTGAGATAGATAGTGATAGTTTGTATTGTGACATTTCCATTTAGTGTAATTCTATAAAGGTTATTTGTTTTCATTAGTTATATTTCTTGGATGTCTTTTAACTATTTAAATAGTTCTTAAATAAATTATTATAAGAGGGTATATTGTTTGGTAAATTACTTTTACCTGTTTGTTTTGTGCATATCTTAGGTCACAGACTATCTCGCTAAGTTCCTGCAGGTCACGGACTATGTCTTCTATTTCTTTTGATTTATTCCCTAAGTTGCTAATTACCTCTCACTTAACATGTATTTGTGAGTTAGCCTTAGTTCCATTTAACTCTGCGGGGCTACCTTCGCTTCCCTGTATAGCATGCTTTTGAAATTGATGATGTTTTGTTTTCCTGATTCCCTTAAGTTTGTTTAGGCAATATGAACCAATTTTATTTTTATACCTAGCAGATCATATTTAAGAAGGAAGATCTGCTAAAATATACCCGAATATTACTAACTTACTTACTGTTATGGATTATTCACATGAACTAGCCTTCTTCGTAGTACAGATGTTTGAGAGGTGACTCGATTTCATGTTTACAGTCTCACTTGAGTGAGAGCAACAGCAACAGGGTTGTCCTTAGCCCTGAGGTGCATTTTTGGAGG
Organism: Enhydra lutris kenyoni; assembly: GCF_002288905.1. Lineage (NCBI taxonomy): Eukaryota > Metazoa > Chordata > Mammalia > Carnivora > Mustelidae > Enhydra > Enhydra lutris. Next base: position 4,571,114 of record NW_019154134.1, read on the forward strand.
AGAAAGAAGTAGTTTAGTCATTGGTGAACAGTTCTTATTCCATCTAACTACTCCTGGGCCTATGTTGCTCTCTGGGACCTGTCCTTCAACTTAAATCTCAACTTACCACCCAGAAAGTGAGTAAAAAAGATGGCAGGTAGGTAAGGTATATATCTCACATATCCACTTGGCCAAGTTTACAGATATTTTCATTTTATTTTCAAAATAAATATTTGAGATTACTAAGACTTATACCAATTTTTATTAGAGTAAGAAATATTTTATGCATCTATAATATAAAACATTTTGGAAAATACTATTTTTCCTGTATCATTTCAAGAACTAAAAATTATATTTTGTGCTGTTTGTTTCTAACCACATAGAATTTTACTGCAATGTTAGTTTTTTGTTTTGTTTTTGAAAGTAAGGTAGTTCATTCTGTGTATCAGGGAGAGAGACAGCACAACAATATAGCCATTGTAACATCATTAGAAGCTCATTGTAACTTTATTATTATTACAATGAAAGTTGCTTATCCCTTAGAGTTCATTTGAAACCCTCAGTATAATTTTTTTGCCAAAAATATGCTGCTCAGTAGTGAGTCTTGAATATTCCATTGCTGTGAAGATTTTAGTAAGATTCCTTATTAATATTTTGTCAGTTGATGCCTTGTATTTTATTTTTTATAGGAGAGACGATAATAAAGACATTGATTCAGAGAAAGAAGCTGCGATGGAAGCTGAAATTAAAGCTGCCCGAGAAAGGGCCATTGTCCCTCTGGAGGCCCGAATGAAGCAGTTCAAGGACATGCTGCTAGAGAGAGGGGTCAGAAAACAATCTTTGGGGGAGATATTTCTGTTTTGTATAAGTAATATAAATATGTCTTGCTAAAAGGTCAAATCTAAGGTTAGTGCTCATGTTGTGGGGGGGGATAAGGGAAGCCTGTCAAATGACTATACTCTCTCAAACAGCCTTTTTCTTGGCTCATCCTATCATGTTTGAACTAAATGCCATTTTATTGTCCTTTTAAATACAAATAACATTTAACATTTATTGGGTCATTACATTTTGGTGAGTAATGTGAGTATTAACAGAGTATTAACATTACAGAATGGCGGACTGCGTGGGATAGGTAAGGTATATATGATTCTTTAATACTTCCAGAATGGTTTTGGTTAAAGGAGAACTGCTACTTTATGATATTATTAATAAAGTTAATTGAGAGGGGGTTTTAGCCTTTTGGTTATATTCACATATTCATTTGAATAATTGTTCAATTTAAAATCACATTGTTCACAAGATTGGAGCAAGCATAGGAAATCAAAATGCAAATCGTCAAGGCTTTTTCTGATGTACTGATTTTTAAAATGTCACACAGTAGTGGTTATTTTAATGACTAAGTGTGTGTTACTTCTGTATAGTATAGAAATGTTCAGAGCCAATTAGTGTGGAAATTTGCTGTTGCTAGCCTCCCACTGCTTGTCATTTATTAGTGATGGAAACTTCAGTATGGTTTTTATTATGTCTCCTTTTTAAGCAGATGTCCTGTAGATTTCAAGGAAAATTATATGACCTTTATGTTTTTAGAGCCAACTTAATTATGAGGCAATACATTTTTATTTTAAAGGTGTCTGCTTTTTCAACATGGGAGAAGGAGTTGCACAAGATAGTTTTTGATCCTCGGTACTTACTTCTCAATCCTAAAGAGAGAAAACAGGTAAAAGGAAAATAACATTATTTAAGAAGTGTATATCCCTTAGCAGCATTATTTTAAAATGTAAGGAATAAAATACCATCCTTTTTTCCCCCTGTAACAAAGTGCTTTTTTTTTTTTTTTTTTAAGATTTTATTTATTTATTTGACAGACAGAGATCACAAGTAGGCAGAGAGGCAGGCAGAGAGAGAGAGAGGAGGAAGCAGACTCCCTGCTGAGCAGAGAGCCTGATGTGGGGCTCGATCCCAGGACCTTGGGATCATGACCTGAGCCGAAGGCAGAGGCTTTAACCCACTGAGCCACCCATGCACCCCCAGAGTGCTTTAAAAACATAGTCTTAAATCTTAGAACACGGTTATCATCTGTATGGACATTTCTGCCTCAGAAATAGACTTGGTTAGTTTTGCCTTTATTGTGGACGTCACTGTTGCTTCATGCGCATTTTCTCTTTATGTCTCATATACACTGAGGTTATATCTAAAATTTTCAAAATGCATTTCACTGTGCTCATTAATTTACTTTTTCCTGGGCAAATGATGTAGATTTAGAGTAGAAAAGAAAAGTACCAAAGAATTGAAAGGAAAAAGAAACACCTACATTCGTTCCCAACAGATGGGACCAGGATTGGGTACTGGTGTTATAACTTTCCTGTTAGTGCCAATATATATGTGTGAATGTGTGTGTGTATTGTAGATAGACAACACTCAAAAGACATGTTTACGTTTCATTTGCACATCCTACATTTAAGTGGCATCTTTTAAATGTCTTTTTGTTATACACTAAAAGAATTGATGGACACTTGAGAGTCTTTGCTGAACTAGAGTTAACATGGATTAGAGTTGCCTGTTTATTGGGTTTCCATTGATTCCCATGATGACGCAATGATACATATCTCACAATGATTGCTTCTTCCTCTAAAGCATTGCACACTTGCAACTTACATAGTTTCTGAATTACCTGGACTACCCTGACACTGATCTCTTTAGAATGGTGAGTATGTTGAACCACTTGCTATAGGGCCGTTGAGCTACAGGATTTCATTTGGTAGTCTGTCCTTTATACTGACAATTTAGCAGTTGGAATAATTCTCTACACTGTTTGTGCCATTATGCGTGTAGGTCTCGTGACAAACTTAGGAAGAGAGGACATTTAACAGTGTGCCAGACATGTATTTTAGTATGTGTAATAGAAAAGCATGACTTTCAGATATATTTACATCTGCATTTCAAGCATAGTAGGGTTTTTTGTTTTTGTTTTAAACCGTGTGATGGTCTCATTCTCAGGTGGGTTGATGGCCCTATCAAAAAGTACAAATCAGCCTTGATTCTTTACTTCTCCCCCTTGCACATTTCAAGTCTGTCAGTAAAATCTACCTCTAAAAGCTTGTAAATACAACTTCTTAGTCACCGTTTCCCCCACTGCCACTGTATTTCAAGGCACTGTGACCATTTCTCAGCATCTGTGTAGCCTCTGACTGATCTCTTTGCTTCCTTCCATTCTTGCTTTTTCTGTAGTCAGGTTCTTTTCCCACCCAGCAGCCACACTAATTTTAAAGTGTAACTGACAGATTAAGGCATTGTTACTATTCCTTTCCTTAAAAAATGTCCAGTGCTTCCCATTTCATTTAGGATAAAATTGAAATTCTTTATCACGGCTTGTAAGATTCTGCTTACACTCTTTTAACTACATACTTCTTGAAGCTCTTTTCTTAGATCCATTCATTCTAGCCACACTTCCTTTGTTACTCCTTGAATAAGTTAGGCACATTCTGGTACTTGCTTTTTTCTCTGCCTGGAATGTTTTTCCCTCAGATATCTGTATATGCTCTATCATTTTATTCAGGTGCATGTGCAAGTGCCTTTGGATCAGTGTATCTCTTTGCCTTCTTTCCTTTATAGCACTCCTAGCTCTGATTATCTAAAATTAGATTATATTCTGTCTCCTACTGTAGAATATAAATTCTGAGTGCTGGAACTTTGTTTTGTTCATTGCTATATGTGTAATGCCTGGAACAGTGTTTAACCTGCATATCTCTGGAGGTTTACTTAAAAATTTTTTTGACTTTCTCTTCATTATGAGTGTTACAGTTTCTTACTGAGTTAAATTACAGGTATATATTGAGAGCTAAAGTTCTCCTAAATCCCAATTTAGGAGGCATTTTGTAAGGTGATGGTGTTACCTCCTGTTAAGAGTAATAGTTAAAAAGAGAAAAACTGTCAAGCATTATTTTATTTAAATAAAAACTGTACTTAATTTGAGTAGAATTCTTAACAACTGGAGTGTAAGAAATGAAAGGGTAAGCTGACATTAATTAATTTGGCATTAATCCATGTACTTTTTCAGTACTTAGTTTTATTTTTTGCATAAGAGTATAAAATCAAGGAGAAATCAATTAAGTGCTAGTTACATATGTGTACTTTGTAACTTCATTTTTGAAATTTGTGTTTTGATTTTTTTTTTTAAGATTTTATTTATTTATTTGACAGACAGAGATCACAAGCAGGCAGAGAGGCAGGCAGAGAGAGAGGAGGAAGCAGGCTCCCTGCCAAGCAGAGAGCCCGATGTGGGGCTTGATCCCAGGACCCTGAGATCATGACCTGAGCCGAAGGCAGAGGCTTTAACCCACTGAGCCACCCAGGCGCCCCTGTGTTTTGATTTTTAAAAAACTAAGAATTTCGGGGCGCCTGGGTGGCTCAGTGGGCTAAAGCCTCTGCCTTCGGCTCAGGTCATGATCCCAGGGTCCTGGGATCAAGCCCCGCATCGGGCTCTCTGCTCCCTGGGGAGCCTGCTTAACCCCTCTCTCTCTGCCTGCCTCTCTGCCTGCTAGTGATCTCTGTCTATCAAATAAATAAATAAAAATCTTAAAAAAAAAAATTAAGAATTTCATTGATCGTCTTGTAATCCAAAAGTACATCTCTTTCACTTCTGTGCTTTTCTAGTTATCTGTAGTTTTTTGTTTTTTTTTTAAAGATTTTATTTAATTATTTGTCAGAGAGAGAGAGAGGGAGAGAGAGCAAGCACAGGCAGACAGAATGGCAGGCAGAGGCAGAGGGAGAAGCAGGCTCCCTGATGAGCAAGGAGCCCGATGTGGGACTCGATCCCAGGACGCTGGGATCATGACCTGAGCCGAAGGCAGCTGCTTAACCAACTGAGCCACCCAGGCGTCCCTAGTTATCTGTAGTTTTATGTATATCTTACCTCATTATAAAATAAGTATTTTATATAATTGTAACCATAAGTTTTAACTTGAGATTTTCATTATATAATCTTTTTTTTTTTTATAAAAGATCACTTAAGGAGTCAAATATTTTTGTTACATTTGGTTTTTGTTTTGACAGGTTTTAAAGTGAATAACATTTTTCAGCAGAATCAGACCATGTCCATGCAGGATTTTAGGCTCTAATGTCGAGACTAGTTATGCTAACACTTTAAAATCATCTATTACCTTATTTCAAAAATAAACATTTTAATGTAGTATGTGGTATTGAGAGCTTTTTAAGACTGATAATGTTATAATATGGTAAGGCATTATTACCAGGATAGTTACTGACTGTCAACTGGCCGTCTTGGCCACTGTTTACTGAGTCAGTATCAAATTATAAATTGAATTAAATTGAAGTGAGAATCAAATAATGGAGATCTTTTGAAAAGGAAAAACTATTCCTCTACAGATTGAATACTTGGACATCAAAAATGTGTGGGTATTTTTCCACATCGGTCAGTTCTCTGACAGTAGCTGGCTGACCTACCATTAGATTGAATTCTGACATTGTCTGCATGGAGTCAGGATCCAATCCCACAAATTAAGGGCTCAGTCCCGCAAGACCTGCCCTCTCCTCGAATGCCAGTCACCAGTAGTAGGTTCCCACGTTCTGCACCCTTTTGTTGAGTTTGGCTACAAATCAGGGATTACCATAGTACCCTCCTCAGGTTTAATAATTTGCTATAGTGGCTCATAGAACTCTGGAAAACACTTATGTTTAGTGGTTTATAAGAAAGGATATGATAAAGGATACAGATGAATAGCAGATGATGTAGGTAGGGTGAGATCTGGAAGGGTCCTAGGTTCTGGAGCTTCTCTCTACAGAGTTGGGAGTGTGCCATTCTCCTGGGACATGGAAGTGTTCACCAAGCCAATAGCTCTCTGAATCCCTTTGGTTACCATATTTATGGAGGCAGCACGACCTAGGCATGACTGACCTAAGTCATTGATCATTGGTGATTAGACTCAGTCGCAGCCCTTGAAAGTTCCAAAGCTCTAATGACATGGTGGGTTCCACTGGTGATTCTCTGCCATCCTGTGGTTATCTGGAAGCTTTCCAGAAATCACTTCACTCATGCTAGTTTAGGTACAGGTGAAAGGGCCTTTTTACGAATAACAAAATTGTTCTTTTCACCTTTATCTATATCAAAGCTACAAGGCAAGAGCCAGGTACAACAGTAGGGTGTCTCTGTCGCCCTTATCATTTAGGAAATTATAAGGGTTTTAGGAACTCAGGCCAAGAGCCGGGATGAAGACCGGATGAAGACCAAATACGTATTTTTTCTTTTTCTTTTCATTTTTATTTAAATTCCAGTTAGTTAGCATATGGTGTAATGTTAGTTTCTGGTACACAATCTAGTGATTCAGCACTTCCTTACAGTATCTGGTGCTTATTCCAACAAGTGCCTTCCTTAATCCCCATCACCCATTTCACCTGCCCCCCCCACCCCGCCCCGGTAATCAGCTTGTTCTCTATAGTTAAGAGTCTGTTTCTTGGTTTGTCTCTCACTCTTTCTTCCCTTGGCTCATTTGCTTTGTTTCTTAAATTCCTCGTATGAGTAAAATCATACGGTATTTGTCTTTCTCTTAACTGCCTTATTTTGCTTAGCATAATACTCTACTCCATCTGTGTTGTTACAAATGGCAATATTTCATTCTTTTTTTTTTTTTTTTTTTTTAAAGATTTTATTTATTTATCCGACAGACAGAGATCACGAGTAGGCAGAGAGCAGGCAGAGAGCAGGCAGAGAGAGAGGGGGAAGCAGGATCCCCGCTGAGCAGAGAGCCCGACGCGGGGCCCGATCCCAGGACCCTGGGACCACGACCCGAGCCGAAGGCAGAGGCCCCAACCCACTGAGCCACCCAGGCGCCCCAATATTTCATTCTTTATCAAATACATAGATATATAGATTTTCTTACAACACAATATCACACTCATACTTTTCACAAATTTATATTTGAAGAAAAATATACATACGGAAGTCTGAAAATCCCAAGTTTCACAAAGTGCATAAACAGTTATGCAAGACCCCTAAATCCTAGAGGTTTGTGTAGTATAGTGCTTGTAGCTAGTCGTATGGTATTGGATGCTTAACATTTTGCTAACATAAGATAAATTTTTTTTAATTTATTTTTAAATTATTTTTTATAAACATATATTTTTATCCCCAGGGGTACAGGTCTGTGAATCGCCAGGTTTACACACTTCACAGCACTCACCATAGCACATACCCTCCCCAATGTCCATAACCCCACCCCCCTTCTCCCAACCCCCCTCCCCCCAGCAACCCTCAGTTTGTTTTGTGAGATTAAGAGTCACTTATGGTTTGTCGCATAAGATAAATCTTACGTTAAGTTTCTTAATATCACATTCAAAATAAGAATAAATTAAAAGGGCTGGAAGAATGTTTTGGAGGTGATGGATATGTTTTTGGCATAGACTGTGGTGGTTTCCTAGATGTATATTTATCTCCAAACTTATCAAGTTGTATACATTAAATGTGTATAGTTTTTTGAATGTCTATCATACTTCAATAAAGTGGTGTAAAAAATGCAAAGAAATGGACTATAACCATTAGACAGTATAGCCCTTTAATTTGGATGGTTTTGATTATGCCTATAAAATTCAACTAGGAGTTGTTTTTAAAAACTTACTAACTTTCATGGTGTTAATTACAACATTTTGTTCACCAGTTGATGTTGTAGGAAACTAAGCACTTAAAATAGGAACATAAAGCTCAAGTGTATTGAGGCATGACACAAATAATTAGGAGACACTTGGAAGCATAACAGAACTCCTAATTTTCTTTGAGAACTTAATCTCAGCTCGTCATTCCTAACCTTGGTGTGGGATATCCCAGAGGAGGGGATGTGAAGTCTTCTTGAGCTTCTGAAAAGAAAGTTAACATAAATTCACTTGGGTTTTATTTCTGATTTGCCACTTTTACAAATAAGAAAGTATATACCAAGGGGTACCTGGGTGGCTTGCTTGACTGGGGCCCTCCCTCATCGTCTCAGTGGGATGTCCACTTCCCCTCCTCTCCTCCCTTCCTGGTGCACTCTCTCTGAAATGGGTAAATTAAAAAAAAAAAAAAGAGAGAGAGAGAGAGAAAGTATGTACTAAGGAAGGAGAAAGGGGTTGAAAAGAGCCCTCTTTCCCATTTCTGTCACCATGCATATGCTTTCAGGATTTATTACAGCGCTATATTTAGAGGGTACTGAAAATGACCAACATGTGTAGCAAGAGACTGGTGAGATAATTGTAGGTATTTCTATCCACCTGTTAAAGATTAGTAGATATATATGGCCTGACCTGGAAAGAAGTATTTTTTTTTAAAAGATTATTTATTTATTTGACAGACAGAGATCACAAGTAGGCAGGGAGGCAGGCAGAGAGAGAGAGAGGAAGGGAAGCAGGCTCCCAGGACCCTGGGATCATGACCTTAGCCGAAGGCAGAGGCTTTAACCCACTGAGCCACCCAGGCACCCCTGGAAAGAAGTATTTTAAAGAAAATTTTTTTGTTTGACTTTTTCTGAAGATGTGCATGCACACATTTAAAGAGTGAAATAGTTCTATAAGATACACTACGAAAAATAGTAGACTGCTGCCCCAGTTTTATCTTTCTGAAGACATTTCTTCCAGAGCCTTCTGACTTGATTCATTCTGGACTGGTTGCCCTCTATACCTGATGTATTGCTGTCTATTTTTAGGGATGATCATCCTGGGATTTACCTCATTTTTCTTTTTGGTGGTTGGGGGAAGTTTATGAAGGGGGGTTCCACCTGTTTTCTCCATCATAAGTCTTTTCTTTCTTTCTTGGTTTACTCCCTTTTGACACATTTCATTCCTGTAATAGCTTCTTAGGGAGAACATGCATCGGAAATAAATTTCTGAAGCCTGGCATGTTTGAAAACACCTTTGTTGTATATCCTTAATTTGGAATTGACTGGTTAATATACTTGAAATTGGAAATCTTTCAGGATTTTGAAGACATTGCTTTTTTTCTTGTTTTCATTGTTGTTTTTGAAGCCATATTTACTTGTTCCTTTCTTTATGGACGTGTTTATTTTTCCTTCGTAGGCATGTAGAATCTTTGTCTTAGTGTACAGAGTTCTGAAATCTCATGGTGATTATGTGCCTTGGTGGGAGGGGCCCATTGTGCTGGGTCCTTGGTGGCCCTTCTAGTATGTGAACTTGTATCTTTCAGTTCTGGGAGATTTTCTTCTATTGCTTTTTTGATTTGTTTCCACCTGTTAATTTTTTCTTTATGGGACAGAGAATTTGCCCTTGTGGGCTTGTCCTTAAAGTTTCTTTTCTATTTCTGCCTTTTAAAAAAAAAAAAAAATCATTTTAGGTGACTTTCTTGTCTTTGTAGTCTAATCTTTTAATTTTTTCGTTTCTTCTGTCATCCTTTAATTTCTAGGATTTTTTTTCTTTTTCTTGTTTTATGGTTGTAGTATCTTAATTCTGTGACATTGTGGAAGCTTTTTTTTTCTTTTAAGTTATCATATTCCTGCATAGTTTCTATTTTGGTTTCTATTTTTCATGCTGGAGAGTTTCTTTAGATGTCTTTAAAGAGACGCTGACTTCTCATGATTAAGAATGAAGGACTAAAATGCTCTCTGGCACTCTGAGCATCTAAGTGGGCTCCCACGACTTGCCTTTACTGTAAAGCCTTGCTTCTCAATCAGGGGCAGTTTTGCCCCAGGAGACACATTTGGTTGTCACAACTGAGGGGGTGCTACTGGTATCTGGGGGCCATGGATGCTGCTAAACATTATCTGGCTCAAGTGCTGTAAGTGTGGAGGTTGAAAAGCCCTGCTGTAGGGTGATTAAATCGGGTTTGTTGGAGGTAATTTTTAGGCCGTTCGGATTCTTGATACGGTCCTTTAGTGTCCTGCTGAGAGGACACAGTCCTTTCTGCTTTTGTCCTGGGAGAACTGTGTCTTCCTGTTTGGTATGTAACTGGTTAATTCGCTGTTTTCTCTGACTGGTATGCCTCATTTCTAATTCATGTTGTGTTTCCCTCCCTCTCTTCCCAACCCAGGCAGAGATCCTGCTTTCCTTTTAGAGGCAAGAATCAGCAAAATTTTAACATAAAGGGTCGGATAATAAATATTACAGCTTTCGGGACCATCTGGTCTCTGTCACTATAGTATAATCTGCAGCTCTAGTGTAGGAGGACCCATAGATAGATGTAAGCGAGTGAATATGACTCTTCAGATAAAGCTTTAGTTATGGACCCTAAAATTTGGATTTCATTTTAATTGTCCTGTGTCCTGAAATGTCATGAAATTTTCTAGTGTGTTTTTTCCCATTTAAAAATGTTAAAACTTTTTTGGGCTGTGCAAAAACAGGCAGCAGGCCAGATTTGGCCAGCAGATTGTGAATTGCCATCCCTTATTCTGGAGACTTAATCACTTGCCTTTAACTGAGGTTCAGGAGTGGCAGTCCCCTGCGGTATGTTGGCAAGGGGCATCTACTTATGGACTCCTTCTCAAACAGCCTTATTGAAGCTATACGCCACCCTCACTTCTTTGGATATCTGGTGCTGTCACTTGTGGAGCCGTTTGAGTATTCTCTAATAAGAAAAAAAGAATTGGTTTCTTTGTTTTCTTGACTGCTGAGTTAGGGTCTACTTTATCATGCCTGCCAAGTCCTTTAGTACTTACCCACTTTTCACCATTGTGAGTTGCTTTTTCTCTTTTTTCCCTTTGGCCTGTTCTTGTTGGTTTGTGATTTAAAAACAACAACAACAAACCATTATTGGCATTTTATTGGCACTTGAAGAGAACAGGAAATAGGTGTGCATGTTCAGTCTATTATCTTGTCTGTACATTATTAAGTGGGAAAATATTCTAGGATAGATGTAAAGCATTACATTTTGTTGAAAATAGTTATGCCTTACAGAGAACCACAGAAATAAATTTAAATTCTCTGTTCCAAAAGCTTGATGTTTTTTCCTAGAGAGATTTGGAAGGACTGTAATTTCTTTTATACATTTTATATTGCCTGAAATTTTTTTAGTGAAATGTATTTAATTTGTAATCAGGGAAAATGAAAGTTATAGGGGCTTTTAACTTTGTTCTGGAAATCGAAACAGATGGCTTCTGAGATTTGCTGTGGATAATTCGCATATAATTGAGATACCTGTAGTTTATTTTTCTATTACATTTTGGACAAAGATATTGACTTAGTATTTTCTTATAGATTCTATAGTTTGGTAATTAAATTATTTATATGAAAGACTAACTTGTCAAATTGGTTTATTTTTGTGATAGGTATTTGATCAGTATGTAAAGACAAGGGCAGAAGAAGAACGCAGGGAAAAGAAAAACAAAATAATGCAAGCCAAGGAAGATTTCAAAAAAATGATGGAAGAAGCAAAATTTAATCCAAGGTATATGGTTCATTACTGTAACATTTCAAAATATTTATGTGCTTTCTTCTAAGACCAGCTAAGAGAATATATATCTTTTGGATAATTGGATTGTTTGGTTAGTGGTGGCCACATTTCTGGTCTTCATTCTTAATATATTTCCTTTAGAGGAATCTCTTGTGCCCTTAAGAGGCATTGGATTTCAGAAAGGGTACCTTGTTTTAAAAGCTTCCCTGTGGGAATAAATTTCCTTCTCTAGAAACTGGTAAATGATTTAAAAAAAAAAAACAAAAACTGTCTCCATCTTAAAGTTTTATACATAACAACTTGCAGTGCAGGAACATTATTTTGATTGAAGTGGTGAAGGACCTGTCTGTCTAGATTATGTTTTTTTCTGACATTTTCAATTGATTGTTAATGGGTATTGAGTATGCATAGTAGGCTGAAGAAGATGAGATATTTTAAACTTATGTGACTAGTGTCAAAACAATAATGGCATCATCTCGTGGATATTTTATGTGCACTTAAAGATACATGTACACACTTAAATGCATGATTAATGTACTCATCTCATACCTATTTTGCAGAGAAGGAAAGTAAGACAGAGTAAATTAGGTAAGTTACCCAAGTGAATTTGGGATTTCAATTAGATTCTGGTGTTAACACAGAATAGTCTAGGCAAGGGAGAATTACTTCCTTATTTATTTATATCAGTGGTGTTATTATGCTGCTGTGAGCACCTCATATCATGGAGAATTTCCAAAACTATGGGATAGAATCATGGAGCATCTGGGTTAAACAGTAGTTTTATAAAAATTAATCTTGTTTAAACAGTTACTTTTGTCATTGGAGGTAAGAGTGATTTTGTTTGAGAAAGTGTATTTGGTATTACGATTTTGTATTTAAGTATGAAGAGAAACCTGTGGCATTAATAGCATTTCAGATAGTAAAGCTAACAGAGTATTTGTGGCTATGAAGAATGGAATATTTGTTAAGGGGTAATTGAGTTTCAAACTCTCCAAGGGGTCTTGGGCCTTTCTGTTTGGCTACTCAGAAGGGTGAGTTCCTGGGTCAGGTACTTGGCGACTGGGTTATAAAAGACATTTTGGAAGGCTGTTGAGGAAATTTGAACATGGTTTCTTATTACGTATTAGAGAATTTACAGTTTTGGGGGGACATCGTGGTTGTGGAGGGAAAAGGAGATATGTGCTGAAGGAGATACGTGCTGAAATATTTATAGGTGAAGTCTCATGATTTCTGCATGTCTGCAGCTTGTTTTCAAGTGATTCAGCAAAATGTATCTATTAAAACCATTATGAATCTGACAATAACTGAGACTCTGAAGAGATTTCCATTTTGTGGATTTGACAAAGTCAAAATCCTGTTGGTGTTCTTTTGGGGCTGATAGAATTGTTAAGAGTGATCTCTACTTTGCAGGTTACTTCAAAAAAATAAAGCTATGAGGCACATAACTAGGAAGTATTGGCACTGGGGACATTGTGCTGTATTGTTCTATTAGTACATTCAACACTAGCATAGAGGTAAGGACCAATTTTAGGGAGTGGCAGAAAATGAAGAGGAAAAACTTAAAATGGAGAAGATAGTGTCCATTAACTTAAGTTCACTTTGTAATGGAAAAAGATGTAGTAGAGTTTGTAGATAAAAAGCCCCGGAGTTTATTCTGAGGGAAAGAATGACAGAATGACTGGGGAGAATTACCTTAGTGCCCATTCCCAGTCTTTTTTCTATTTTGATGGAAATCTTAAGGCATTCCTCCTAGGGTCAGCTCCTCCTGGTCACTCTACTCTTACTGGTCTCCTACTAGTATCATCCACTCTTAACTCTCCCTGAGAAAAAAGGGCAACATGTCTGTTACCAAGTAGTGCTTTTGGGAGTTAAGACATGAGTCATATAAATCTGTCTGAATCTACTGTTAAAACTTCATCTTGGTCTTTTCTGGTGAGAAATAATTATTATTTTCCCTCCTTTATTAGAAGTAAAAGAAGTACTTGTAGAGTAATTCTCACTTTCATAAGTTGATTTTTACATTTAAAAAAAGTTCATTCTTTAATCATAGTAGTAATTGCTCTTCTTTCTTAAAATTATAATGCAAGGTGCTTAGTTAATCATGAAAAGAAAACATTTGGTGGATTACATGTGATCCCTTTTCTAGGACATGTAATTTTTACTTTAAAATTTTATTGAAGTTACATGTCCATTATTCAGACCAGGTTGGCAATAGATCCTGTTGTTGAAAATGTTATATTAATGAAATTAGGTATTCTGAGTAACAATAGTTGAATGTAAAAGATTTTTAGAATCTAGGTTTGGTTGCCAAAGCGTAAAGTAAAAATAACAAATGTTAGCTGTGAGTGGTACTCCTAGTTTTCATTTGATGTTTTAAATTGTAAATTCTGAAGTTAACCAGTTTTTTCATTATTAATGAAAGTTGTAGTAGAACCTTTAACACCTGAGAAGATGTGTTTTATATGTGAGTTGAAATAGATAGTTCTTAAAAGGAGAAAGTAAGATTTTTCCTCTCTTAAAAACATGCTAAACGTAGGAATATTTATTATAAGAACAAATTATTATTATGTAAGGTGAAAGCTTCAAATATTGAGGTATATCCAAACATGAGGAAATTTTTTTTTTTCTGTGCTAAGCCTCATTAGCCCTCATAGGCCTCATGTTTTTATATAGCCTGCTTGGCAGCTCTGTGTTCTTTTTGTATCTCTGTACATTGATGTTTTCATTAAATCTGGAAAATTTTTGATCAGCATTTTTTCCGCTCTGATTCATTCTTTTCTCTTTTGGAATTCTAATTACACCTATTTTAAAGTGTTGTGGTATTATCTCACATGTCCCTGAGACTATTCTCCTCCTCCCCCTAAATTTTTTTCTGTGTTCTCTTTTGAGCAGATAACTGTTAGTGCTCTAACTTGGAGTCACTGGATCTTTATTCTTTGTCTCATCTTTTGTTAATAAGCCCATCCATTGAATTTTTCCTTTCAGTTAGCTTTAGGTTCTTTTTTTCTGTTTTCTGTGTCTTTGCTGAAACTCCCTTTTTTTTGTTCATTCATTAAGACCTTGTTTTTAGTTCCTTGAACCTAATTATCTTTAATCCTTTCAGTATATTATAATAATTTTAAAGGATTTGTCTCTGCATAGAACAGTATCTGGGCATTTTGGGTTTAATTTCTGTTGATTAAAAATTTTTTTGGTATGGATTATGCATTTGTATGTTTAGTGTTTTCTGATTTAATGTTGGAAATTCTGGGGTTTTGTTTTCACGGGCAGTTCACTTTATTACAGGCTGATGTGTTAATTTAGTTTTGATTTAAGGCAGTGGATCTCAGAAAGTGGAGGGTGTTTTTCAGCAGTCCAGCTTTGTCTCCCTTGTGCATCTTTTGTGGACTTTATTATCTTAATGCTGTTCTTTTTTCTGCTGTCAGTTTCTAAGGTATTTTTAGCTCTTAACCATGTAGCGCTTTGCTGGGGGCGGGTGCGGTCTTCTTCCTACTGTTGCAGTCCAGTCTTGGCTATACACTGGAGGGGAATTGCTTTTTGGTATACTTATGGGGTACTCTCTTCTATAGCTTTTTCCTCTGCCATTTTAGCACCCAAACTCTGATCTTCATGCTTCTGGCTATTGAGACCACTGTACTCTTGTTTGGAGTAGTTTCTTGGAAAATTGTTCTGAGGCAGAGGGTAGTGGGGCTTTCCTCAGTCTTTGTACTCTACATTTTGTCCACTGTTTTGCAATCAGTTGCTTCATATATTTTATCCTATTCGATAGTTGTTTCTGGAAGGAGAGCTAATTCAGTAAAGTTACTCCTCCATGGCTAGAAACAAGACTGAGCCTCTTTTTAGTGTGGAAATAGATTAGCTCTGAAGTCTCTTGAAGCACATACATTTTTTGCTCTCTGATGTGTTACCCCCAGTGTCACTGCTGATAGTACACAAGTGTTAACCACATTTTCACCCTTTAGCCCTTTTTTAACTCCTGTCTGTAGCTCATTATTCCCTCTTTGGGCAGATATTTGAGCTCAATGACTCTTTGGTACATACTCTTGCTGGAAAAATGGTGGCTTCTGCTATACCTTTCTACAAGCAGAAATAGCTCTACCAAAGTTAGCACACTTGCCATTTTGTTACAGAGCTACTTTTAGTGAATTTGCAGCCAAGCATGCTAAAGATTCAAGATTCAAAGCGATTGAAAAGATGAAAGATCGAGAAGCCTTGTTTAATGAATTTGTGGCAGCTGCAAGAAAGAAAGAGAAAGAAGATTCGAAGACCAGAGGTGAGAAGGTAAGATGGTTTTAGTTCTGGTGGTATGATTGATGGGAGTGTGAATAGGAGAGGACTAATGTGGGGCTGTGTTGCTAATCTTGTTCATGGGCATAAATTACAGCACTCATATTTACTGTTTAGCTTTAAAGGTAAGTTTTATAGTTATTTTTGTGTGTGTGAATTGTCCCTTTACTTACCTGATCTTTATTTTTTGAAAGATTTTATTTCTTAGAGAGAGATAGCTAGAGAGAGCACAACTCGGGGGAGGGGAAGAGGGAGAAGCAGGCCCCCCACTGAGCAGGGAGCCCCATGTGGGGCTTGATCCCAGGTATTGGGATCATGACCTGATCCAAGGCAGACACTTAACCAAGTGAGCCACTTAGGTGCCCCATGATGTATATTTTACTAACTTCACTAAACCACCTAGATTTGCTTTATATTTTATTTTGCATTTACATTTTATTAAGACTGAGATGCCCAATAAACCCAGGACTGACTGTTAGGTCTGTTTATTCTCTGTTGCCTACTAAGATTTCAAGGTTCTTGATAAGTGGTGACCTTTACATTTCAAAAAGCTTTTTTATCTTTTTTGCCTTCTAAAAGATAGCATTTTAGTGACTTTCTAATCTTTTAGCAAGCATATCTTACATATAAATTATTGCTTATCAGAAATAAAGGTCAGCTATTAAAGATTAATGAATTTCCAAATGTCATTTGATAGCAGTGTCAGGAATGGAGAGGAGCCCACCACCGGAGAAGCAGACTGGTGGAGACGGCACCAGTGGTGCGTGAACCATCAAAACATGCAGCCACTCTCCTTAGTGTCCCTGTGTGCTTTGTGAATGGAGAAAAAGAACCTCTGAAGCCTAATCATTTTTGACATTTAAAGTGGCCTGTTATTCCAGAAAGTTAAAACATCACACATTTTGTTAAGAAATGTTATTAGGGAAGTAATACCTCTCTTACTGAGAAGAAGCCTCTTTCACTGTAAATAGCAGTAGTATTGGGTGACATGACTTTTGTCAGAAATACCTGAAATTTCCTGATTACATGCTTATTGGGCTTCAGTGTAGATCCTTTCAGAATTATTTAACTGTCAACTTTTTTTTTCCAAATGATTATGCTTCTTAGGAAATGTGCAAATTGAGTGTTGAATTAGTCATGTTAATGAATTGTTTGCTACTTTTGACTTTTAGTAATAAAACCTATTTGATTAAAGAAAAGCAAGTAAATAAGTGATTGCTACTATGTGATTTATACAAATTGAATGTTTTTCTCTTTGCATTTGTAACTAATGTTCTTTTTCTGAACACTTTTTTTTTGTAACTATTTTGTGTATTCTGTTTTATAACAAGTGGATAGACTTTACAGTTTTGTGCTGTGCGGCCTGTCAATCAGTTCAGTCTGACAGCTGTCAATCACTGATATGCAAAGTATTGTGGGATTCCCTAGTGAGGAAAGAATTGGTATCTCTGTGTGGTGACTTTAGCCTCCCGCAGTTCCGGTACTTTATATTTTTTTAGTTTTTTTCCTTATGAAGTGATGAGAGTTGTGCCCAGAATGTGTTAACTGAAGTAAATTAAATAGACATTACATCTAAATAAACCTAATATATACAGCTTTATTTTCTTTTGATTGTAAAATTCTCTGTAGGTTTGGTTTTGTATCATTACTTAATTTTTTTTAAAAAAAGGCTAGAAATTACTAAAGTGGAAACTTTCTCAACCACTTTAAAGAATGCAAAATTACTAACCAGGCCATGAAACAGAAATCTTTAAAGTAAGGGTTTAAATATAGTTTAATATTCACATTCTGAGAAGTAGCTGGTTAATGAAGTTCCTTCATGACTTTTACTGTGCATTTATTTTTATGAAGTATATTGTCTGTACCATTTTTTTAAATCACATTTTTTTAAAATCACATAATTGGATGGTGATTAGTGCTAGTAGCATGGTGCTGGTATATTGGAGTTTCTTTTTTCTTGTGATTCTCTAGTTGCTGTTTGTAGCATTGAGGTAATGTAATTAACAGCTGAATAGTAAAGGTTTAAAGGTAATTACTTGCTGAGTCAAAAACCTCTGAAGGACATTGACTTTTGGTGAAGTTGCTTTTTTTCCCCTTTCATTAGACATTTTTAAGCTAAAGGGTAAAATCATTTTTGTACAGCTTTTACTGGTAATTTTCAGTTTTATAAAGAAAAAGTCCCTAAAATTCTGCTTATTTTAATGGGCTGTTTTGTAGCTACCCTCAAGTTTGTTTTTTTTTTTTAATTTTATTGCAATTTTTTTATTATAACCAATTTTTATAAAATTATGGTTTAAGTAATATACTTTTTGGAATAGCACATTTGAAGTTGCATATAATAGAATTAATCCTCTCATAAAGTTAGCATTTTTCTCCCTACCCTCCCTTAAATTTCATTTTGAACAAGTTAAATATTTTTGTTATAGTACATAACGCTAGGGAGACTGTTTTTTCCTGTTAAACCGAACAGCTTAGATGGTAAGGTACTTCCATTTGGAGAGAGAAGAAAATAGGGGATATAGGGCTTTGAATTGCTGCTAGTGTAACATATATAAATTTCTTGACATTTATGCAGTTGTTAAGTAATTCCCGTACAAATAGCAGCTTTGGTAAACCATGTAATTAGCCTGTCATGGTAGTATCCACAGTGAAACGAAGTTTAACTTTATTTAAAGTTCACTTTGTTTATACATCACACATTTTTAAAAACCTATATGATAATCCTTACTTCATAGGTTTCATGTCTAATATGTGAAAATTGTCCTAAGTCAATTTAAATTCCTATGGCTTGGAAAGATTCCTGTTAGATACAGCTTGCATGCTTTATTTCACATAAATTTTGTCAATTTTGCTTTGTGGTTTATATGCATTTAGGAATTGGGTGTTCATCCTGTCAGATACAAAGTACACAAGATGAACAGAATTGTTAAATCACTATATCAAGTAGTTTCTTTTTCACTGTCTGGAAATACTGGGTTTATGAGTATTTCTTACTATTCCAAACAAAGGCAAGAGTTAAGTTCAGTAGTAAAGAAATCCAGAGCCGGTTAGCTTTTGTTTTGTGTTTTTTTTTTTTAAATCTCTAATAGGGAAACTTACTTGTAAACTTACAGCTGTTTTCCAGAAAGGACATCATCTTCCCTTTTAATCCTCTCATAGGGGAAGTGAGGGTTGGAATAGGCAGAAAGAATGATTCCATTCCTAATTTCTCATTCCCTTGATCAGGTGGGAAGCCAGGATGTTTAATCCCTATAGGGAGGAGAGGTTCTTGACATGGTCAGAATCCTCTTTTGAATTACTGCTACCTCATGTGTCTACCCTGGTAGGTACTCCTACCCTCGTAGGAGTACAAGGTAATTTAAGTGAGACTAAATTTTTAAACAGGACCTCAAAGGTGCATAAAAATAAATGTCTCCTTTATCCCTTTCTTCCCTGTTTAAAAAAAAAAATGAGAATTACAGTTTGGGAAAGGGATTCTAAGTATTTTACATGTTGACACTAAAGGATTAATACCATTTCATACCCTTGGTATTATGTTACTAACTTGGTCCTTGATTGGTTAAGAATGTTAATTCATTAAAACTTTTATTTTGAGTTCTTTAATGGTAAAGGTGTATATATTTAATGGCTAAAAAATACAAAAGATCTAAATAAAGTTTACAATAATGATCGATTATGACCGTAGAAATTCTGTATATATAAGGGTGTGAACATTGCTTTTTTAAACTAAATTACAAAAATTTTCCCTGTTTTTTTATCTTTTTAGACATTTGACAATATACTTTCTTTTTTTTTTGTTTTTTTTTTGTTTTTTTTTTGTTTTTTTTTTGACAATATACTTTCAATTTTCAAATGAATGTGACTTATTTGTGCTCAACTCTTTCCAAATTCACCTTTTGTAACAAAAAATGTTATTCGTCTACTTTTTAAAATAAGTCATTCTTACTGTCTTGATATTAAAGTATAATTTAGTATCAGTTCATAAGCCTGCATCTTACCTAAAAATAAATGTGAATTCTTATTTTAAAAAAATGGCAGTTCTGAAATGCAAAAGTTAGAAACAACCTAAGATTTTATTTTTCTGTATTTCAGTAATTTCACTGGAGAAAATGATTTATATTGAATTTGGTAGATTTTAAATGAGAGCTTAATGTGTGTGTTGATTTTTATATTTTTCCTAAAAGAGTGATTCTGATAATCTTTTTTACTAAAAATTACTCCACTCGAAATACATGTATTTAAAAAGTTACTAATATTCCCATCTTTAAGGTAAGTGAGTAGTTTTTTCTGGTTAAAATGTTTGCATATGAGGAATTTCTCATGGCACATTTCCCCCCTATCCCACTACATGTTTTGAAATACAGATTAAATCGGATTTCTTTGAACTGTTATCTAATCATCACCTGGACAGTCAATCTCGATGGAGCAAAGTGAAAGACAAAGTAGAAAGTGACCCACGTTACAAAGCAGTGGACAGTTCATCAATGAGAGAAGACCTTTTCAAACAGTATATTGAAAAAATAGCCAAGGTAACTGTTGTGTTTACTTGTACTGTAAGCATGGAATAATAAAATTCTTAATTGTATTATAAAGGTATTCATTCCTGTTTGGGATTTGGAGTTTTTCTTTTTGGTATGCTTTCCCCCCACCCCCCAAGATATTATTTATTTATTTGACGAGAGATAGCGAGAGAGGGTTAGTATTCTTAATATAAGAATCTTTAGTAGTTGGTGTGGAAACAAGGTATAGTGTTGAGGAGTATCCTTGGTAAAAACCAGGTTTGAGATTTTTTATTTGGCAACTAGTTACTCTGTGGAAACATATTTTGATACTGTAGTTTTACTTTTACAGAATTTAGACTCGGAAAAAGAAAAGGAGCTTGAAAGGCAAGCCCGCATTGAGGCAAGCCTTCGAGAAAGAGAAAGAGAGGTCCAAAAGGCTCGTTCAGAGCAAACAAAAGAAATAGACCGAGAGAGAGAGCAACACAAACGAGAAGAAGCTATCCAGAATTTCAAGGCTCTTTTGTCTGACATGGTATGTATTACTCTTGTTTTGCCCCCCCACCCCTTTATAGTACTGGATATTAGAGATCTATTATATTACGTTGTTAGTGAAAATTTTCATATTTAAATTGACTCTGAGAGAAATAATTTGGTAAGTTGTTTTATAAAGTGTTTTAAAATTGAGTTTTTGGTATTAGCACCGTTAGAATAGGAAAACCCTAGTTATTTAACATTTTCAGAGATTAGATACTTTGTATATATAAAAATTTATGATCTTTTAGTCTCAAAGGTAAGTTCTTTATTCTCGATGGAAGTCATGTTAAATTATCACACACCGCATGCCATAGTAATAAACAAAATATGCTGAACATACTTAAACCTTTTTCTTTGATGATTTAGGGTCACTGTGATGATGAATTATTGTACATGTAGACGATGTGAGATCTAGAAAGAACTGGAGGTGTACTAACCCCAGGAGATACCCTGCAATTTTCTTGAAAAACCCTTCTGCATCACCCAGGGTTGTTGAGGTGTGTAGGGTGTTCTCTGTACAGTGAATGCCCAAGGCTGCTCTGCTGTTGTACTTGTTTTGTTCCTTCTCCCTGTCACCGTCACTGTTTGTCTTCTCCTCTTCTTCTCTTCTTTTCGTTACTACTGTCATGTCTTCTGATTTCTTCCCTTTCTTCTGATGATCTGTTTTCACTTTCCTCTTTCTGTTCTCTGGACAGTTACAGTCATTCCCTGATTGTTCTCCCTGCTTTTACTTTCCCCAAATTCATCCTCCTTATTGCAGTTATAGAAATCTTCGTAAAAACCAAATGATTTTGTCACTCTCCCTGTGGCTTACAGAGAGAGAAACTTCTCTGTGCTTCTAGTGGTCACCTACATTTAAAACTCCATCTTCTTAGCATAATATATCAGGCTATTCATTTCTTAACTCCCCAACCTTCTGTTATGTTACCCTCTTTGGTTTCCTCTCTTGCCCCCTAAGCTCCAGCGTTTCTGAACTTAACTCTAATGAACCATACTTATATATTAATGAATCCTGTCATTGCTCATGCCAGTCCCTCGACCTAGAATGCTTCCTGCTGCAGTTACAAATTCATTGTTCAAGATCACACTCAAATCTCTCTCTTGTGAGGTTGATCTTGACCCATCTAAGGCAGATTTGTTTTTCCTCTTCCCCTTTGCCACCTTGTGTTCAGCATACAACTCTGCAGCCCTTGCTACATGCTGTTGGGATTATTTGGTTATACGCCTCTTTTCCCTTAAAAAAAGTGAGTCCTTGGGGTGCCTGGGTGGCTCAGTGGTTAAAGCCTCTGGCCTTTGGCTCAGGTCATGATCCCAGGGTCCTGGGATCGAGCCCCACATCGGGCTCTCTGCTCAGCGTGGAGCCTGCTTCCTCCTCTCTCTTTCTGCCTGCCTCTCTGCCTGCTCGTGATCTCTGTCTGTCAAATAAATAAATAAAATACTAAAAAAAAAAAGTGAGTCCTTTGAAGGAAGGGCTGGTGTCTTACTTGTTTTCCCAGTATCAAGCTCTGTGTTCAGCTGACACGGTAATCGATGCTTGAAAAATGCTGGTTAAATAAAAGTTTTTGTATTTTTCTTCTTTCTTACCTGTCTTTCCAGTCTCCCATATTTCTTAGCACTGGTAGCAATGTGACTAGCAATAACTTGTGATGCCACTTGCAGTTGTGAAGCATACCTTTCTGCTGGTTGTTGAGCCAGCCAGATCCGCCATGTCTTCTCTTGTTAGCCATGTTAATTCTTGCTTATGCTCAGAAGTGTCGCTTCCCGTATGTAGTTGATAGGTACACATTTGAGCTCAAGATTTGTTCAGTGGTTTTTTTTCCCCTGTGAGCTCTCTGTTATATAGTAAGATATTTCCCGTTTTATTTGTATCCATTTCATGTACTAAAAGTTGGTAAGTCGTTAAATAGAAATTCTCTTCATCCTTCTCCAGTTCTAAATCCATACCTTGACAGCTTAGGTGAGCTCTCAGCAGAGGGCTTTCTGGCTTTAAAAAAGGAGATTTTCAGTGACTGCTTAACTAAGGTGGAATCATCAGAAGCTTTTATTACTAAATGTATCATTCCTAAACTAAATAAATAAGCCTTTTATTGTTGAAATATGAGAAGATAGGTCTCTGGTGATACAATTTTTTGGTTCGTTTTTAGGTACGCTCTTCAGATGTGTCATGGTCTGATACTCGGAGGACTCTGCGGAAAGATCACCGTTGGGAATCTGGATCCTTGTTGGAAAGAGAGGAGAAAGAGAAGCTTTTTAATGAACACATTGAAGCACTTACCAAAAAGAAGAGGGAGCACTTTAGGCAACTTCTGGATGAAACTTCTGCAGTACGTCCCTTGTTTTCCTTGTTTTAATCTAGATGGGCCTTCATGAATAATTCCAAAAGTAAAACATTGATGTGATTATTGGCATCATGGTCTTTAGAGCCGTTACTGGAATTCATGAGTTTTGTGATACTTTCTTCTCTGACTTTATTTCTCCTTTTTTAAGTAAAATGTTCATGGCATACTTACTATATAGAAATTACTTCCTTCTGCAGTTTCCGTATTTGTACTTGCTCTTGTGGTAGTTCATAAGGTCCTAGCTGTGTGATCATTGATCCCTCCTGGTGAGTTTAATAGATTCCATCTTTCACCCCATTTTCAGTTTGGCACTACGGCCAAACTGAAGAAGCTATCCAGAATTTCAAGGCTCTTTTTTCCGACATGGTTTATATTACTCTTGTTTTGCCCCCCGACTCCTTTATAGTACTGGCAGTTTGTACCCTCTGTTGTTCAGGTTTTCTCCTGATTATCTGATCTCTTTTTGGTGATGGTTTCTCCAATGGTGTTACCTATGGAGACACAGGGTTTGCAGGTGATAGTCTTAAGGCCACATTGAAATAATGGCCATGAAAATAACTCTTGTGGCAAGCCAAAAAGAAATTGCATTAAAGCTGCTTCCCTGTCCTTAACTAGTCCGGTTACCTTTGGGCATTACAAGAGATGCCAGGTCAGTGTGATGTCATGTACTACATGTGCTGCCCATTCAGCCCTCTCAATAAAAGTGAATTGTACTCATGTTTTTTTATTCACTTGCCTTTCAAAGATTACCTTAACATCCACATGGAAAGAAGTAAAAAAAATAATTAAAGAAGATCCTCGGTGCATTAAGTTCTCCTCCAGTGACAGGGTAAGAGGGTTTTGTCTGAGATTTACTACAGTCAGTTTATAAATATTAACTGGTTGCTTAATTAGTACCACTAGTATCTTGACCAAAATGAAATTGATGGTTTTAGTTGAATAACTTTTAAGAGTATGAGAAATAAATCTGAAGTTTAAATTCATATTTTTTGTCTTGCACAATACATAAACAGGAAAGCACAGTAGAAACTTGAAAATTTAATCCTTGGCGTCAAGCCTGTCTTCGGGGATGTTAGAGCTTTAATGAAGCTCTAGTTTTTATTCATTATATAGTCAGGTAGATGCATTCACGCCGGTACCAGGCTGTCAGAGCCCCTGAGCCCTCCTAGCAGACCGCTGTAACATCACTTCTTGTTCCTCTGTGCTCTAGATACTGGAGTAGAGGAACATCAGACGAATGAAGTTTTAGAAACCAAGCTCTGTTCTGTTGCACTCTGCCTCCCATGTGGGAAACAAAGTCAGCTGGGTTCTGAAATAGTGAATGAGGCTAAGGGAGCCATAGCTGACTGCCGTCTTATTTTAGCCCTTTGCCTTTCATTTGTTCTCCATCCCCATCATTCTCCTTGCCTGGTTGGTTTCTCCATGTATAGAGTGCACAGCCCCATAGATTGACTTTGATAAGTTGGATTGTAGACGGTGTGGACCACAAACTACACACAACTGGGGAAGAGTGGTACACTGATAGCTGACAGGTCCAGTTTCAGTTTCTAACTTTGCTGATTGTTCACAATTGACAAGAGGTCTTTTTAAATTTTATTCAATTTTATTTACCTTTTTGTCCAAAGAGTTTATACCCATTATTCCTATTCCCTTAGTAGAAAAGCTAAATGCTCAGTATGACTTAGTAAAGTTATGACTGTTAGTTGGGGTTCCCCATAAGTCATACCACATTATGGTCTTGGTGCTGGAAGAGAGAAATATAGTCTATAGGAAAGGCACGTTTACCCCTTAATTTCTTTATTTTTTAGAGCATCTTCCGCTTGAGGTTGTTAGGAACATGAAGGGAGATAGTCTCATCAAACCCTCAGCAGTGTTGCACCTAGCAAGCCCTCAAGTCTTAGCTACTGCTAATACAGTGTATGGGACCTTGTTCTTGGTTTCTTTCAGCCTTAAAAATGTACTTTGTGCATTTTGCATTTTAGTGAATGTTACATGAACAAAAATGCACCTTAGTGCCTTTTCCTTTTGAATTATTTATAACATGACTTACAAATAACTGGTTTAATAAGTAATTGATTCTAATTTTGGAATTCGTGACTTTTTTTTTCTAATTTTACTGTCTTTTTGCAGAAAAAACAAAGAGAATTTGAAGAATACATCAGAGACAAATATATCACAGCCAAAGCTGACTTCAGGACGCTTTTGAAAGAGACCAAATTTATAACCTATAGGTGTGTGCAATGAAATGTTTCATATCAGCAGTCATTGTCTTTACTAGTCCTTACTCTAATGGCCAAGCATTCTTTGCATTCACACACATGTTGACATTATTAATTTTTAGGAATAAGAAGAAGCCAACTTTTATCAAAGGCCAAATACAGCCCATATATACGTTACTTTTTTTTTTTTTTTTTTTTTAAGAAAGGGCCCAGATGTCAATTCTTATTTTGTGTTACCCACCCATCCAGTTTTTTAGATACACTTTTGTTTTTACTTCACTGCTTTTTTAGGAGTACCCCTATTTAAGAATTGTATTCGTGAAGAGACTTTTAAAATAATCCTTCACTATCCATTATCTTTGCTTCCTATGAAGACTATTCAGTGTTGTGGAACAGGTTGAAAGCTTGAAATCATCTTATTTAAGCTCAGCAAAAACTTTTTTTTTTTTTTAGACGATAGCAGTTTGCTAGATACTTTAAAAATCTTAAATGATAAAATCAGTTTTGAAACAAGATTTCTCTGTAACATGCCCAGTAGTTCCACATTCCCAACAGTTTTACCATCAGGAAAACAAGTTAATGTTGCTTAGCAGTCAGTGCACAGGAAACAGTTTTGTTTCATGCTCCAGCTTTTCTTCCTTTAAGAGAAAAATTGGAAACATCTTAATGAAGGGTATGTGCACGGGAGGATAGATAGTGCTGAGGGTGTGGTTTTTAGGTATTTTGTCATTGGATTTTTTTGGTCAGGATCCTTAATGTTTTGCATCAGCTTGGGCTTTTAAATTAGATGTGAAGTAAGACTTCTTTCTACATTTTTATAGTTAATTTAGTGAAAGATGTGAAAGTGAAAGCTTGTGAGAGATGCTGGGATTGGCAGCCCCGCAGACTGAAGTCCTCTGTTCATCCACAGAACAGGTACAGCACGGGCAAGATTTACCTACCCACCCTCAGCCCTGATCTGGAGGGACCACCAGTAGGGGCGGGAGGGTAATTCAGCTTCTGAGGCCCTTTCACTCCTTGGAGTCTTTGCTGAGGCAACTTACAAAGGTGACCACTGCAGTGAAATTTTTCTTAAAAAATAAATAAATAAATAAATAAATAAAATGGAAACACGATTAGGAACTAGATGGACATTTCCAGCTCATTTCTGAAAGACCTAGGAACAGCAGTCAGTAATTCTTGGACTTCTTTTCTTATTTCAGATCCAAAAAGCTAATCCAGGAATCTGATCAGCACCTGAAAGATGTAGAAAAAATCTTGCAGAACGACAAACGGTATCTAGTACTAGACTGTGTGCCCGAGGAGAGGCGTAAACTGATTGTGGCATATGTGGACGACCTGGACCGCCGGGGTCCACCCCCGCCGCCCACAGCGTCAGAGCCCACAAGACGATCAACAAAATAATTCTCAGTACTCTCCCACAGGGGGATCTTCATTCAGAACGCTTGCATGAGCCAATTTTCAGGATTTTACATGTATGTGCATTAGTCAGACTGTTGCAGAGCCGTCTGACGAACAGGAGGAGAAGCATTCGTGAACCGTTTCTGAACAGAGAACACTTTGGAAATAATTTATGCTTTTCTTTGTGTGGCATGACTGACATACATACTCAATATAGGCTGTCTCTAGTAAATCTAAAATCTCGAAGCTAAAAATCATCCTTTTAGGAGGTGTGGAAGTCAGTGACTTTTGGTGACGTTCTTTCTAGCAGTGTTAAACATGCAAGGCGTAAGAGCATTTGTGGTTTGAACTCGCAAAACGCAAATACCACAGACTCCAAGAAAACCTAAGTTGGGGGTTGTTTTGTTTTGATTTTGTTTTTTTAAAGCGGGTAAAAGAGAAAACACTGAAAATTGAATTCTTATCTTCCAGAGGCTAAGATTATTATAATGGACATACTTTTACCTTTGTCTCTAAAGAACACTTTAGTTTTGTTTGTTCACTTATGTGCTTTGATTATCCCCTCAGAATTAGAGGCCAAGTCTTGTTGTTTAGCCTAAGAGAAGATTTATTTAGTAATTTCTTCTCAGGTATGGAACCATGGTCATAACTAACATGTTGGCCAGAATAGGACTGCTGGTTAAACACATTTTATTTACCATTAAGTGATCTTTATCAATATTCTGGATTAGACAACAAATTATCTTTCTTGGGTGTTCCCTGTAAACTATACTCCTGTTTGAATGTTAAACTTTTGTTTCTAAAGTTAATTTTAAGATGTTTGAATGTTCAGTTTATGTATTTGAACTACAATAAACCAACCCTTTTTATATATGTGGATTGTATATGATTATTGTTAAAGAATTTATTAAAAAATTTCTTTTAAACCTGTTCTTAAAAGCAGTAGCAAATGTAATTTGGCACAAAGAAAGCTGACTTTACACCCTAAATATCACATAGTTTTTAAAGGCTTGAATATAATAAATTATTTGCAGTATAAAAGGGAAGGAATGTAAAGAACCATCTTGGTGCTCAGTCTCTTAGCAATATCTTATTGCTTCATAGCAAGAAGACCCAGATTTGTTTGTTTGTTGACTTGTTTTTGTCTTTTATATCACCATATGGCTGATTGATGCCTTCTTGGCATCCTTTTGGTGTGTCCTGCACAGCATACCCTGATACCTACCTTTGACCCCCACTTGCTCTTTCTAGCCGTACCGCCCCAGGTTAAAGACTCCTCTGTCTCATTCCTTCATAGATTTCTCATTTCGAAGTACCACAGAAATGCTTAAGAAAAATATGTTAATTGGATAATTTATTTTCCCTGTTTCCTCATACCAGCTGTGACTGCAACAAAACATAAAATGAGGAAGAACCAACAGATCTGTATTTGTGTCATGTGCACGCAAACACACATCACAAGCATACATGGACTTGTTCACATGTTACTTAGTACTTGTATATGAAGTGCCACAGAAATTATATATATAGGAAACTGGAGTTACCTAAGGTCTTAACCTCTACAACTGAAAATTAACAAAATATTTTTCTCCCTTTTTTCGAAGGTCATTTTTGTAATTACATTGAGTGGCTTTTAAGTCCTGTGAGGAGTGAAACTGCAGTGTTTGTCAAAAGGAACACAACTATTATAGGAATATAACCCGCAAAAGTGAACTTTGTAGAATGTTTTATTTTTCTGAATTCCACAAGTATTGTTTGCCCATTCGCTACTTTCTGTTCCTCACAGGTGAAAAGTGTGAAAAAAAAAATGCTTTGGTGATACCTATTCTAATTTCCACTTCTGTTGTTAAATATTTGGGATTAATTTGTTCATTTAAGGTGCAAATCAAACTTTACTATGCAGATTTCTTTAAAAGATCAAGTCAGGACTGTGTAGGTTCTTAATGAAAAGGTCATTGTAATTACACTGTCTCAAAATGTCCATTTTGACTTGGCGCTTACCAGCAAACTCCTTAAAAATACTTGATTCAGTTTATCCAGAGACCTGTATCAGTGTTAAGGTCTGACCTCCCCATTAAGTCCCCATTGTGCCAGATGATGATTTTGAAAGGAGGTTTCAAACAAAAACAGCTTTTAAGTCTCCCAAACTGTCTGAAATAAAGCAATTGTTTTTATTTGTTTACAAGTTAGAATGTCAAACACTGGAAGCTTACATCGAACATTTACTATATATAATGAATAGTCTTTAATTCAAATAGCTCATCACAGACGATTTTAAAGGTACTCCCTTTGTATAACTATTGTCTCACAAAACAATATTTGGATATTTGGGTTAAATTGTACTTTGTGATCTTGTGAGCCTTAAAATAAAATTTGTAATGAACCAAGTAAAATGAAAACAGCCCTATCTTCTGTGTTGAAAAGCAAACCACAACCATTTGTAAAGACAAAAAACAAACCAAAAAACCCACAGACTGAGTATTTTTTTAAACATAAAAGTTCTGTCCACAGCATATTTTTATATTTTAACTTCTCCATGGCATCTCCAGGCAGTTGTTTTCCTGAGGGAACCCCTCAGTGCAAATACCCTAGAGTTCCATTACAAAGTAATCAAGAATTGTGGATAAGTGTCCTTACATCTAATAGGGAAAGAAATGTATCATAATCATGTTTTATCGGGTATGCTTTACCTTGCCGCAAAATGAATAGTTGCTGCCTTTTATCCAAACTACACCAGTAATATGTTTGGGAACACAATTTAATAGTCTGCTTTTTTTTTCTGTATTGCCCTTGTGCTGTTTGCTTTCTTAGCCAAATTCTCTTTTGTGTCCATGGAGTTTTTCTTTTCCTACTATTTTTTTTTTAAACATAAATACTTTTCTTGTTACTCTTGATCATTTTTTTTTTAAAGATTTTGTTTATTTATTTATTTATTTGACAGAGAGACACACAGAGAGAGGGAACACAAGCAGGGGGAGTGGGAGAGGGAGAAGCAGGCTTCCCTCCTGTAGGGCAGGGAGCCCGATGTGGGACTCAATCCCAGGACCCTGGGATCATGACCTGAGGTGAAGGCAGACGCTTAACGACTGAGCCACCCAGGCACCCCACTCTTGATCATCTTTATAACAAAGACCCTTAGGTATTTTAAAACTTGGGCAGGGGCAGGGTTCAACTTGAGTGTTCGGGAGATATTTAATATCATTTAACAAGAAAGATGACCATCCCTATTCCTTCTTCATACTTGGAGGTTGCCTGCAGCAATTGCTAACTTTATCATTAACTATAGCTTCTATTTACCTTGACTGAAAGGAGGTATTGGGAGGAACATGTAACTGGGAAGAGACAGAAGGGCAATAAAAAGTTCTTTCTCCATATCAGAATTTAGAATGTCATGCTAAGGTGCTAAAATCCTCAGACTTAGAAACTGAAGACAGAAGTAGCTTTACAAAGAACAAGTGAAACAGGTTATTGAGGATAAGGTGAAGTGTGAATTTACTTAAACTTAGGTTTGAAATCAGTCCACAGTAAAGTGGTGATCCTTATTCTGTCAACTCCAGTCATGGAAATTCGATAAGTAAGTGAAGATCACTCCTTAACATTCATTAATGTGTTTAAAATCTCTTAAGTGGAAGTAGACTTGGAGCTTTGGTTATGTGAAATAAAGTTTGGTAAGCAACATTAAGGCTAGCAGGTTCAGGAAGAAAGTAAAAGGAAAGGAGTTAAGCTTTTGGCAAAGATGGGCTCTGCTCCGGCCAGTGTAGGATGGTCCCGAGGAGCACCCAATAAAACCACAGTTGTGAACAAGGGACAAAATAGCTGGAATTTCTAGTTGTGTGTGCTGGAAACATCTCCACACAACACTCAGCTTAACTCCGGATAGCCAAGATAAAAATTCTGAAACACAATCATTACCCCTACCATGGTGTTCTACTTACCAAATTGCACGTTTCAAAAATGCATACTGTGAAGCATTTTTGTAATTCCTAACGTTAGTAATTTTACTGGGTTATATATGGTCAAGGCTGTGGTGTTGGCAAGCAGCAGTAAAAGTCAATACGATAATCACAATTTGTTTTGCTTTGAAACTTAACCTATTTGTCACAGTCTCCTGTCCCCTGATCTTCGTGTTCCCAGGGGACAGGGTCATTGTCTTGTACACAAGGGACTGTGTCCCTCTCATGCCAAAAGTGCTCTACATCAGGGAGGATGGGCATCTGTGCCTTCTCACTGTTCTCTATGCCAGAGGAGGGAGAGCCAGTTTTCTCTTTCTCTGGTATGGATGTTGGGGTCTCGGAAGCTGGAACATTGTCGGGAGGGGCCTCTGAGTTGCCAGCTGGTGTTTTCTGAGACTCTGAGGCAGTTGGTTGCTTTTTGGTTATCATCCATTTCCATAAGCCTTTCAAATCTTCCTTGAACTCCTCTGACATCACTAGAAAAATGAGAGGATTTGCCGAAGAGGTGGAAAACACGAGGACTTGAGACAGGGCTATAAAACCTTGTGGCGGCGCCGGGCCTCTGGCCTTCACGTGCCATACCCACAGCCAGGCTACCCATTCAGGGAGCCAGAGGACAGCGGAGGTGACAGCAATGCTCAGCAGCATCACTGTGAGTTGCTTGGAGCGCATCTGGTTTCTGAGATTTTGAGTCTTGGTTCCTCGTTTTCTACACTGGCCATAAGCTCTCCAGAAATAAAAACTGGCAAAGAGTGACGGAAGGCAAAATGCCAGGAGAGGGTAGAGCTTCCCAAACATGGCCATGAACTCTTCGGCCACAGGCGGTACATCCATGAGGCACATTTCCACACCTTCGTGAAGCCTGGTGGTGCTGAAGAACCACTCAGGCAGGGGCAGCAGGCTAGCGGCAGCCCAGATGGCCACGAGCACTGACCAGATGGTGCAGTTGTGCATACTTACTTGCTTGGCTGGGTCGCTTGCATACATGAAGCACACCTTGGCCACTGCAACGATCGTCAGGCTCTTGGCCGCCATGCACGTGTGGATGAACCAGTCTGAGGACTTGCAGACAAACCAGCCAAGGTCCCAAACGCTTTTGAAGTATGCTGTAGCTCGGACAGGTGCCGAAAACAGCAGGAGGGAGAGGTCGGCCAGGCTGAGATTCAGAATCAGGGAGTGGATCAGGGACGGCTTTCCTTTCCAAGCGCTGTGAAGGAGGACGCCGATCACACAGACGTTCCCCGTGAAGCCCACCAGGCACACGGCCACCAAGAGAGCTGGGACAATGGTCCTCCAGTCCTTTGAGTCAGAGGGCAGGTAGCCCCCGGCAAAGTGGAGATGAGCAGACATGTTCATGGTGCTGGAGTTGGAGTCTGCAAAGGCAGCCGCCAGCATCACCTTCCCCACGCAGCTCGTCCTTACAGAAGTTAACTTCTTTCTGCCTTTCTGCCTTGGCTCTTCTGTGTAGGAAATAAATAGGCTGTCATCACTGTCAGGTGACGCCTCCGAACCCCCCCCTTGCTCGCTTCCGGAGAGCAGCATGTGGAAGACTGACTGCTCGCCTCTGCTCTGTCGCCTGCCAGACACCGCCGCTGCCCTGAATGGCCGGCAGCGGGGGCGCTTGGGTCCCGCTCATTAGCAACCCTCAAGTCACATCGTCAGCCCCGTGGAGTTAAAACCCCACATACTCATAAATGATAGATGAGGACAACATACATGTAAGTGGGATATGTTCCGGGGGGGTCCCGAGCCAGTCAGGCAATTATTTTCAACCAGCTGTTTCTAAAACCTTGACTGCCATCTGTCATTCAGGAACCACTGCCTCTGAGCGAGGGACTCTTAACACTTCAGCACCAGAGTCCCCTGTGTTCCCGTTCTGTGGGGGGCGGGGGGGGTGAGTCAGGAGCAAGGCCCAAGATGGTGCGTTTCCGACAAGTTCCCGGTGGTTGTGGATGTTGCAGGTTGGGGGGACCCGCCCTGTTTTAAAGCAAGAACCAGTGCCGCTTCCCCCCTGCACAGATGAGCCGCTGCCTCGACCCAGCCTCCCCACCAGCAGCCGCCTGGGATCAGATGTGCAGAGCTGGAGAAGGAAAATACAAACTGTAAAGGAGTCCTATGTAAAAATCTCCCTACAGATGACTCTAGTCTGTAGCTTAGCCCAGCGACTGTGAGCTTTTTCGAAGTGATTTTAGACTCTGAGTTAGACTAGGCGAAATACGATTTCAACAGGCGAGGACGATGAAGACAACGGAGTGATGAATTAGGCGGCTCTGCAGAGAGAAAGCCGAGATGTACCGAGACAAGAGGAATAGAAGAGAAAGAAAGAATTCCTATGTGGAAGACCTTTCCGTTTTAAAGAAAGTTACATGTTAACATTGGAAAATGAGAAAGTTCTTGGAAAAAAATGATTCTAGAACCAGTCTTGACACTTTACGGTGGTTAGTGGAAAAATACTCTGGAGGAATCAGAGGAGCCAGAATTGTTCAGGGAAAGGGGTTGTGGGATTGCTGTGAAGATGTGTCCTGCTCTGAGTGCAGCTGACCCAGAAATGCTTAGTGTTGGGCACTGAGAATGTGCTGTGCTTTCCAGTTCATCTCTGGAAAGTAAAGGGATGCCACTCCAAAATTCCTCAAAGCCCCAACCTCACCTTATGATAAGAACGGATGGGATAGACAGCCACTGATGAGTGGGAAAGCTCTCCGTGGTGCTGGGTTTCTTTGCATCTGTCTGCCTTCCCTCTTCCTCTGGAAAGTCAGGGTACTTCGGAAACAGTAATGGGGACGATGCCTTGTCCCAGCAATGTGCCGTAACCCTCCAGTTTGAACTATGGCTGTGGAAATAATAGGCGCACACCCCAAAACCAGCATTTGTGCAGGTAAAGAGGCCATGCCATCTTCGGGGGTGGGGGGAAGGGGGGTGAGGGCATGTAGAGAAACTTCTTGACCACTACTTGGAGCAAATGGACATGGTGTAAATTAGAGATTACCTGGTGTATGTGGAGGACATCCATTTGGGACCAGAGACAGAGACTCAGTGCCATCATGGCTTAAAGCTTAGGGCACTCCGGGCTCCTGAAGACATATGACAGACAGCTAAATGAGTTCCAGAAGTCTTTTAAGTCTGATCTTTAAAAGACAACTAAGGAAACAAAGGCCCATCTTGTGATTCTTTCCCCAATCTATTAAATGGACTCAGAGAAGGACTCCCCAGTGCTCCAGCTAGAGACCAAATGTTTGGCCTGAAGATGGGAAGGCTTAGTTTTTCCACAGTTTTTGCAGGTAATGCACTTGAACTTTATATTTTGAAAAAATTATAAACTTAGAGAAAAGAATGCAAGACCTTCTGCAACTCATATAAATTTTATCCAGATTTCACCAGTTATGAACATTTAGGCACATTTGCTCTCTCATATATGAGCCCATATGTGTATAGATATATATTATTTTCTGAACACCCTGAGAACTAGAAATGAGTTTTTGAGTGTTTTTCCTGAATCATCGTTGACCATAGAATTCAAAATGAGACTACGTGCTTGTAGCAAAAAGAAATTCTCCCCTTTGGCAAGCCCCCAGACCAAGCACTAGGCAGATAGATCTTTTGATCTGTCAGCACTTGTGCCTCTAGGTACTGACAAGTGTGATCTGTAGCTTGTGTTCACTTTTTCTTCATTTTAACATCATTTCCATTTAAAGGCTAAATGTAATTTAGCAAACCTAAAGGGAAAAAAAAACCCATATGCATGTTTCTTATTTGTAAGTTGATCTTTGTCGATAACATATTTTCTCTAATACAGGATTAAGTTGTATGCATAATGGACATTTGTCAGGTTTCCCTATTTTTATTTATTTTGGGGAGTTACTTAGTATTTGAGTCCCTTTCCTGCTTGATAGAAGAGATCATGGGGAGAAATTATGCTGCCGAGGTGGACTGAGCAATACAATACAGTAATAAAATGGGGACGCCTGGGTGGCTCAGTGGGTTAAGCCTCTGCCTTCGGCTCAGGTCATGATCCCGGGGTCCTGGGATCGAGCCCTGCATCGGGCTCTCTGCTCAGCAGGGACCTCGCTCCCCCACCCTCTCTGTCTGCCTCTCTGCCTACTTGTGATCTCTGTCAAATAAATCAATGAAATCTTAAAAAAAAACAGTAATAAAATGGAGAGTTATTTGGGATGAAAAGCACGAGTAGCCTCCCCACTCCCCAAATGCTGGAAACAACCCAGATGCCCACATTGGTGAAAGGATAAACAAATGGCTCCGTTTGTACTAGGGAATACTATGCAGCAGTATAAAAGAATGACACATATTACAACATAGGGGAACCTCGAAAGTACTCTGCTAAGTCAAAGAAGCCAGACACAAAGACCACAAGTTGTGAAACTCCTTTTCTATGAAATGCCCAGAAAAGGCAAATAATATGGAGACAGAAAGTAGAATAGTGGTTCCTGGGGCCAGGGGTGGGAAAGGGAGTGAGTGCAAACGGGCCCACAGGATCTTTTTGGGGTGATGGAAGTGGATTAAAATTGGATGGCTAGGGGCATCTGGGTGGCTCAGTGGGTTAAAGCCCTTGCCTTCAGCTCAGGTCATGATCCCAGGTTCCTGGGATCGAGCCCTGCATTGGGCTCTCTGCTCAGCAGGGAGCCTGCTTCCTCCTCTTTCTGCCTGCTTCTCTGCCTACTTGTGATCTTTGTCTGTCAAATAAATAAATAAAATCTTAAAAAAAAAAAGAAAACCTAGATTCATAAAAGAAAAATGGATGGTTACACAATTCTGTAAATGTGCTAAAAAATCTTGACTTGTACACTCAAAATGAGTAGATTTTATGGTATGTAAGTTATACCTCGATAAAGTTTTGTTTTGTTTTAGAAGAGTTATTTGGGATGGAGGATAGGTAAAGAGCAGATACGTCCCTGCTCTTAGAATGCTCAAGAGGCTCCAGTAGAGGGGTTTTCTAATCTGAGACAATGATTTACAAAAACAGATGACAGAACCACGGAAAGGGATTGCAGTTTAGAAGGACCAAACCAAAGGATGGTCCTGGGCGGGGAAGGAGGATAGATGAGGGCCACAGGGAGAATGGGAGAGGTCTCAGAATTTGCTGTCTGTGGTGCCGGTTCCCAGCATGCAAATGGACTCCCAACACAGTCTTTCCCCTACTCCACACTCGACACTGAGACCCCAGAAACTGCAGCCACCACCTCCTATCCAGCAAAAGCTTCCAGGGGCGCCAGGCTGTTTTTCCTGACAGGGACGCCACCTCTAGCACTGATGCTAAGAGGAAGCCCCTGGTAATGGAGCAGCATTAATAAAACAACAGATGATTTAGGGCATAGACATTAAAAAACCAAAAATTTCAAGTTGCAGAGCTGCCTGGGTGGCTCAGTTGGTTAAGCATCTGCCTTCCACTCAGGTCATGATCCCAGGGTCCTAGGATTGAGCTCCAGATCAGGCTCCTTGCTCAGTGGGGAGTCTGCTTCTCCCTCTGCCCCTCCCCCTGCTCGTGCTCAAGCCCTTTCTCTTGAATAAATAAATAAAATCTAAAAAAAAAAAAAAATTCAAGTTGTAAAGGACCTCAACCAGCTTAAACTTCAAAAGAAACTAGACAAAGCAAACCAGTGGCCATGCTTTTCAGTGGCTTTAAAAAAAAAAAATGATGAACTTGGTGGCCTTGATAGCAGTGTTATCTGTGATGATGGCAATATTCTAGATCTGTACTTTCCAGTACTGTAGCCACCAGCTACCTGTAGCAACTAAGCCCTTGAAATGCTGTTAGGATAGCTGAGGGACTGAACTGTAAATTTCATATGGGGGTTGGTGCTGGGTGGCTCAGTCGGTTAAGCGACCGTCTTTGGCTCAGGTCATGGTGGAATCTTGGGATGGAGTCCTGGAATGGAGCCCCGCTTTGGGCTCCCAGCTCAGCGGGAGGCCTGCCTCTCCCTCTCCTTCTGCCTCTCCCCCTACTTGTGTGTGCTCAGACTCGCCCTCTCTCAAATGCTTCTGTGAAGGATGTGATTTTGGGTGGAAGATGACAGTAAAACAGGAATTTAGCTGTCATGAGAAAAGCCAGTGGAGATCTGTAGACAATCAAGTTCCAGTCTTTGATACACTATCTCGGTTATTGGTTAGCTGACTGTGTCCTGTAAACATGGATGTCCTAGTGGAAGAATTCTCAATTGTTCAACAAGAATCTGTGAAGCTGGTGGTGCCTGGGTGGCTCAGTCATTAAGCGTCTGCCTTCGGCTCAGGTCATGATCCCAGAGTCCTGGGACCTAGTCCTGCATCTGGCTCTCTGTTCAGCGGGGGGTCTGCTTCTCCCTCTCCTCTATGCTTGTGCTCTCTCTCACTATTTCTGTCTCTCTCTCTCTCAAATAAATAAAATCTTTTTTAAAAATCTATGAAGCCATTCTATATAACTGTTGGTAAATCAGGGTAGTAGGACTAAGATCTTATAAAGTCTTTGAAGTCAATCTCTTTGGGGACACAGCATGTACTTTGATGAATGATCGTCCGTTTTGTTACATTAAGACAATACCAATGGAAATGCAAAGCAAGTACCAAGTTAATACTGTGGTCAATGGGGCTGACTCTTAATTTAGCTATGGAAAACCTTTTTTCAGATGAAATCTTAGGCAGGAGCCCAAAATTTGCAATAGATATAATGAAAGGTGTTCTGTTTGAAGCAGGAGTTGAGTGAATCATGGTCCTATTATCTGAGCTCTCTTCACTTACTATTGAGGTCCCTGAGGTGCATTTCTGAAATTCCAGAGTATATCAATCACTGACAGAATCTAGAAAAGAGGTTAAAAGCTCAGAGACAGGAAGTTCCTGGGTTTCTCAGGGAAGGCTGCATGGGAGAAATGAGATGTGACACTTCCCAGATGACTTTATATGCATATTTTCAAATATACATTGTATGTAATTTTGTAGAGATGTCACCAGATGTCTTTGTAAATTTGCTTTCTCATATTCTGTCATAAATAACTTGGAACAATTGATCTACATCTTTGAAATGGCTGCTGAGTGTTCTGTCACATGTTTTTATGGGACTGGGTATAAGTTTGGGAGGAAGAGATTTTTTTAGGATTTTATGTCACTGATTGGAGTCAGGCCATTCCTGTCAACCTTGTGTATATTCCTTACTTAGAACCAAACTTAGCAATTACCAAAGAGCCATTCTTGCCCATTAATGCCACATGATGCTGGAGATGATTGAACTGGGTTTAAATCTTGCTAGTCATCTGCATTTCCTGTATCATGTGGGCACTGGGGTTATCTGGACAACTGAATATTGAATCTTGGAGTTCTTCACATTATCCATTGTAAGATCTTTGCTCACTGAATCTTGAGCACTTCATGTCATGAAGTAACTAATTCAAAGTCATGTGGTCAGTAAGTGATAGGCCTAGGGTTTGACCCCAGGTGGCTTATCTTTGGCATTTGAGCTCCAAAACATTAATGTGTCTCCAAAATAAATTTTCTAATAACTGTAACCCTAGGTAATGAATTACCAAAGGGAGCTACGGGTAAGCTCCTGGGGAATTGTAGAAATTGTATAATAGACACAGAAACAGTTAGTTATTAGAAATAACTATTAGTTATTAGTCTATTAGTCTAATAATTAATTATTAGAAATAACTAGTGAATTAGTTATTTCTCCTGTGATAACGACTAGAATCTAGAGATTTTCTCATTAGAATCTCCTTTCAATGCAGTCCTGCTTTCTAGAAAACCGTTCATTTGGTGAAGACGCTTCCATATATTTATTTCTGCATATTTACAAACAAACTTATATATATGTACCCAGTTGTGAATGGGATCCTATTAGATTCCATCAGACAGAGCTCTGTTCAGAGTATTTATTATGATTATTATTTATTACTATTTACTTATTAATAAATACTATAAAATACCCAGTAACTTGTCTTTAGAATTAATACTTGACATACTTCCTAAAATCAGACAAGTTTTTAAAAATTTTGTTTTGTCTTGTTTTTTAAGCAAATTCTATGTACAGTGTGGGGCTTGGACTCACCTGAGTTATTAAGGGTGATATTAAGGGTCGCCTGCTCTACCAACTGAGCCAGCCAGGTGCCCGGGAGTCAAATAAGTTCTTGGTCTTGTTTTTTGACTTCTATGGACAAACACCAATGACTGTCATAAAGACTCCACTCCACCAAAGCCTCATACTTTTTAATACATTTTGGCATGCTTACTGATGTCTTTTGCTATTTCATTTGTGCTGTGTTTGAGACCTGTACTTCCGGTCACCACCGCAGTTTGATTTTTCCAGTTCCCATCCATTTTTAGTAGAAGTTCATGTAATCATACAGTGCAGTAACTCAGCTCTACCAAGAGGACGCGGCTGCTAAGCCTGAACGACTGTTGAGCACGCATCGCCCCCTGGTGGTAGCTGGAGGTACTGGCTCAGCGGATGGAAAATAGCGTGAACGTGATGTTCTCCAGGTAGTTGTTGAGTGCCTGTGACTAACTGGCAAAAACAGGGGTGGTATGAAGGCAAAGGACTATTGTTGAAGGAAACAAAGACAAAATATACTTTTAATTATGATAAAGACATCTTATTATAGAGAGAGGAAAACGAACACCGAGAAAAAAACATTAAAGATTCTTATGAGAGGGCAGGTGTACAACCTTCTAAATTGTGCATTGACGACCAGCAGCTTTGGTCTTCTTGGGAGCTCGTTAGAAATGCAGAACCCGGGAGCCTGCCTCCACCTCTCTCTCTGCCTGCCTCTCTGCCTACTTGTGATCTCTGTCAAATAAATAAATAAATAAAATCTTAAAAAAAAATAAAAGAAATGCAGAACCCCAGGTCCCACCCTATAGCCTCAGAGTCAGAACCTGCATTTACTAAGAACCTCAGCTGATTCATGTGCACCGTAAAGCGTGAGAAACGCTGGCACAGAGCACAAGTGTTGAGCTCTTGGACTTGGATTCAAATAGAGCTGGGCTGGGATCCCGGTTCTTCCAATCCCTAGCCGTGTGCCCTTGAACAAGTAACAGGTGCTTCGGCTTCCTCAACTGTAAGTGAAGACGACGTTGGATTATCGTAAGGCAGCCATCATCACCGTCACTGTCAACATTGAATGAGGGCTCACATGTTCCAGGCACTGTTCTGAGCTCTTCTTAATGAGATCTTGAAGGCTGCCTGTCTGGTGAATGGTCAACGCTCTCCAGTGGAAAAAAGGCTGAGTCGTGATGACTGTCCTCCTCCTGCAGCACAGTGTTGGAGCAAGCAGATGGAACGGAGATGCCTCAACAGAAGACCTGAAGACGGCAGGGTTGGCAGGTGGGGGCCTGGGGCCGAGGCCTTGGAGGAGTTTAAGGGCTGAATTCTCAAACTTGACCCCTCTTCATTTGTGCTGCAAAAAAGATTATTGAAGAAGAAATCAGTCTTCAGAATTCTTGCTGAATCCCATAAACAATAGGAAATCTGTTTAAAACAGTGGGTCTGAAATCTTTTGGTCTGAGGATTCCTTTACACTCTTCAAAATTATTGAGGCCCCCCCATTAGAGTTTTTGTTGTGGGTTATATCTGCCAATATTGATCTTACTGGAGACTAAAAGCTGAGAAATTTTTAAAATATTAATTCATTTAATAATAGGTTAACATAATAGTTTTTTTTGTAAGAAGTAACACTTTCTCTTTTTAAAAATTTTTATTTATTTTTTAAATTTCCTTTCAGTGTTCCAGAATTCATTGTTTATGTACCACACCCAGTGCTCCATGCAATGCATGCCCTCCTTAAAACCCACCACCAGGCTCACCCAATCCCCCACCCTCTCCCCTCCAAAACCCTCAGTTTGTTTCTCAGTGTCCACAGTCTTTCATGCTTCATCTCCCCTTCCAATTTCCCACAACTCCCTTCTCCTCTCCATCTCCCCATGACCTCCGTGTTATTCCCTATGCTCCACAAATAAGTGATAATTAACTCTCTCTGCTATTTCACTCAGCATAATCTCTTCCAATCCCATCCATGTTGATACAAAAGTTGGATATTCATCCTTTCTGATGGAGGCATAATACTCCATTGTATGTATGGACCACGTCTTCCTAATCCATTCGTCTGTTGAAGGGCATCTTGGTTCTTTCCACAGTTTGGCGACTGTGACCATTGGGGTACAGATGGCCCTTCTTTTCACTACATCTGTATCTTTGGGGTGAATACCCAGTAGTACAATTGCAGGGTCATAGGGAAGCTCTATTTTTAATTTCTTAAGGAATCTCCACACTGTTTTCCAAAGTGGCCACATGAGCTTGCATTCCCACCAACAGTGTAAGAGGGTTCCCCTTTCTCCACATCCTCTCCAACACTTGTTTACTGTCTTGTTGATTTTGGCCATTCTAACTGGTGTAAGGTGGCATCTCAATGTGGTTTTGATTTGAATCTCCCTGATGGCTAGTATGATGAACATTTTTTCATGTGTCTGATAGCCATTTATAACAACACTTTCTAAAAGAAAATTCTAGTGAGCCGTGTGGAATATTGTATGTCTTTGCAAATCTCCTTAATGCCTGGTTCAATAGAAGACAGCTGGATTCTCCTATCCGCTTCTCAGTCTGCTGAAGTATCATTTGTCATGTAGATTCTAGGAAACTCCATTGTACACTCATGAAAGCAAGAGAGTAAGAAAGGCAAATAACATTTTAGTATTATTAGAAAAGGATTTTGATCTTGTGGGCCTCCTGTAAGGGTCTCGGGGACTCCCAGGAAACTGGTAGTTTAAAAGGTGAAAACATGTTCTTCATAAGCAAAGAGATGTAGTAGAAGACAAACTATTCTTTGAGATTGATTAATCGCTTAATGGGCCAGAGCTCTGCTGGGACCCCAGGTTGTACTTGTAATGCATGAAACAGTTTCTGTGAGCATTAGACTTCTCAGCTTTGCTAAATCGGTTTGGTTTTACATACCTGTGGGGTTTAATTGTGTTTCTGCAGGGGTCTTTAACTGGGTGCACTTGGCAAATTACCTTTAGGTTTCCAGTTCAGCTGCAAAATATTTGATATTTTACATTTTTGGGCTGTTCAGCTGCTAGTTAGGAATGTGGTGATTAACTTGCAGGGTGGGATCCAAGCATTGCTTGGCTTTCCTGTCATATTTTATCTTCTAGAGGGAAGAGAATGGTGGTAAAAATAGAGCAGAAATCTCTAATTAAATATATGTCTTTCAAAATAGAACTGCTGGGATAGCCTGTTTGGCTCAGTTGGTAGAGCCTCTGACTCTTGATCTTGGGGTCATGAGTTCAAGCCCCACATTGGGGAGAGAGTTTACTTAAAAAACATAGTAAATAAATAAAAATTAAAAACAAAATTGAGCTGTCAAAGTGTGTTAAGTTGGAGTGGGCTATAAAAATCTTTGCATGCTGATTGGGAAGGTCTTGCAAGGTAGTGATAATGCCTTGCTTGGAGAGCTGCATTTGGCATGAGTTCAGGGACAAAGAGCCTCTGGTGTTTGGCCCCTTTTCTGTGCCCGCTCCTTTGAGCCATGTTGGGACAAGAAGGTAAGCATCCAGTCTTTAGGGTGGCTAAGTGCAGTGTTGCTCATTAAACTTGAGGACCAAATCGATATGTGTTAATCTTTTTTTTTTTTAAGATTTTTATTTTTATTTATTTATTTCACAGACAGAGAGATCACAGGTAGGCAGAGAGAGAGGGGGAAGCAGGCTCCCTGCTGAGCAGAGCGCCCGATGTGGGGCTCAATCCTAAGACCCTGAGATCATGACCTGAGCCGAAGGCAGAGGCTTTAACCCACTGAGCCACCCAGGCACCCCGATATGTGTTAATCTTATTCAGGAATACCAGGGGAAATTATTTCAAATGGACTCTTTTGGGGGGAGACCCCCACAAGACTTTGTTATGCAAATGTCACAATTCTGAATTTTCTTCACAAATCTTAACTGTGATAAGAGAGCGATTTGTATGTTTGGCAT
Source organism: Enhydra lutris kenyoni (assembly GCF_002288905.1). Classification (NCBI taxonomy): domain Eukaryota; kingdom Metazoa; phylum Chordata; class Mammalia; order Carnivora; family Mustelidae; genus Enhydra; species Enhydra lutris. Next base: position 4,613,657 of record NW_019154134.1, read on the forward strand.
ACGTGTTTAATTCTTAAACCGTTGTCTGAAAGTCAAATTCAGTTTGTATTTCTTGAACACCTACCCTGTGATGCTAGAAGAAGTTCGGGAATATGGTGAAAGAGAATTTTGTTTCTGAGAGGCTGACCTCAGCGGTAGCTTTGTGCAGTTGCACGGATTTGCCAGAAGAGGGCGAGGGACAGCAGCACCTGGCTGCCGAGGCCACAAACGCTGGTAACCCGTGTGAATTCTAGTACCTACGTAGGGTGTGGGCAGTAGAGATGTCTGTGAATCGGAGCAGGGTTCTGGGTTTCAAAGGACCAGGTTGCACTCGTTGCTAGCTAATGGTTGCCTTGTATGAAGAAAGCCCCATTTGTGGTCAGATGTGCTTTTTCAAGAGAATAAGGTCCAGATTTCTCTGTGAAATTTTCTGACTCAAAAATAGTTCTTAATTTCTTTTAAAGCATCATTCAGACAAAAACAAAAAACAAAACAAAACACCCCCCCCCCCAAAAAAAAACAAAAAAAAAAACATGTTCGTGAGCTGAATTTGCCCTGTGGTCTGCCAGGACGTATAGAATCCTAGGATTATAAATGGTTCAGATTTACTGCCTCTTTTTAGGAAAGGAAATTACCATTGTCTTTTTTTATAAGGGAGGAGAGTGGCATAGAGAAAACAAAGGTAGAGTTGTTTTAATATTTCAGGGGAAAGTCATGCGGCTCTGAAGCATGCGGAGATTAAAATTTCAAGGTGATGATAAACTTTTGTTTTGGAATCCTGACATGGGAGTTGAGCTATTAGTCAAGAATTCTTCAACAAATTCCTTTTTGAGTGTTTATCAGTATTTATAATTGCTAAATATTTCCAATACGTCTCATGTTGTGGGGATGACCACGCATTCTAGGTTTGTGGGATTGTTTGTCTCTGATGTATTCTGTCTCGTTGCCCCTGACTGTTTGCACCCATGTCAGTATGGTTTCTTGACTCGCGACTTGGGGAGCGTGGTGACCCTCTGGCTGATGCCCCAGTGTTGACCCTCACATCCTGCTGCACCTGCCTCCTCACAGATCTGTCCGCATTTACTTTGGTCTTCCTCCAGATGGTTCTTTGTTCTTTCTACCTGTGCAGCAACTCGAATTTGGTCAAGTTTTTCCTGCTTCCGTGTCCCTTTTTACTCTTGAAATGCTTCAGTGGCTTCTGACTGTTCATTAGGTTAAAGTGAAAACTCTCTGCAGCCTGGCCCCTGCCTGCTCCCCCGATTGATCTTAACCGTGTCCTCTGCTCTGCCCCCTAGCCACCTGGCCACGAATGCATAGACCACATTTTCTTCTCTCAGCTTTGGAATAAAACTGTTTTAAACCCTGAAATAGAGCTTTAGTTAAAGTTGAAGCCACAAGCCGTAAGCTCTGTGGCACACGATGAGAAAGGCTGAGTAAAGGGGATGTTGACACAAGCATTTACAAATTTTTTTTTTTAAAGATTTTATTTATTTGACAAAGAGAGATCACAGGTAGGCAGAGAGTCAGGCAGAGAGAGAGGGGGAAGCGGGCTCCTGCTGAGCAGAAAGCCCGATTCGGGGCTCGATCCTAGGACCCTGAGATCATGACCTGAGCCGAAGGCAGAGGCTTAACCCACTGAGCTACCCAGGCGCCCTTAAAATTTTTTCTTAAAAAAAGGTTTTATTTATTAGAGCAAGGCTTGATCCCAGGACCCCAAGATCATGACCTGAGCAACCCAGGTGCCCCAATACAAGTATTTTTGTATTTGGGTTATTCTTGATCTTCTATTTAGAGACATAAAGGATAGGATAGAGGATAATGACACTGGAAAACATATAATTTGAATGAAATCTCTATTGATCATCTTTCCAGCATAAAGGTAAACTTCTAAGTGTTCACTTAAAAAGGGCAAAGAACTTTTCTGTAATATTTAGGGGTTGGCTTAAAGAGTTATTGTCTTGGAAACAACTTGAATTTGTTAGGAAAATAGCATTTGTTAACATGTTTGTAGAAGAATATTGATCACTAAATTTGTGATATTAACCAAAGACCATGAGTTAACTAATCTTCCTATAATTAACCCAAGCAATACATTTAAAAATAAAAACAAATATATATTATGAATCTTGGATCCGCTCTTCTGCTCCCAGTGGTATAGATCAGCGCCCTGTAGTATTTTCTGTGATGATGGAAATGTTCACCTTTTGTAGTGCCCAATATGAAATGGGCTAGTGCAATTAAGGAACTGAATACTTCGTTGTGATTTTTAATTAAACTTTCAATTAAATTATTAAATTATTGGGGCGCCTGGGTGGCTCAGTGGGTTAAGGCCGCTGCCTTCGGCTCGGGTCGTGATCCCGGGGTCCTGGGATCGAGCCCCGCGTCGGGCTCTCTGCTCAGCAGGGAGCCTGCTTCCCTTCCTCTCTCTCTCTGCCTGCCTCTCTGCCTACTTGTGGTCTCTGTCTGTCAAATAAATAAATTAAAAAAAAAACTAAAAAAAAATTTATTAAATTATTTAATTAGACTTTTAAATTTTAATTGGACTAGCCACGTGTGTGTGTTGGCTGCTGCTATGGTCTGAATGTCTGTGTTTCCCTTCCCCCTTTTCCAACTCATGTTGAAATCCTAATTCCCAAGGTGATGGTTTTGGGGGGAAGGTGATTAGGTTATGAGGGTGGAGCCCTCCCGAATGTGATTATTCCTATTACGATGAGAAGAAGTCTACAACCCAGAAGAGAGCCCTCACCTGACCATGCGGTGCCCTGATAACGTACTGCAGCATCCAGTCCATTTCTGTTTCTGAGCTTCCTAGTCTGTGGTATTTTGTTGAAACAGCCTGAACAGATGAAGACAGGTACCAGCTAAAGATGACTTGGTTGTTAAGAAAGTGCCCAGAAGACTTTGCTTCTTCAGGATTTACTTTTGCAAGTCAAAATACGTGGGTGATTTTACCAGGTGAATTTGAAAGTCTTGTGTGAACATGTTATTCTGGCATCAGGCCTGTGCATGCCCACTTCCGGGAATAGTCTTTCCCCCTCTTTCCCAAGCTGACTTGACCTCCTCCTTCAGATCTTTGTTTAAGCACTGCTTCTTCTGGGAAACTTGGCCTGATATTTCTTGGGAGACCCAGTCTCCTTGAACAGCACCAGCCCTTCCCCCCTCCCTGGAGTAAACGTGTGCTGGGAGGCATGGCTGAGAGGCAAAGAAAAGGTGAGTCCACTGGACAGGTGGCAGTTGCTTTGGGAATAACTGTGCTGAACCCGGAGATGATGCAGGAGGTTTTCCATTTGCGGTGGCAGACGGTGGAGTTGCTGCCTCGCACTGTTGTCCTAATAGAGACTTCTGGGGAACAGGGGGACGGAAGGTGGAAGATGGGAGACTTAGGACGTGGGAAGATGTGGTCATTCTGAAACAGTGGAATTGCTGAGGCTGGTCCAATGCCTCACTGAGAGCAGGGAGGCTGATTTACTATGATTCCAGCCTGCTTGGGCGAGGCTTTCCAGGTGTGCGCGGAGAGGACGTTGATGGTTGGTACTTCAGGGTTGGGGTTTTGCCAAATCGGGAGCAAAAGAGGTCAGACACGTTGGAATCAGGAAAAATTGCTCTTAGTTTCTGCTCTGTTTTTGAGACATCTGGGGCTTCTCGCTGATTTGGCTAATATGTAATCTGAACTTGGTGAATGTGAGTTGACTGCAGATGTGAAATCTTGGGGACAGACTCCGTTTGATTCCCTTGTGTCTGTTGGTTGGGGGAAGGGAGTCCACAAAAGCAGCAGAGTATGTAGGTCCCGCTCTCCTCTCAGGCCCTTGGCTGACTCAGGATGGAATTGTAGGGCATTGCTCTTGCCGCACAGGAGAAACCTGATGTTACGTCATCTTTGTGACATCCATACGCCTCCCTCTGACTTAGAAATAGTGATGGTGAGAGACAAAATGCTTCTGACAGGGGAAGTGAATGAACCTGACTCTCACTTTTGGGGACCTAATGATTCAGCGACGACAAAGCCCTGCAGATATCTCATCCGGGATTCCTATTTATCTAGAAGGAACCATGCTCATTGCCTGCTGGGTGGTTTCTGGCGGTCAGTCTGCAGGTGTGGTGTGTGTGATGGGGCAACCCGGCTGACAGTGTGGGTAAGAGTGGGGAGGTGGTTGCTGAAACGGGCCAGGTCTTCTGTGGCTGTGGCACGGCAGCTCAGTGAGAAACAGCTCCGTGGCACTTGAGCCCCTAAGCCCTGCCAGCTGCTGCTTCCTCAGGCTCTGCCTCGTTCTCTTGTTTTCATTTTTTTTTTTAAAGATTTTAATTATCCATTTGAGAGAGAGAGCGATAGAGTGAGCCTGAGCAAGGGGAGCAGCAGAGGAAGAAGCAGGCCTCCCACTGAGCAAGGAACCCAATGTGGGGCTCGATCCCAGGACCCTGAGATCATGACCAGAGCCAAAGGCAGAGGCTTAACTGACTGAGCCACCCAGGCACCCCTCATTTTCATTTAACAAGGATGATGTCCTTTTACTTTAAATCATTTCTTAGATGTCTAGATACAATGAATGAATTCCAACACATGAAATAGGAAAGAGCTGGGTTTTCCTTGGCCTTCTGTCTGTGACTGTAGCCTCGCCCTCCTTTCCCAGAGATGATGACTGAAATTAGTCGAGTGTGTATCTCTGTACACTGTTGGATTTGGCTTCTGCATTGCTGAGGATTCAGATTTGGCTGCCTGTGATAGGGAAACTCAAATAAAAATAGCCTGAGTAAGTTGGACGTTTCTTTGTCACATAAGGAAAGTCTGGATGCAGCAGTCCAGGCTTGCACGGTGTCATCAGGGACCCAGGCACCTGTCTGCCAGCCCCTGTCCATTCTCTCCACCCTCAGGGTCACCTCCTGGGCCAATATGGTGGCAAGAGCATTATTTCATTCTCTCCACATCTAAGGCCGGATGGGGAAGGAAGGGGGGTTCTTACTTGTCCTTATTTCTGATTACAGCTCATTGACCCGAATTTAGTCATTAGGGCTATATTGACTGCAAGAGATGCCGGGAACTGTAGTCTCTCAGGCAAATTCATTGCTATAATAAGTAAAGTCACAGTTCTGTTATGAAAAAACAGCAGAGAAGGCAACTGGCAATTCTGTCATGCAAACGTATGTGTATGAAAGTAGGTGACATTATTTTTATTGATCATATCACACATAGGATTTTTCATCTTGTTTTTTCCTGAAATAATACGTTTTAGAAATCGTAGCATGTTAGGACACACGGGTCTGTGTTTTGTTCATGGTTGCGTAGTATTCCACATCACCAAAATACTGTGACTGGTTGAGCTCCTTCTCCGGGGGAAATCACTTAGGTTCTCTTCAGCTTTTCGCTGTTAGTAGTGTGGCCACGAACACCCTCAGATGAGGTTTCTTGCACATATTTGCGTGTTTTCTTAGTCCATTCAGGCTGCTGTAACAAAATCCGCAGATTGGGTGGCTTACACACAAAAGGCATTTATTGCTCACATTTCTGGAGGCTGAAAGTCCAGGATCAGGGGCAGCACGGTCGGTTCTGCTGCGGGCTCTCTCCTGGTCTGCAGGCTCCTGACACCTTGCTGGGTCCTCACGTGGTAGGCGGGGCTGGGGAGCTCCGTGAGGTCTCCGAGGGCACCAAATGCCTTCATGAGAGCTTTACCTTCACGACCTCACCACGGATGACCTCCCGGAGACCCCACCACCTAACACCATCACAGTGGGTGGAAGGATTCCAACATGTGAATTTTGGGAGGACGTAAGCCTTCACACCCTAGCAGGTGTCTTCTGGAAGACAGCTTGAGAAGCAAAATTGGTGAGTTGAACTTGACGCACGTTCACAGGGTATCCAGTAAGGCCAGATTTGCCTCTGAGCTGGCTATCCAGTCTTCCTCTCTCTGTAGGGGAGAGTTCTGCCTCGCTTACCTTTGCCTATACTGGATGTTACATTTCTGGAAAGTTTGGGGCCCCTTATACTGGCCTCAGAGAAATGCCTGTTGAGACTAAAGATTTTGCCGGTAGATCGGGTAAATTAGTTTTTATCTACAACTCCAAACTTCTTGTCTGTTAAGTAATTTTACCACTAACTTTGCTTCTAGTTTTGAGCTGCCTACCTACATCTGGGTCATGGGGCCAACAGGATTTGTGTCGATCAGAGAACTCTGTGTCCTGAGAGCCCGTTAGTACCAGCTCATGCTTACTGAGCATTTCCTATATGCTTGACATGCTTATGTCCAAAGATCTTACGTGTTTTGTTGACCTCAGTAGATAGGGACCTTCCTCCACCACCTCCAAAGACGGGGGAAAAGGACATATCAAGGAGGGGGAGTAACTTGGCCAGTGTTTCCCAGGGAGAAATGGCAGTGTTGGGATTCAAACCAGTCTGGCAAAGATCTCTTACTCAACCTGAAATGCTGCACAAGCCTGTGGCCGTTTAATATTTTAAACACAACCATTTTGACTGTCCCTATATGCACAGCACTCTGATAATGAGCGTTGTGGTTGCTGTGAGTAGGAAAAGGGACAAAGGAGTGAATGGGAGGATTAAGGGCCATGCAGACAGCCCCGTCCTTGCTTTCAGGGCCAGCTCCTAGTGGGGAGGAGAGTGGAAGACTCAGCTAGTACTTGCCGGAGCACTTTCTGTCAATATGGCCCTCATATTGCATAGTGAGCACTGTGTGCTAGGGCATTTCCTGGGCAGGTGAGGATCCCTTTGCATGGGAGGGGGTAGGTCGTGGCAATTTCTGGAGAACCCGTGTAGAAACCACTGTATTCAAGAGCCTCCTACCCCCCTCTTTCCTGCTGCCTTTGTCTCACATGCAAGGAGGAGCCTTTCAAAAATGGAAATCATACAGTGTCCTTTTACTCTGACGCTTATTTTCTTGCCGGAATATGCTCGATGTTCTCATCTCAAGATCTTTACCTATGCTCTTTCTCTGGAATGCCATTCCTGGAGATCTTCTCAAGGCAGGCTTTGGGGTCCTTGGAGGGAAATGTTTCCCCCCCAGTTCTGTTATCCCAGTGACAGCCATGTGGCTGCTCTGCCTCTGACCTCCTCTACTCCCTGGAGGGTCCTCACCTGCAAGTCCTCACGCATCACCGGCGTGTCTGCCCCATGAGGACACCTGAGTCCTTGTTCACTTTCGCATCTCTGCCTGGAACAGTCTGACACAGTGAATGGTGCTTGTGTGAATGAGGAATGCAGAGGATCAGGCAGATCAAGGTGTAATTTATTTGGAGATTGGTTCCTTGGAATTTGCTTTTTCCTTTGAGGTGTAGGGGAAAATGACTATGTAATAGGCAACTGCTATGTGGCAAATAAATATGCAGTTTGACCTATAGGATCTCAGCGAAGCTCACCGTAATCCTGTGAAAAGCAAAATCGTTTCCCTCAGGTGTATGGGGAAGCTGAGGTAATGAGCATAGTCAGGACCGGAGGGGCCCCCTGCCCCACCCAAGCTCTGGCCCTTCTCACTGCTTGGGAACTCAAGATTTCCAGCGGGTTTCTACTTCTTTGACACTACCCAGTTGGGTTCCTTAAGGATTCATGAACAAGGGGCGCCTAGGTGGCTCAGTGGGTTAAGCCTCAGCCTTTGGCTCGGGTCATGATCCCAGAGTCCTGGGATCGAGCCCCGCACCAGGCTCTCTGCTCAGCAGGGAGCCTGCTCCACCCCCACCCCCGCCTGCCTCTCTGCCTACTTGTGATCTCTGTCTGTCAAATAAATAAAATCTTAAAAAAAAAAAAAAAAAAGATTCATGAGCAAGTAGTGCCGTCAATAAAGAAATAAAGGTGAGGGTCTCAGAACCAAATCCCTTTGGGAAACACCGGTACAACTGTATCCTACTTTCAGCAAAAAGCAATTACTATCTTCTCCCTTGTTTTTGGATCTTAGTCAATCAGCTATTTTTACCTTTTAAAGTAGAAGCAAACAAAGCAGTCCTCAGTTTTCTTGGTATCCTTACGGCGGGAGGCATGGTATCTGCCCTCCTAAGTTCCCAATCTGCCCAGTTTTGCCACTAAATAAATTCTGTTAGACCGGCCTGGCTTGGCAGGAGACGACACATTATGTCGGTGTATTTAAAAAGTGGGTAATTCATTTGTTAAATGAATACAGCAATTATTAATTTCAATTTATCCTGTTTATTGGGAACAGCTGTTCATTAACATTTATTTAACTGCTAATTCTAGAGCCAAACTAATTACCTCAAACACAGCGCTGTGGTGTTCTGTACGGAGCAGCACGCCTAACTGCCCTGCCTGCCAGAAGACAAAAATAGTGAGCTCTCCGGGCTGCTGTTCTGCAGGTGACCAGGTGGGGACTCTCCTCAGTCAGAGTTCAGACCCTGTGCCACAAATTTGTCCTCAGGGCAGAAAAGCCACCAGATGCTCTCAGGCTGCAGTGGCAAATTGTCCCTAGTGGCCAGGCAAGCATAAAAATAAAATAAATAAAAAAAATTAGAAAATTAAAAAAGTTAAAAAAAATAAATAAAAATAAAATAGAAATTGTAAGGTCTAAGAACTCAAACAGCATCACTGGCTACATACTTCTGATTGACATAGAGCTAGAGAAATGTTCCTTAATAGTGAAAAGACAACCATGGTGATAAACGGACCTTGATCCTCAGTCTGAAATTCATGGGACTGGTGGGAGTTCAAGCAAACCGGAGAGTGTTCCCCAGGAGGTCGGGCAGGGGTTTGGGAACTTCTTTCCAGAGGAGCCGGTTGAGAGTGTGGCCCCCAAACGGTCAGCTCTTTAAATTTTTCAAAAGCAACTGGTTATACAGATTTTTATGTGAAATCTCCCCAAGTTTAGATGTTAACTCAAATAGTAAAGGAGTACATAGTATATAATAAAAGAATATGACTGTGGCTTGAGGCCTAGCCGTTTGTAGATTTTGGATGAAGGCTGTCCCAAGATTTGTTTTCTTTGCAGGTAATACTCAGGTGGCTGATGAATAGACTTGACTTCTGAGAGTAAATCTAATACGATTTTTCAATCACTTCTTTGGTCTCACTACAAATATTCATCTTAAGCAAAATTGTTAACCTGTCTGTGCTTTATCATCCTTGTTTCTGAGATGAAAGAGTTGTTTTTTGTTTTTTTTTTTAGGTCTAAATGAAATTTTCATGATCTCCAACTTTAATATGATTAAAACTATGTAAGAAACGTGCAATTTACAGGATAAATTTCTTTGCTTTTCTCTCTATAAAAATAGTAAAATTTTCATGTAGAAGCCATTTTGCTTTGGATCTTTTTCTTTTTCTTTTTCCTTTCTTCTTCTTCTTCTTTTTTTTTTTTTTTTTGGTCTCTTTTATAGACAAATCCTCTTGGCCACGGTCAAGAGGACCTCAGCTACAGTGTGTATGAGGATTATTCAAGGTCCTTGTAAAAATGCAGGTGCCAAGACTGCTGGGGTTCTGATTATGTACTTTTGGCATCTGGTGGTAGGCACCCTCAGTGGCTCTGGGGCAGAGGGGTCCCTGGAGCAAGCTTTGAGAATCTCGTGCTTGGTACTGGTGTCCATCACCTTCTCTGTCCCCATACTCCTCCCTCATGTGGATGAAAATGCTAAAATCCACATTCTCCTGTCTCTCTGGCCATTCGGATTCTTGATGGAATTTCAGGTGCTGGCCAGGGGATGACCTTGAGATTTTGAAGGTAGTAGGGAGGCAAAGACCATTCTTTTTGTTTGCCCTGAGGTTTTTGTGCTGCCAATGAATGTGAATGTTGGTAGCAGCTGAACTCCATGTTCACTCTTTGTTCTTTTCTTCTGTTATCTGGCTTCAGCTGTGGCGGTAACCATGGAAACAGCTACGGCTTGGTAGTTCCCTGGCAATCATAGTTCCTGCTCTCTGGATCATGGTTGTGGTAGCTGATCATCTTCAAAGCAGAACCTCTTGGAGTCAGTATAAGTTAGGTTCTGCTGGGTGACAAACAAACCTCAAAATCTTAAGTGGTTTATCACAACAAAAGTTTGTTTCTTGTTTATGCTCTGTGCCCTGTGTGGATTGGCAAGGGCTGTGCTTTGTGTCTTCTCACTCTAATCTTCAGACAAATGAGGTAGTCATCAACTCAGTCTTGGCTGGGTGCCATGGCAGAGGGGCCAAGGGCGTGGAGGGGTGTTGTCCTGGCAATTAGCTGCTCTGACCTGGAAGCAATGCTTGTCTCTTACTCTAAGAAATCAGTGATCAGAGCTGTTCCCAAGTTTCACTAACCATCAAGGGGCTAGAAGTGGTCTCTGAGATGGAGAGCTGAACTCCTTGGTGAGCAGGACTTAAGATTCCCACAGATGTCTAGAGGCAGCCCTTTAAATTACATTTAGCTAACTCTTTGAGTGATTTTTTTTTTTCCAAACATCTAATCCCTGAATTCAATTTCAGACTTTTCAAGATACCTCGAGTGGTTTTTGTTTTCTGTACCAGTTTCTGACCAGTAAATAAATGCCACCTTATGCTTATTCTTCCCCTACTGTGTATACTGTGTATACTCATGACACACATATACTATCCTGAATTTGTATTAGTTTACATACTATATTAATTATATTCTTTGAAAATGCTTAATCTCATAATGTGCTCACCTTTGATATTTCCACCTTAATCGTCTCCATTACTTAAATGCTCTTTCTTATGTTTGTATAACTATGGCATATATACCATCCATCAGAAGTCTGGACTTCCAGAGCCCCTCCCCTCTGTGCATGACCCCTTTAGCAACCTTTCAGCTCAAGCCCCCGTGACCTCACTTCACAGAGGAGCTCTACACTCTCTGTCCAGCCAGTATAGTCTGATAGTTAGAGGGTAGCCCCTGGAGCAATCTCTGCCATTTCTAGTAGTGTGACCCTTGGAAACTTCTCAATCTCTCTATGTCTCATTTTTGTGTGTATAAACTGGAGGTATTTTCTGTATAAGAGAGTTCTTCAAGCATAGATCTTTTAGAATGGTCTGGTTCATGATCAGTGAATTTTACTCAATTACACATTGTCCAGTGTTCAAAAAAATAGGAGACAGAAATGATCCAATAGATGGTTTTGTTGTAGCACATAGCCTGAACATAGGCTGTCTTTAACTGACATAGGTATATTCTTTTTTTTTTAAGATTTTTAAATTTGATTTATTTGACAGACAGAGATCACAAGTAGGCAGAGAGGCAGGCAGAGAGAAAGGGGGAAGCAGACTCCCTGCTGAGCAGAGAGCCCGATGTGGGGCTCAATCCCAGGACCCTGAGATCATGACCTGAGCCAAAGGCAGAGGCTTAACCCGCTGAGCCACCCAGGCACCCTGACATAGGTATATTTTTGTAGTTATCTTTGCACCTCAAAGACAAAGTCTTGGCTAATTGCTAGTATGTCTCTTACTACCTCATTCATACTGAGGAATAGTTAAATGAGTGAATGAAGTTTGAAAAACCCTGATCCAGTCCATTAGTATACTTCTACCTTCTCAAAAATTCTGGGGCCTCTTTAGTGAAGAGCTTATTCATCCTCATCCAAAGTTTGTTAAATTTTGTAGTTTGTACTTTTTCTACAGCAAAGAGGGCTCAAGAGTGAATGTTGATCAGGAAGCACCTTTCTTATGCTGATACCCAAATTAACAGGTCTTGATGATTTTACTGGTTTGCTCCTAGGCATACCCCTTACTAATAGATTAAGTTGATCTTTTGTTTCCCTCAAAGCTCAGCTCTCTTTTCTCTCTCCCTTGTTTCTGTTAGTGGTGCCGCCATTTTCCTGGGTAAGTTTTGTATTTCAACTTCTCAGGATTGGTTGCCTGGAAAGAAAAATTTTTAGAAATCTGTAAAAAATAGATTGGAGATCAGTCATAATTATCTTCCTTGTGTACATATTAGGCAGAAGTGGGCCAACTAGATCACTTCCTTAGCTATAATCACACTGGACATTCAGTTTCTTATCTATGATTTTATTTCCTCCATTAAATCTTTCTGGGGTATATTTCTTCACTTTCCCACTGGTCAATTTCTACTCCCCATGAAGACCTAATGAAAACCTTATGTTTCTTCTTTTTTTAACGGCAGTTTTAGGTTACAACAAAATCAAGAGGAAGGTACATAGATTTCCCATCGATGTACTGTACCCATACATGTATAGCCTCCCCCATTATCAACAATCCCCACCAGAGTGTGTATTTTTCACCACAGATGAACTTCCATTAATTATAACCCCTTGAAGTCCAGAGTTTACCTTAGGGTTCACTCTTGGTGTTGGACGTGTTGTGGGTTTGGATAAATGATTAATGCCATGTACCCATCATTATATTATGCAAAGTATTTTCTAAAATTTCTAAATATCTAAAAATTCCTTTATGTTCCACCTGTTCACATGCCTCCCCTCAACCACTGAGCTTTTTATTGTCTCTGTAGTTTTGTCTTTTTTTCCCAAGAATGTTAGACGGTTGGAATTATATAGTATGATTTTTTTTAAAAGTAGCCTTTTCAAATTGGCTTCTTTCACTTAGAATTATGCATTTCAGTTTCCTCCATGTCTTCTCATGGCTTGATCGCTCATGTCTTTTTAGTGGATAATAGTTCATCGTCTTGAAGTACCAATGTACCTACTCAACCTACAAGGATGTCTTGCTGTTTCCAAATGTTTGCAATTATGAATAAAACAGTTATGAATATCCAAGTGCAGATTTTGTGTATAGATAAGTTTTTAGCACCTTTGGGTAAATACCAAGGTTGTGTGATTGTTGGATCATATGGTAAGAATATGTTTAGTTCTAAAAGCAACTTCCTTTTTTGACAACTTTGGAAACTGTCTTCCAAAGTAGCTGTACCATTTTGCATTCTCTCCAGCAACGTATGAGGGTTAGATTTTTAACTATTAGATTTTTAAGGTAATTAGATTTTTGTTTATAGATGTGTTTTTTAAAACTAGATTGGGTTTTATGGATGGCAGGGGTAAATCACATCTTATTGTCATCTGTATAATCTTCATTGTCTTATTCATCGAGGCTTGAACAATAACACTGGATTTGAGAATTTTTGTCCTTCAGTTGGTTGGCATGTGAAGGATGGGTCTAGGGACATAAATAGTTCCCAGTTAACAATGAGGTTCAGAGACTTTGCAATTTCCTAGGAAGGAATGCAGATACGGCAAGTTGGATAATTGCCTGACAAAAGTTTTCCTGTCTACCTACCCATCCCCTCTTGACCTGGGTACCAATTCATATTTTTTGCTTCTCAGCTCGTTTGCTGCATTAGGTTAGAGAAAGCTTATTTGTCCTCTCTGAGGAGCTTTCCCTTCTGTTAGCAGTGATCACTTCTACATTTTGCATTTCTTTGCTTTTCTTTCTATAATCACTGAGTTTTTCTCCCAAAAGTCTGGAGACTTCCAGCATACCCTGACTGCCTTTGCTCTTCATTGCATCCCCAGAACATGTTACTGCTCCCAGCAGATGGGAAGCACTGGATAGTTACCATTTGGATGATATGCTATCCAGTGTATTTACTCTTAACTAAAGTTTGATTAATTAATCTCCTTCATTTTGTACTATCACTATCACAACTTGGGTTACACCTTGAACGTACCAGGATGGGTGAAAGATCCGGCATGGGGAAGTGGGTGGGGAAGTGAAGTATCTTTAAATAAATTATATATTCTAGATTATAGTAACTTTAAACACAGTACTAATTTTCTATTGATTTCACTAAATCTTACCCAATACTGAATATGTGGGTGTTTTAGTTTTTGTTTTGTTTGTTTGTTTGTTTTTTTTTTTTCTTGACTGTGATGTCTCTTCTGAGCTCTCTAAGGCCTCAGGTTCACCATTAATACATGATCATATACCTTGACTACATGGAAAACCAAGCAATTCAAAGATATCTTGGGGCTGCTAGAAGCAACTCAAATCATACATTGAAGAGAATAATCCCCTTTCAGACTGTTAAAAGACCACAGTTTCCAAGGTATTACTTCACTTTTAATTTTAGTTCAAATCCACTGATGAATAGGACTTGAACCATTGGTGAGAATGTTGCCCTTAAAAAAATCCCCATTGGGATAAAAATATATTATATGTTTATAAAAAATAAAATTAAAAAAAATCCCCATTGTACACAGCAGAGAGATGCAAATAATTAATTGTTCCATGTCGACCTTCATCTGCCTAGTTACACTGAGCTACTCCCGAAACTTCAGCTATATTTTTGATGCAAACAGTATGCAAGCATACCCATATTCTTTTGAAATCATAAGGATTGAGCCTACATGTTAACTTCAGAGGACCTCAGATCTATCTTGCTTACACTTGGGACTTGAGGCAAATCATTCAGATGGAAGAAACTTCATGAGCAGAGCTGAGAACCCTGATTATGGTGTGGTGGAAACTGCAAAGTGGAGGGGAGGCCCTGGCATAACAGCACCAGTTTTGCTGCAGAGCTGGAGATGGTCCCCCAGTGTCCAGGTGGACTACAATGCATACCAGGAATGGTTCACGAGTGGCCTTGATATTCCTTTTTTTTAAAAAAAATATTTTTTATTTATTTGACAGACCACAAGTAGGCAGAAAGGCAGGCAGAGAGAGAGGGGAAGCAGGCTCCCCGCTGAGCAGGGAGCCCGATGCGGGGCTTGATCCCAGGACCCTGAGATCATGACCTGAGCTGAAGGTAGAGGCTTAACCCACTGAGCCATCCAGACATCCCTATGCCTTGGTATTCTTAACAGAGGCATTGGTCGCTGTTGAGTGTCTATAGTTGTATCCTCTCCCCATGATCCCTCATCATGAATTCATAAAAAATGAGTCTGTTTTTATCACCTGCCTGTCTCACCCCTGGTGGCCAGAGTGGTAGTTGCTAAAAATAATGATAATTATAGCAATAATAGGAGCTGCCATTTATTGGCCATCTGTTCCATTCTTAGCCCATTGCTAAGGGCTTTCTGTGTGTCAGGTTGTTTATCCTTAAACCATCCTGTTGTCATGGATAGGTCTCAAGACTGGGAGAGTTGGCTTGGTGCGTATCTTCATGGGATTCTCTGTGGTGTGAGGTAGTGCCCTACCCTCAGGGCTGTCATACTTCCTCTCTCTCTACCTATAGCAGGCAGGTTAGCCAAGCAGACAGTCAAGCTGGCTTCTCTGAACTTGAGCATGAGCTAAGAGACAAGAGGGCAAAGACGGGAATGATGAAATCTGTTTGGACTGCTGGCAGTAGTGTTCTGAACAGACTTACTGCCTTGTCTGTAGAGCACTGGGAGCTCCTGGTGAACTTCCGTGTGTGCCCATTTATACTTTTGTAGATTCTCTTACAGTCTTCTTGACTGCAACCAAGTATCGGGTCATCTCTATGAACTGAGAACTTTTATACCTATTTCACAGAATGGGAAACTGAAACTTACATAAATTATTGACCAAGGTTATGTACAAGTATGTTGCAGGGCTGGGTATCTCACAGACAATGGATATCACAATAAGTTGCTTCCATTGACCATCCATTGTCCAGGGTAAGGGACTCTTAGCTCTGCTTCTGTGGTCCATTAGACATGGTCACAGCATCCCAGAAATACAACAGAATGGCCTAGTCTTCACAAAGGACGTGTGAGAAGGTGTTTCCTTCATTTGATGAGATAAGCTGCCTTGATTTTCTTTACCCAGATTGATCTATTAGACATTACCCTCATCCTTTCCCTTTTCCTGTTTCCCTTTAAATGCACCAAAGGATTGCAAACCCATGAGAGATTTCAAATTAAACATAATTTTTTTTGTTTCTTGAAATCTACAGTTCCAATTAAGAGAAAAAAACCACAACTGCATAAAACTTCATCACTTGAGCCCCAAGACAGGAAGCAGCCATAAAACGGTGACACGCTGGAAACAAATTACATGCATTTATCAGTAAATGGGGCTGTGTCTGCTAATGGGCTTCAGCTTGGGAACTTGAGGCTCGGCTGCATCAGGCTGGTTAAAAGCACAATTCATTACCAGGAGCCAGTGAAGGATATACTCTCAGAGCTTAGTGGCTGCTGTGGGTCCCCCAAGAGCAGCTTAGCGTGTGCGTGTTCCTTTGGAATGAATTCTGCTGGACCGTGGTTGTGAAGAGGCTTCAGGGCAACAGGACCACCCTGACCCAGCCTAGGCATCGAACCCAAGATGGACACTTCTTGGGTTCCTGGGATGTGTCCTTTACTGTGCTGGGAGTTTATGGATTGTTTTTGTTTTTGTTTGTCCTTGAATCCTCCAGACAACATTTTGAGACAGGCAGATGACCACCCTATTTTATAAGTGAGGAAATGGGGATGTGGAAATGTCCCTTACTGGAGGTCACATAGGAAGGGATCAGTACATCTTGATTCCGGTTTTTAGGTCTCCCTTGGCAGGCTGCCTTACCTCCCAGGACCTGTTTCTGAGGAAGAGGAGCTCTAATAGTCAAAGCATTTGTGAGCATGGGCTTTCAAATTGGGCAGACCTGGCTTCAATCTCTTCCTCTAACTGTGGGACAGATAAGACCTCCCACCATCTGTTTCTCTATTCCATGGGGTTTTAATATGTTGTTGGAAGACATCACATTGGACCAATATGTGCCACAATGTGGGGCCCATGTTGACAGTCAATGGTCATTGATACTGCTGCTCTTATTTTCAATGTGACTTGCCTTTGAGGCTTCTACATTCTTTGTGTTTATTAACCTCTGTCTATCTAAAGGACTGCAGGGATTCCTTTTCCCAGCTCTCAACTGTTCAAACTGTCATCCCATTTCATGGACCTTTACAGAGCTTTCCTGTGTGTGTTAATGCTGTGGACTTGAATGCTGTCTGGAATCAAATTGAAGTGGAACTCTATTTGTGAAGACTACTTCTTTTATTTTTTTTTTTAAATTGCATATGACAGAAGATAAAATTCAAACAAATAAGAGCAAAACTGTCTCAAACTGAAGAGTGTATTTTTGACCTGGCTTGATCTAGGCACGTGGTAGGTAGTAGGCAAGTAGTAGGCACCTGGTGTGTCTCTCTGCTTCTGTGTCCGTGTTTCTTTCGCTCTGTGTTAGCTCAGTTCAAACCTGAAACTAGTGATTCCAATTCTGTATCTCAGGTTCATGTCCTTGGGAAAAGTGAGAGAATTCTTGAAAGTCCCAGGATTCACTCTGGACTAGGGGAGACAATTGCCTCCAACCTCACTGTTGAGTCCAAGGGGACTGGTTTAATGATTGATCTTAACATAGGTGGACCCCACCCGAAGGACTGTGCTGAGAGGGAAGGCCTTCCTCTGAAAGGAACTGGGGCGGGCCTGCAGAAGGAAGGAGATGGGTGCTGGGTGGCAAAATAACCAAATGCTGACAAGAACAGTCTCTTCTCTTTCTGGTATGGTCTAGTGCAGGGATCCGCAAACTTCTGGAAAGGGCCAGATAGTAAATGTTTTAGGCTTTGTGGGCCATGTGGTCACTATTCAACTCTGCTGTTAGATTGTAAAACAGTAGGAGGCAATTTGTAAATGAATGAGCATGGCTGCTTTCCAATAAAACTTTATTCATGGACATGGATTTGAAATGCATAATTTTCATGCGTTGTGGAATATTCTTTTGATTTTCTTGAACTGATAAAAATGTAAAAACCGTGTCCCAGCTTGAAGATCCTACAAGAACAGGCAGCAGGCTGCATGTGGCCAACCCCTGGTCTACAGGTTAAAAACAAAAAATTTCCCAGCCCTCCCATTTCCTCCCATTGCCATGTTTTTGTTTGTTTGTTTAAATTTTAGGTAGTTCACATACAGGGCAATGTTGGTTTCAGGAGTAGAATTCAGCGATTCATCACTTAAATAGAACACCCAGTGCTCATCACGAGTGCCCTCCTTAATCTGCATCACCACCCCACCCAACTCCCTCCATCACCCTTCAGTTTGTTCTCTATTGTTAATAGTCTCTTAGAGCTTGTTTCCCTCTCTCTTTTGCCACCCCACCCATATGTTCCTCTGTTTTCTTTCTTAAGTCCCACATATGAGTGAGATCATATGATATTTAGTCTTTGTCCAACTGACTGACTTCACTTAGTGTCATACACTTTTGCTCCATCCAAGTTGTTGTAAATGGCATTGCCATAGTTATTTATCTCCTATCCCACCATTAGCAGGAGAAGTAGGGCAGTCCAGAGGGGGAGCCGTTGCTCCAGTGTTTGATGGGTAGTGATACTCAGTCCCAAGTACCTATGAGCAGTTTAGTATTTAATGGGATTTTGTGGCCACTCCAGATTTTTATGTTGGACATGCCTATGAATTTTCTCTGTTTCATAAGTCCTGGCAGGCCCTTTAATCAATCACCATGTATTTTCTTGGTTTTCAGGCAGTCTTCTAAATAGCCACAGGAGGCAGAAAGAGGGGAAGAACCTTTGGATCTACTCCCTCTCTCACTCTTAACTATAGTCGAAGTAAAATTCTTGTTATTCTGCAAGAAAAAAATTAATAGTTTACATTTAAAAACTTGAGCTCTTTCTCTTCCATGTATGTGAGTTTGTTGGAGGCAAATTATAAGTATTGAGATTTCCAGAAGACCAGCATTTAAGACTAAGCAGTAAGCTGTAGAGCTACTTTCAGATGTTTTTCTTTCTCTAGTAGTCTAGAAAAAAATCTGGAAAATACCTTTGTAAAAATTCAAGTCTAATTGATATAGAGTGTAATAATGTTTTAGGTGTACAATATAATTCAAGAATTCTATGCATTTCAGGGCTCATCAAGTAAGTGTACTTTTTTTTTAAAGATTTTATTTATTTATTTGACAGAGAGAGATCACAAGTAGGCAGAGAGACAGGCAGAGAGAGAGGAAGGGAAGCAGGCTCCCCGCTGAGCAGAGAGCCCCATGTGGGGCTCAATCCCAGGACCCTGGGATCATGACCTGAGCCGAAAGTAGAGGCTTTAACCCACTGAGCCACCCAGGCGCCCCAAGTAAGTGTATTTTTAATCTTCATCACTTATTTCACCCATCCCTCACCTGCCTCCCCTCTGGCAACCACCAGTTCCCTATAGTTAAGAGTCTGGTGGGGTTTTTGTTTTTGTTTTTGTTTTTGTTTTGTCTCTTTTTGCCCATTTGTTCATTTGTTTTATTTTTTAAATGCCACATAAGATAGAAACTATACGGTATCTGCCTTTCTCTGACTTACTTCACTTCACTTACTTTACAGCATAATACTTTCTAGATCCATCCATGTTGTGGCAAATGACAAGATTTCATTCTTTTTTTTTATGGCTGAATAATATTCTTCTGTGTGTGTGTGTGTGTGTGTGTGTGTGCATGTAGACGCAATGCCACATCTTCTTTATCCATTCATTGATCAATGGACACTTGGGCAGTTTCCATAATTTGGTTATTGTATATAGTGCTGCTATAAACATCGGGGTGCATGAATCCTTTTGAATTTGTATTTCTGTATTCTTGGGTAAGTACACAGCAGTGCAATAGCTGAATCATAGGGTAGTTCTATTTTTTACTTTTTAAAGAATCTTCATTCTGTTTTCCACAGTGACTGCACTAGTTTGCATTCCCACCAACAGTGCATGAGGATGTCTATTTCTCCACATTCTCACCAGCACCTGTTGTTTCTTGTTTTGTAGATTTTAGCCAGTCTGACAGGTGTGAGGTGTTAGCTCATTGTGCTTTTGATTTGCATTCCCCTGATGAGGGATGTCGAACATTTTTCATGTGTCTTTTGGCCATCTGGATGTCTTTTTTTTTTTTTTTAAAGATTTTATTTACCTATCTGACAGACAGAGATCAAAAGTAGGCAGAGAGGCAGGCGGAGAGAGAGGGGGAAGCAGGCTCCCTGCCGAGCAGAGAGCCCGATGAGGGGCTCAATCCCAGAACCCCGGGACCATGACCTGAGCCGAAGGCGGAGGCTTAACCCACTGAGCTACCCAGGCGCCCTCAAAAATATATATATATTTTAAAGAAAGGTATTGTTAAGATAAACTACTTAAAAAATGTTAAAAGACGAAAGAGTAAAAGTTAAAAAATTAGAATAAGAAAAAATTAAAAAAAAATTTAATTAACTTTGCAAGACTAAAGAATCATGGGGAGAAAGCCATGAATTCCATGCTTTGCTTTCCCCTCCTCTGGAATTCAGTTGTTCTCCTTGATCAGTGAGCTTGGTCTTGGCTGGATTTCTTGCTGATCTTCTGCAGGAGGGGCCTGTTCTAGTGATTCTCAAGTGTCTTTGCCAGAGGTGGAATTGTGCTGCCCTTGCCAGGGGCCCAGCTAAATAATCTTCTCCAGTTTGCTCTCGGGAGCTTTTGTTCCCTGGACGCTTTCCATAGAGCTCTGGAGGACAGGAATGAAAATGGCGGCCTCCCAACCTCCAGTCCAGAGGAGCCGAGAGCTCGGGGCCCCGCTTCTCAGTGTGCCTACGGAGAAAAGCACTCAATCACTCCTGTCTCCCTGGTCTCTGGTCACTATCCAAGTTCACCCGGCCCGTGACCGAGCATTTCTGTCTCTGACGCACAGCCCCGTTTGGAGTCTCCAAACCCAACAGATCCCTGCCACTCTTTCAGGGGGGCCTCCCCGGATCTGCCACTTGTGGGGTCCCTGCTCAAAGAGCAGTGTCCTGACTGTGCCACAGATCACAGATTAAGGTAACCCCAAGCTGAGAGCTCACTCCTCTGCTCCATCTCTGTAGCCAGCTTCCCTGTTCTAATACCTGCGAGCTCTGCTACACTCAGAAACCCCTGATCCTTCTGTGACCCCGTGGGATCTGAGATCACACTGTCCCTGCGAGGGAAGCACCTCCTGCTTAGCCTCTGGAGTGACGTCCCTCAGTGGAGCAGACTTCTAAAAGTTTGGATTTTGTGCTGCGCTGTTCCTCTGCTTGCTGGGAGCTGGCCCCTCCCGCCATGGTCTATCTTCCCTTGGCTTTGGATTCACTTCTCCACAGGTCCTACCTTTCAGAAAGTGGTTGATTTTCTGTTTCTAGAATTGTTGCTCTTCTTCTCTTCGATCTCTTGTTGGATTTGTAGGTGTTTGGAATGGTTTGATAGCTATCTAGCTGAACTCCTGCAACCTGATTTCATCTCAGCCTGCTACTCCTCCGCCATCTTGACTCCTCCCCTTCATCCTTCCTAGATGTCTTCCTTGGAGAAATGTCCCTTCATGTCTTCTGCCCATTTTTAAGTTGGATTATTTTCTTTTTGGGTGTTGAGTTTTATAGGTTCTTTGTATATTTTGGATACTAACCCTTTATCAGATATGTCATTTGCAAATATCTTGTCACATTCTGTAGGTTGCCTTTTAGTTTTGTTGATTATTTCCTTCACTGTGCAGAAGCTTTTTATTTTTACGTAGTCCCCAAAAGATTTTTTTTTTTTTAATTTTGTTTCTCTTACTTCAGGAGACATATCTAGAAAGAGGTTATTTGGGCCAATATCAGAGAAGTGACTTCCTGAGTTCTCTTCTAGGATTTTTATCTTTCAGGTCTCATATGTAGGTCTTAAATCCATTTTGAATTTATTTTTGTGTATTATGGTGTAAGAAAGCAGTACAGTTTCATTCTGTTGCATGTTGCTGTCCAGTTTTCCCAACACCATATGTTGAAGAGACATTCTTTTTCCTATTGGACATTCTTTCCTACTTTGTCAAAGATTAATTGACATATAATTATGGGTTCATTTCTGGGTTTTCTAGTCCCTTGATCTATGTGTCTATTTTGGTGCCAGTACCATACTATTTTGATTATTACAGCTTTGTAATATAACTTGAAGTCTAGAATTGTGATTCCTCCAGCTTAGTTTATTTTAGCTTTTTGGGGTGTTTTGTCATTCCAGACAAATTTTAGGATTGTTGTTCTAGCTCATTGAAAAATGCTGTTGGTATTTTGATAGGGATTGGAGGGAATTATATTTTCAGTTTTTTTTTGAGGAACCTGTATTTTCCACAAGGGTTTCACCAGTCTATATTCCCAACAGTGCATGAGGGTTCCTTTTTCTCCACATCCTTACCAATACTTGTTATTTCTTGTATTTGTGATTTTAGCCACTCTGATAGGTGTGAGGTGATTAACTCATTGAATTTTGATTTGCATTTTCCTGATGATTAGATTAGTGATGTTGAGCATCTTTTCATATGTCTGTTGGCCATTTATATGTTTTCTTTGGAAAAATATCTCTTCAGGTCCTTTGTCTGTTTTTTAATAGGATTATTTTAGGTGTTGAGTTATATAAATCCTTTATGTATTTTGGATTTAATTCCTAATCAGAATTATACTTTGCATTTTATCTTCTCCCATTCTCTATTGTCTTTTCATTTTGTTGATGGTTTGTTGCTGGTTTTTTATGATAGACAAAACTTTTTCTTTTGGTATACCCACAATAGTTTCATTTTGCTTTTGTTTGTCTTGCTAGAAGAGACATACATAGAAAAATGTTTCTACAGTTGATGTCAAGGAAATTACTATCTATATTTTCTTCTAGGAATTTGATGGTTTCAGGTCTCATATTTAGTTTTGTTTTTAAGATTTATTTATTCATTTTAGAGAGAGAGTGAGTGAGCAAGAACGGGGGTTGGGAAGGGGGCAGAAGGAGAGAATCTTCAAGTGGACTCCTCACTGAGTGCAGAGCCTGACATTGGGCTTGATCTCAGATCCATGAGATCACAACCTGAGTGGAAACCAAGAGTTGGATGCTTGGTTGAGCCACGCAGACACCCCTCACATTTAGGTCTTTTACTATTTTGAGTTTGTTTTTGTGTATGGTGTAAGAAAGTGGTCCAGTTTCATTCTTTTGCATGTAGCTGTCCAGTTTTCCTGGTGCCATTTGCTGAAGACTCTTTTTCTCTTTTTTACCCCATGACATATTCTTGCTTCCTTTGTTGTATATTAATTGACCATATAATTGTGTGTTTATTTCTGGATCTATATTTTGTTCTATTGATCTCTATGCCTACTTTTGTGCCAGTACCTTACTGTTTTGATTATTACAGCTTTGTAATATATCTTGAAATCTGAGATTGTTACACCTCTAGCTTTGTTGTCTTTCTCAAGATTACTTTGGCTTTCAGGGTCTTTTGTGGTTCCATACACATTGTAAGATTATTTGTTCTAGGTCTAGTTCTATGAAAGATGCTATTGGTATTTTAATAGGCAATTTGTAGATTGCTTTGGGTAGTATGAACAGTTTAACAATATTCTCCTAATCCTTCACCATGGGATATCTTTCTGTTTATTTGTATCTTCTTCAGTTTCCATCATCAGTGTTATATAGTTTTTCAAATCCTGGTACTTCACCTCCTTGGTTAAGTTTACAGGTACTATTATTTTTTATTTAGGTAATTTATTATTTTGGTGCAATTATAAATGGGATTGTTTTCTTAATTGCTCTGTCTGCTGCTTGATTATTAGTGTATGGAAATGGAATGAATTTCTGTATATTGATATTATGTCCTGCAACTTTACTAAATTCATTTATCAGTTCTAGTAGTTTTTTTTTGGTGGAGTCTTTAGGGTTTACTATATATAATATTAATGTCATGTGCGAATAGTGAAAATTTTACTTTTTCCTTAACAATTTGGATACTTTATTTCTCATCTGATTACTGTGGCTGGGACTTACAGTACTTTATTAAAAGTGGTGAGAGTAGACATCTTTCTCTTACTCTTGATCTTAGAGGAAAAGCTCTCAGTTTTTCAACCTTTGAGTCTGATGTTAGCTGTGGGTTTTTCCTGTATAGCCTTTATTATGTTTAGATATGTTCCCTCTAAACCTACTTTGTTAGGAGTTTTTAAAATCATGAATGGATGTTGTACTTTGTCAAAAGCTTTTGGTGTATCTGATGAGGTCATCATGTTTTTATCCTTAGTTTTGTTAATGTCATATATTACAATTGATCTGTGAATTTTTTCTTTTAAAACTTATTCAATGTGATAGAACAAATCAATAAAAGAAGAGAGAAGAACCACATGGTCCTCTCAATTGATGCAGAAAAAGCATTTGACAAAATCCAGCATCCGTTCCTGATTAAAACGCTTCAAAGTATAGTGATAGATGGAACATTCCTGAACTTCATCAAATCTATCTATGAAAAACCCACAGCAAATATCATCCTCAATGGGAAAAAGCTTGCAGCCTTCCCGTTGAGATCAGAAACATGACAAGGATGCCCACTCTCACCACTCTTGTTCAACATAGTATTAGAAGTCCTAGCAACAGCAATCAGACAACAAAGAGAAATAAAAGGTATCCAAATTGGCAATGAAGAAGTCAAACTCTCTCTCTTCACAGGTGACATGATTCTTTATATGGAAAACCCAAAAGACTCCACCCCCAAACTACTAGAACTCATACAGCAATTCAGTTATGTGGCAGGATACAAAGTCAATGTACAGAAATCAGTGGCTTTCTTATGCACTAACAATGAAAATACAGAAAGGGAAATTAGAGAATCAATTCCATTTACTATAGCACCAAGAACCATAAGATACCTGGGAATAAACCTAACCAAAGAGGTAAAGGAACTGTACTCGAGGAACTACGGAACACTCACGAAAGAAATTGAAGAAGACACAAAAAGATGGAATACCATTCCATGCTCTTGGATCGGAAGAATAAACATTGTTAAAATGTCCATACTGCCTAGAGCAATCTATACTTTTAATGCCATTCCAATCAAAATTCTACCGGTATTCTTCAAAGAGCTGGAGCAAATAATCCAAAAATTTGTATGGAACCAGAAGAGACCCTGAATCGTTAAGGAAATGTTGAAAAACAAAAATAAAACTGGGGGCATCACGTTACCTGATTTCAAGCTTTACTACAAAGCTGTGATCACCAAGACAGCATGGTACTGGCATAAAAACAGACACATAGACCAGTGGAACAGAGTAGAGAGCCCAGATATGGACCCTCAACTCTATGGTCAAATAATCTTCGACAAAGCAGGAAAAAATATACAGTGGAAAAAAGACAGTCTCTTCAATAAATGGTGCTGGGAAAACTGGGCAGCTATATGTAGAAGAATGAAACTCGACCATTCTCTTACACCGTACACAAAGATAAACTCAAAATGGATAAAAGACCTCAACTTGAAACAGGAATCCAATGAAGACATACAAATGGCTATCAGACACATGAAAAAATGTTCATCATCACTAGCCATCAGGGAGATTCAAATTAAAACCACATTGAGATGTCCCCTTACACCAGTTAGAATGGCCAAAATTAGCAAGACAGGAAAAAACATGTGTTGGAGGGGATGTGGAGAAAGGGGAACCCTCTTCCACTGTTGGTGGGAATGCAAGTTGGTGCAGCCTCTTTGAAGAACAGTGTGGAGATTCCTCAAGAAATTAAAATAGAACTTCCCTATGACCCGGCAATTGCACTACTGGGTATTTATCCCAAAGATACAGATGTAGTGAAGAGAAGGGCCATCTGTACCCCAATGTTTATAGCAGCAATGGCCACGGTTGCCAAACTGTGGAAAGAACCAAGATGCCCTTCAACGGACGAATGGATAAGGAAGATGTGGTCCATGTACACTATGGAGTATTATGCCTCCATCAGAAAGGATGGATACCCAACTTTTGTAGCAACATGGATGGGACTGGAAGAGATTATGCTGAGTGAAATAAGTCAAGCAGAGAGAGTCAATTATCATATGGTTTCACTTATTTGTGGAGCATAACAAATAGCATGGAGGACATGGGGAGTTAGGAGAAGGGAGTTGGGGGAAATTGGAAGGGGAGGTGAACAATGAGAGACTATGGACTCTGAAAAACAATCTGAAGGGTTTGAAGAGTTGGGGGGGTGGGAGGTTGGGGGAACCAGGTGGTGGGTATTAGAGAGGGCACGGATTGCATGGAGCACTGGGTGTGGTACAAAAACAATGAATACTGTTATGCTGAAAATAAATTAAAAAAATGATTAAAAAAATTAAAAAAAAACTTATTTATTTATTATTATTATTTTTTTAAAAGATTTTTGTTTATTTATTTGACAGAGATCACAAGTAGGCAGAGAGGCAGGCAGAGAGAGAGAGAGAGGAGGAAGCAGGCTCCCCGCTGAGCAGAGAGCCCGATGTGGGGCTCGATCCCAGGACTCTGGGATCATGACCCGAGCCAAAGGCAGAGGCTTTAGCCCACTGAGCCACCCAGGCGCCCCCAAAACTTATTTATTTTTAAGCAATCTCTACAGCCACTGTGGGGCTCAAACTCATGACCTCAAGATCAAGAGTTAGACTTCCACCGACTGAGCCAGCCACATGCCCCCTGATTAGTGAATTTTGAATCTTTCTTGCATCCCTGGAATAAATCCCACTTTGTCATGGTGAATGATTTTTATAATGTATTGTTGGATTCAGTTTGGTATAGTCTTTGAAGTCTATTTTGTCTGACCTAAGTATTGCTACCCTATCTTTATTTTAGTCTCTTTTGTGTGATAAATTCTTTTAAATCCCTTCAGTTTCAGTTTTCATGTGTCTATGTCTGAAGTGAATCTCTTGTAGGTAGCATATAGTTTTCTTTTTTTTTTCAGTCACCCTTTCTCTTTTGATTAGAACATTTAATTCCTTTACACTTAATGTACTTATTAATAGGTATGCCATTTTGTTACTCATTTTATAGTTGGTTTTGTAGTTTATATATTTTTTCCCCTGCTCACTTTCCTTGTGGTGTGATAGCTTTCTTTAATGATATGCTTGAATTTTTTTCTTTCTTTTTTTTTCTATATCTAGTACAGATTTCCTGATTTGTGGTTAACAATAAGTTTATATGTAACATCCTTTACATATAACAGTCTATACTAAGTTGATGATTGCTTAAGTTTGAACCCATTATAAAAGAACTAAATTTTTACTCTCCATTCCTCCCTCTCAGGTTTTACTTACATGATGTCATATTTGATAGCCTTTTTTATTTTTATTTTTTAAAGTAAGCTCTATGCCCAATGTGGGACTTGAAGTCAGGACCTGGAGATCAAGAGTTGCATGCTCTACTGAATGAGCCAGCCACGTGCCCCATCTTTTATTATGTTAGTATCTACCTGTGACATATTATCCTTTTCTTATTTTCTTATTCCTGATTTTGGCCTTTTTTTTTTTTTTCTTCCTGCTCAAAGAATTCACTTTAATGTTTCATGGAAGGATGGTTTAGTGGTGATGAAGTCTAACTCATATTTGGGGGATTCTCCCTTTCCATTCTGAATGATTGCTTTGCTGACTTGAATATTCTTGGTTGCACTTTTTTTTCATTTTGCACTTTGAATTTATCATGACACTACCTTAGGGCCTGTAAAGTTTCTGCTGAAAAACTAGCTGATAGCCTTATAGGGTTTCTCTTGTATATTTGTATTTTTTCTCTTGCAGCTTTTAAAATTCTCTATTTATCTCCACTTTTTGCCATTTTAATTATTATGTGTCTTCATGTAGTCCTCTTTGTGTTGATTTTTTTGAGTGCTCTCTGTGCCTCCTCGATCTGGATGCCTGTTTCCTTCTCTAGATTAGGGGCATTTTCAGCAATTATTTTTTCAAAAATTTGTGTCTCCTTTTCTTTCTCTTCTTCTGGGATCCCGATTATCCTTGATGATGTCACTGAATTCCTTTTACCTAGCCTCATTTTTTAAAAAAAACTTTTACTTATTTATTGGAGACAGAGGGAGAAAGAGCACACAAGTGGGGGGAGCAGCAGAGTGAAAGGGACAAACAGAATCCATGCTGAGTGCAGAGCCTGACATGGGACTTGATCCTATGACCCTGAGACCATGACCTGAGCTGAAATCAAGTCTGACACTCAACCAACTGAGCCACTCAGGTGCACCAACTTATTCTCATTTTTTTATTATTTGCTTTTCTTTTTGCTGTTCAACTTGGTTGCTTTCTATTACTCTGTCTTCCAACTTGTTGATTGGTTTTTCTGCTTCCCTTATTCTACTCTTGATTCCCTCCCTCTAGTGTATTTTTATTTTATTTTATTTTTTTTTAAAGATTTTATTTATTTATTTGACAGAGAGAGAGAGATCACAAGTAGATGGAGAGGCAGGCAGAGAGAGAGAGAGAGAGGGAAGCAGGCTCCCTGCTGAGCAGAGAGCCTGATGTGGGACTAGATCCCAGGACCCTGAGATCATGACCTGAGCCGAAGGCAGCGGCTTAACCCACTGAGCCACCCAGGCGCCCCCCTCTAGTGTATTTTTAATTTCAGAATTAGAGTTTTTAATCTCTGGTTCTTTTTTATATTTTCTATCTGTTGTTTGGAGTTCTCACTGTCATCCTTCATTCTTTACTCAGGACCAGTAGGTATCATTATGACTATTATATGAATTTTCTATCTGGCTTATCTTCATTTCGTTTAGCTCTTTTGATATGATTTGTCCTGTTTTCTCATTTGAGACATAATCCTCGTATCCTCATTTTGTCTGACTCTGTTTTTGTTTCTCTGGGTTAGAAATGTCAGCTATATCTCCTGATCTTGAAAGTAGTGGCCTTATGAAGAAGAGGGCTTTTAGTGTCCTGTTAGACAATACCTCCTGCACACCAAAACCAGGCATTTAAGGGGTCTCTCCTGTGTGTGTTGTATGCATCCTATTCTTATAGCTGAACCACATTTGTCTTTGGTCTAGTTGTCCACAATGGCTCTTTGCCCATTGTGGGTGAGGTGTTATCCCTGTGCTCTCAAGTTGGATGTCTGGGGTCTCCTTGGGTTTATAGTTGGGTCAGACCAAGTGTTTGCCCTTAGCTCATTTGTGGGGGTTGTGACCACACCCAACTGCAGGGCTCTCCCCTGCATTATCCTCTGGGGTCTGGCCTGCAGTCAGGCCAGATGTCTGCCCTCACCCCACTGCTGAGGCTGAAGTTGATTTGGTGTGTGTGGTTATATTCCCCCATTCCCAGGGCAGGAGTCACTCTGGGGCACTGGTTGCTGTCATGCCTGCTTGAAAAACAAGTTATGTGAGACATTGTTTTGGAGGGGCCAGAGGGGATAGAACCACAGGAGAACATAGGGGTGTGATGCAGCTTTAAAAAGCCAGATAGAGAGTGTTTCTGCAGATGTCAGCTTATCTAGGTAATGGGTGTGGGGAGAAACGGCACCAGACAAGTCTTTTGTTCTCTTAAGGATCCTTGGCCCTCCTGCACATGTTCTAAGATTAGTAAATGTTTTTCCTGTATAGTCCAGGTGCTTTCCACACTGCTGCTTCTATGATCTCTCAGTAGGATTGTTTGTTATGCTGCCTTTTTAAGGGTGAAGACTCAGTTTCCTATTTCCTTATGGCTCTCCCAGAGCTGAGTCGGCTGACTTTTAAAATCCCTGAATGCATGTGGAATTTAAGAAAGAAAACAGATGAGCATATGGGAAGGGGGAAAAGAAAAAAAAAATGGACAAAGGGGAACAAGCCATAAGTGAATCTTAATGACAGAGAACAAACTGAGGGTTGGTGGAGGGAGGTGGGTGGGGGATGGGTAGATGGGTGATAGGGATTAAAGAGGGCACTTGTGGTGAGCACTGAGTGTTGTATGTAAGTGATGAGCCACCGAATTCTACTCTAGAAGCCAATATTGCACTATATGTTAACTAACAAAATTTAAATAATGAAAAAATTAAACTACTTTGATTTAAACTCCATTGGTTGTATAAACTCAAGAAGTTAAGTCCCACTGGTTTTCAAAGCCAATTATTATGGGGACTTCTCTTCCAAGTGCAGGTCCCTTGTGTCTGGTGTGCCTGGTTGGGGTCTGTTCTTTTCTCTTCTCTGTGCTTATGGTGTCCCTCCCACTTCTGGTTAGTCTTGCTGGGAGTTTCGTTCCCTATACAGTCTCTGTCTCTCCTACTGTGTTCAGTGTAGCCTTCTCTCTACAGTTAACTGTGGAGACTCTGGCCAGTCATGTAGTTTTCTGGGTCAGTTGCACTCATGTGACTGTTACCTGGATGTATCCATGGGAGGAAGTGAGCTTAGGGTCCTCCCACTTTGACATCTTCTCAGGCTCCACTGTATTAAGCAAATATCTTTAATTACTCATAAAGCTGAATTTGTTTCAAAGTTTCATTTTGATTTTTTTTTTAAATGGAGACTATGTCCTTCTTATCTTTGTTATATTTTTTAATCTTTTTTTTTTTTTAAATTATCTCTATAGCCAATGTGTGGCTCAGACTCGTGATCCTGAGATTAAGAGTCATAGGCTCTATTGATTGAGCCAGCCACATGCCCCTTGTTATTTTTCTAAAAAAATGATAGTAAAGGTAAGGTATTATTCTTTTATCCCCCGCCCCAAGACAAAAAGGCAAAACAATAATGACAACAACAAAAACTCTCCCAAACATGTGGATCTCCATTTTGGGGTTGGGTAGGTACAATCCATGAAATTCAAAGGTCTGAAAAATTCAAAGATCAAAAATAAGAAATTGAGTTCCATACTTTTATTTTTATTTTTTATTATTTTTTTAAAAAATATTTTATTTATTAGAGAGAGAGCACAAGCAGGGGGAATGGCAGGCAGAGATGGAGAAGGCGAAGCAGGCCTCCTCGCTGAGCAGAGAGCTCCACGGGGAGCTTAATCCCAAACCCTGGGATTATGACCAGAGCTGAAGGCAGACACTTAATTTACTGAGCCACCCAGGTGCCCTGAGTTCCATACTTCAAGACATATATATATATATATATATATATATATATGTGTGTGTGTGTGTGTGTGTGTTTGTGTGTGTGTGTGTGTATGTGTGTGTGTACATATATATATGTATATATGAATATGAAGGACATTTTTTAAAGATTTATTTATTTTAGAGAGAGAGAGTTGAAGCCTAGTGGTGAGGAGCAGAGGGTGAGGGAGACAGAAACTCAGCCAGACCTGCATTGAGTGCAGGACCCGTAGCAAGGCTCGATCTCATGACCAGGAGATCATGACTCAAGCACATATCAAGAGTTGGCTGCTCAACCAACTTCACCACCCAGGTGGTCCCATATTTCTTTTATATGAAAATTTTGAGTAGGAAACACTAGCTATATATATTTATTTATAAATTGTAGATCTCTTACTGATTCCATATAGGTTAAATATTAGTAAAACATAAATACTTGTATTTTGGAATTAATATAATGTATTTCCATTCTTCAATGGACCAATTTGCATTTTAGAGGCCATTGGTTTGGTTTAGGAGATCAGAGCTTTAACAAGAAACTTCTGAATTTTAAAAAGTCAGAAAAGAGTATCTCTTTAGCCTGTCCTGGCATCTGTAGATGGCCTTCAGATCATTTATGACCCTCTGGGGTCCTATGCAATGTGGTGTATGTATAGTTATTTATATAGAGTTTGGGTCATCACTTGAATCAGATTCTCAAAGATTAGGATCTCCAGAGAAAACTACTAATCCAGTCCAGCTGTTCCAAAAAAAGACAGAAAAGAAAGAAAATTGCCAGAGTCAAGTAAATTCTGAACTCAGATGATATTTGCATTTACTGAATTCCTATTTCTTTGCCTTTAGGACTGCTCAGATCTCTCTATCTCAATCTCATTTTAGGAGGATTAGGTATTCACAAACTATATAACATATTCTCTTGATTATAAAGTAGATTTTTTTGCATTTTTAAATGTTAGCAATACTTTATTGAAGAATAATTTTCAGAGTAAAATGCTCAAATTTTAAATGTATAGCTTGATAAATTCTGACAAATGCATACACCTAAGTAATCATCACCCAGGTTTAGATGCATGATTTTTCTATCACTTTAGGATATTCTCCTGTTTCCCTTTGCCGGCACCCCCTCCTTCCCACCAGAGGCAATTGCTACTATGATACCTATTACTGGAGATTATTTTGGTCTAGATTTGAATTGTATATAAAGAGAAACGTGGTATGCAGTTCTTTTTTGGTGACTGATTTCTTCAGTATAATGGTTTTGATACTCAAATAGTTGCATGTAGAAGTCCTTTTCTATTGTTAAGTATTCTGTTGTCCAGATACATCATAGTTAGTATAGTCTCTTGTTAGTAGGTATTTGAAGCATTTTGTCTTTGGTTATTATGAATAGTAATGCTGTGGACATTTGTATACATGTGTTTTGTGAACATATATGTTCATTTCTCTTAGAAATATTTCAGGAGTGAAATTTCTGGTTAGTAAGTGGGTAAGCGTTATTTAATTTGATTAGAAGCTGCGAAACTTTTTTTTTGTTGTTTGTTTTGTTTTTTTCTTACAGTGATGGTACTATTTTATATTCCCACTGAATGTACATGAGGGTTCAAGGTGCTCTGTATCCCTGACCACATTTGATGCTGTTTATGTTTTAAAATTTTGTTATTCTGATGGATGTGTTGTGTTCTTCTCTTTACCTCCATTTTAATGGTTCTGAATTTGAGACACTTTTAAGGGTTAATTTCAAAAGAAGGAGATTTACCAGGCAGAGGAATAAGTAAGGACAGATTAGAGGTTGTCCCTGACTCGGCAAATTCAAACTCAAAGTCCACAGAAGGAATCTGTTCAGTTGTAAGCGTGCCTGAGAGATTTATTTGGTAGCACCATTTAAGGTAGATCTAAATTAAATGTGGATATCTCTTTTTTTTCCTTTTTTTTAAAATTTAAATTCAATTAGTTAACATATAATGTATTATTTGTTTCAAGGGTACTGGTCTGTGATTCATCAGTTTTATATAATACCCAGTGCTCATTACAATTTTACCCTCCTCAATGTCCATCACTTAGTTACCCCATCCCTGCACCACCCTCCACTCCAGCAACCCTCAGTTTGTTTTCTATGATTAAAAGTCTATTATGGATTGTCTCTCTCTCTGGTTTCATCTTGTTTCATTTTTTTCCTCTCTTCCCCTATGATCCTTTGTCTTGTTTCTTAAATTCCACATTATCAGTGAGATCATATGATAATGTCTTCCTCTGATTGACTTATTTCACTTAGCATAATACCCTCCAGTTCCATCCATGTTATTGCAAATGGCAAAATTTCATTTTTTGGTTACTGTATAATATTCCATTTTATATGTATATAAAGATGTGGATATCTCATTACTAGTCAAAGTGTCTTCAAAAAGATCACACTATACTGTAACATTGAAACAAAAGGTATTGTATATACAGGCTACCACCCATTGCAACTAAAGGCAGATCTTTCTAAATGCTTTGGAGTAGTTGATAGAATTTTTTAAGTTCAAAGAAGTGGGTGTGACAATTCATGTGCCTGAACTTCCTCGATTGACTATAGTCAAAAGCTGTTTAACTTCCAGTGGCATATATTTCAGTTAAGAAAAATATAAATGATGAGTTTAACTGAATAAGAAATTAAGATAAATGTTACTATTCTTTGATTTGCCTTAAAAGTATTTTTTTAAGCTACACATACACATGACTTTAAATTCAAGTTTTTGAAAGTAAACAGTTAAATATGTCCTTCTTCCTATGTCTTCCTCGGGAGAGACCAGTGTTAGGATTATCGTGTGTGAACTTCCGGAAATGTTCTATGTAAAAAAAACAAGAAAATGTCTGTCTTCCTTTGCTGCTACCTGGTCCTCCTCCTTTTCTTCTTCTTTAAGAGACGAATGGGAGCACAGGAGGCATGTGGTTCAGTAGTATGCTTTTCCCACTTAAAATATACTCTGATTTACTTTGAAATTTTATTCCTGTTCCTAATTAGTAACAGAGGAGTCAAGAATATAGCTGTGGGTTAAGGAAAGCTCAGTGTTACTACCATGCCAACAAGATGCCCAAGGCCAAAAGTGATGCAGAAGCATCTTGATGAACTAGGCTAAGTCTCAAACATTGCTTGAACGGCTTCAGGAAGAGCTATATTGTTTACATGAATCCAGATATGCAGTTAGTTCTTACTAAGTTAAAAATCATAGCACCTGGGTGCCTGGGTGGCTCAGTGGGTTGAGCCGCTGCCTTCGGCTTGGGTCATGATCTCAGGGTCCTGGGATTGAGTCCCGCATCGGGCTCTCTGCTCGGCAGGGAGCCTGCTTCCCTTCCTCTCTCTCTGCCTGCCTCTCTGCCTACTTGTGATCTCTGTCTGTCAAATAAATAAATAAAATCTTTAAAAAAAAATCATAGCACCTTTCCTATAATTTCTTTTTTAATTCCTTAAAATGTTATTTTGTTGGTCGGTTCCTCCTTCATTGTGAGGAAGATGAAATTCTAGGTATCTTTTCTTGGTTCAGGAACTGAACACTGCCTGTCTCTAGTGTCTAGAACCCTCTGAGAAGTTGGTCAAAGTTGTGGACTTTTACCCCAGAAAAATCCATATATGTACAGATAAATGATAGGGTTCATAGACTACTCAAAGCTAATTGGTGCAAGTTTCTTGAAGCAGTCAGCTCTGATTTGTCTGGGGGAATAGAGGAAGATTGTGTTCTGTTGGTTGTCCCTCTCCTGGGAATGCTAGCACTGGGCCTATCATTTTTATTACTTTAGGAACTATCATAAATAAAAAAACTAATGGTAACTTTTGGGGGGCACAGGTTAGAAGGTATAAGCTTACAAATGATTTACTCCCATCATTTCCTTTGGAATAACACATTTGTGTTTGGCTCTTTAGAAATTACAAGCTGTAATATAGTTCTTAAGGGAATGAGCTTGATGTCAGAATGACAGAGGACAAGAGAGTGAGATCCAAACTCTGTTCTACTACTTACTTTGCAGATGATAATTGATACTTTGTTAGCCTCCCTTTTTAAATCTATAGAGTAGGGATAACCTTTCTGGGTTGGTTGGAAGATTATATGAAGTAACAAATGAAGCACAGTGTTGGGGTGAATACAAGATCATTTATTATGTCAGTTCTGCCCCAGTGACTGAAATTCTTCATATTTTGGGATTGTATTAGATGAATCTCTATCATATTCATGATTATTTTAAAAGATTAGTGATCTAATCACCTTGAGACTGAGGAGTTCAAGATCATGATTGCCAAATGGAACAAGGATAGTTAGAAACATGTGCTTGGAGTCCCATTGGCCACTGGAGAAAATGGGTTTATAGGGATACTAAAAATGTTAAATAAAGTTTGTGGAACAGAATGATCATTGTAATCGTAAACTCAGCATCTTTCTTGTATTTATACACATTGGTCTTCTCAATGCTAAGAAGCTTTTTATTATTACTGTTAAACAAGTTAAATGGGATCCCATTCATAAAAGCAAGCTAATAAACTAAATAGTGTGACATATGCTTGTTCTTGGGTTGGTCTCATGATTCCTGAAATTTAAAAGAAGGCTTAGAAGTATTCCATTCATGAAAGATTTGTTGACAACAGTGTGTTTCCCAGATTTGGCAGGTTCTCTTTATCTTTCTTAGTCCAAGACAAAACTCATCCAGCAGTCACTCACTGTTTTTTTACCTGAACAGGGAAGAGTCTAGCAGGGATTCTGAACCTAAGCGGGATTTTGCCAAGCCTCTGTGTGTGTGTGTGCATGTGCTCTTGGGTGCATAAGCAGGCCTGTGTGTGTGTATCTGTGTGTGTGTCTGTGTTTGTATTCTTTTCCAGTCATCTTCTAACTCAGAAGGGAAAAGACACTAAGAAATAAGGGCATGAGAAGTCCATTCATCACTGGGGTCTGCCTCTCTGCCTGACGAGTGGCTCCCTAGGGAGTCTTAACCAGGTGCTGTGGAGTCCAAGTTCTTCTCCTCCCCACCGCCCCCCCCAAACAATCCTGGGAACGCTGTAATTTGAGCCTGTTCTGTCACCTTCACCCCCAGGCTTTGCAGGATCTCCCCTCCCCCATTCATCTCTGGGCCCATCAGGGATGTGGGCAAAGGAAGCATTACAACGGATAGATTGATAGCCTTAGGATCCCATCGATCTTTATACGTGTTGCATATTATGTCAATTTTTCATCACTCAGAGATATCATTGCAGGGCAAAATCACATTGAGAGGAGCCAGGAAAAACGAAAGCTTGTAAATTCCTACCTGATGTAGTTTCTGGCAGCTCTAGAATTCAGTGCCAGCTCCTCTGTGGGTGTGTGTGTGTGGGGGGGGGGTCTTGTTGGAATGCAGGAGACAGGCTTTCTTTTAGAAATCTTTCTTCTCCAGCTTAACTTCCCACCAGCAAAAAAGCACCTTCCCATAACAGGAGAGAGCTGGATGAGTCTGTAAACACAATCTTTTGAAGCTTACTTCGAATTCTGACACCACCAAGACTTTGATATGTCTGAAAAGTGAGATCTTTCTCTCTGTTGACTCCTCAGTGAAGCATCTGCTTTACCCTTGGATGATACCAAAAATAGGTTTCAGAGAAGGTGGCCAGTACTACAGGTAAATATGACTCCACCGAACATACAGAGCAGTGGACGGAGAATGTGGGAGGGCAAGGACTCTGCCACCGCACCTGGACTCAACCTTTCCAAACCTTTGTTTCCTCATTTTGTGAGTTTAGGGATCATACCAACGTCAGTGGGTGGTGGTGAGGAATAAATTAGGTCACCTAACTCACATAACTATGAATCCCCCAAGCCCATGGAGCTGCATCCTCCCTTCTTTCCTTCTTCTTTCCTCCCTCCCTCCCCTCCCCTCCCCTCCCCTCTCCTTCCCTTCCCTTACCTATTTCCTTCCTTCCCTTCCTCCCTCCCTCCCTTCCTTTTTAAAATAAAAAGATCTTTTTATTATGTAGGAGACAAATGATGGAGCAGAGTACACCACACTAGTCCTAGAAGGCTATAGGACAGGATGCGTTCTAAAGGTTTATGATTTGCCCATTTCTCAGCTCTTGGGGTTATAGGAGTGCCCACTTCTAGGTTGTTGAAAATTACCTGATTTACTTAGGTTTCTTTTATCTCTTTAAAAAAAAAAATAGTCCTCTCTCCTCCCCCCGCCCCTTCCCCCATTACCTCCTTCTTCCCTTGCCCCCTTCCTGGAGTTAAAGTCACGCTATCTGACAGGATGAAGTGGCGTCCTAGGTGACATGGAAGGGATGTGAAAAGCAGGGGGATGAGAAGCTGGTCTGGTTCTCCTCCAGTCCTGGACAAGCAGCCATTGATTGATGTTCTCTCTTGTGGGAGGCCCACAAGCAGACCTACAGATTGTCTGAAGGCTCCTGGGGAGGAACATCTCTGCTTCTGGAGTGTTCTGTGCTGCATAGGGCTCCTCCCGGAGGCCTGGTCCTGCAGGCACTGCTCCCCTTTGCCAGCCTCCTTCCCACCACCAAATGTGAGTCCCTCATTTCACCGCCCCCAGAGAAATGCCAACCCAGGGGCCAGCCTTCCACTATGCACACGTGCACTCAGTAAATGTTGTCTGGGCTCCTGGCCAGTGCCTCACTAACATGGAGCCTCCTTTCCGGTGGGAATGATCTGCAAAAAATGAGTCCCCAGCAAGTACACGGAGGAAGATTTTAAAGAATATTGGATAGACCTGGCAGATGCATGCCTGATAACAAGTAAATTAGCTCATTATTGTTGCTGTTGTTCTTACTATTTTTATTGACTTAACATAAAAAAGTCCTGGACCCATTA
The DNA here is from genome assembly GCF_002288905.1 of Enhydra lutris kenyoni. Taxonomy (NCBI): domain Eukaryota; kingdom Metazoa; phylum Chordata; class Mammalia; order Carnivora; family Mustelidae; genus Enhydra; species Enhydra lutris. The sequence continues at coordinate 4,650,994 of NW_019154134.1, forward strand.
AAACGAAACATCAAATGATGGGTTCTGATATTTTGCCGCGTTCAGCTGGCCATGGAATCAGAGATGACAAGGACTTTAGGGAACATTTTCCCCAGTCCCTTGATGGAACTAGACAAACGCATTTGAAAAGACCCTTTGATTTGTTGAGGCTGCCTACTTCTCAGAGGATGTTTGAGTGATGGGAGCCATGCAAAGATGTGCTCAGAGATTTCTTGGTCCAGTAAGCAGGACATACAACGTATGAGATTCCCTCTTGTAGATTCATAAACTGTGTAATAAAGTCTTTGAGTCTTGTAATAAAGAAATCTGCCAGTCCTTGTTTATGGCAGCATTTCCCATGCCTTTGACTGAGGAATCTTCTGGCTATGGCCATCCCAGCCTGTAGGCATTCCTTGGTGCATTCTTGGAGACACTAGCTTAGCTAAAGGAAGCCACATTTGAAATAGGTTTGGTTTCCTGAGACATTTCCTAGAAGGAGAGATGTCAGCAACATCTGACTGAAGGCTGGAGCAGAGAGGCCGTTAGTGTTAGAGGATCTTTCCTCCCCTCCCTCAGCAGCGTCTGGGCTCCCTCTGACTTCAAGCCTCTACTGACCTGGGACGTGATATTTCTCATCCAGCTCTGAACAGCAGGGACTTTTAGGAAAAGAAATCCCTCAGAAATTGAGAAATTTTTTACAAACGAGGGGGCATATCATCTGCCCATGTAGGTTGTGAAAATATCAGAAACCTTATTTAAAACGGAGCCCGCCAGCCCTGTAGGGGGAGCTGTGATGTCCTTATACTCCTTGTAGTCTCCATAACCAGCAGGGGGAGGGAAGGTAATTCCTACATTGACAAGGAAGGACATTTTTCACTGAGGAATTTCATCTCCTGCTTTTGAGATGCAGCTCTCTCCCCGCCCCAGTAACTGTACACTAACCCCTGCTTCCAGCCAATGAGAAACCACCGCCATGTCCAACTCTTGTTCGTCTCCAAAAACTTTTGTTAAAAACATCACTCCCTGATATCCCCCTAAAACCTAACAAAATCTGACCCCCCCTTTGTCTCCTCAGACTCACTTGGGGTTTCACCATAGCTCCCATGTCTCAAACTGCGATTTCTCTGCTGTCAGATCAACTCGTTTTGCTCATGGGATAACTGGCTGTCTTATTTTTAAGGTTGACAAGGGTGATTGGTGAACTTCAGATCTAAATGAATTAGGCTTAATCCCGCATCCTTCCTGTCCTCTCCCTGCCCTGGTCCTGGGGAACTCTGTCCTCCCAATCAGTGTGGGAAGGTAAGGGAAAGTTTGCATGGAGCTAACAGCTAAGACAAAAAGCTGTGGAAATAGGATAAAAAATGGAATATCCTTGGGGTACCTGGGTGGCTGAGAGGGTTAAGCTTCTGCCTTTGGCTCATGTCATGATCTCAGGGTCCTGGGATTGAGTCCTGCATCAAGACCCGCAACGAGCCCTGCATTGAGCCCTACATTGGGCTCTCTGCTCGGTGTGGAGCCTGCTTCCCCCTCTCTCTCTGCCTCCCTCTCTGTCTACTTGTGATCCATCTCTCTCTCTCTGTCAAATAAATGAATAAATCTTAAAAAAAAAAGGAATAGCCTTTTTTTAAAAACATAACTCATGGAATAGTTTGAGAAACAAACGAAAAAACTTGTTTGGTAATAGCGATCTGACAGATTGCATGTTACTTTGTTGTATCCTCTGGTAACTTCCCTTGGAGTTTCCGTTTCAGAGGCTGGCAGTGGGAAAGAGGCTGATATCTCAGGAAATGTTCCTAGTTCTTTCTCATTGCTCTACCACCAAGAGAGGTCTGCTGTGGGGGAAATACTTTCTTTTTTCAGATTTCAGGCCTGAACTCATATGCATCTTACTATATTAAGGTTTAGGGACTCTCTTCTGAGTGCACGGATATATTGTGAGTCAGTAATGAGAGCAGGCAAGAGGGGCTCATCCCAGTGCCCTTGAAGCTAGTGTTGCATTAACGAGGGTAGAAGGACCTTATAGCTCTAGAAGCACCATTTACTTTTGCTATATAAGGCCTCAGAGAGACTGTCAAGTATTTGAGCTTGAACACATAAAATTTAAATGTAAGGGATCTTAGATTAATCCAAAGGCTTTTCAGCTTTCCAGTTTTCCAGAAAGCACACTTAAAAATTCATGGGCTTATGTTGTAGTATTTTCCCTATGACATTGCAATTTTGTGTTAGGCTTTTACAAGCAGTAATCCAGTTGGCATGACTATGATCCACAGGTGGTTGGTCAAGGCGTCAGGAGAGCAGATCAGAGCATGTACAAGGCTCCAGAGGCTTAGAGAAGGAGAGACCACCACGGTCTGGGACTGTACTGGGACTGTTGCATTGAGAAGGAGATGCTTGAACTAAAGAGTTATTTCTAATAACCTTAAACCATTCTGAAAGACTAACAGACACACACGTAAAAATTTAAATACTACAAAAAGGTAGTATTTAGTAAAAAATAATATTTTATTTTTATTTATTTTTATTTTCAGTAAAAGAATAAATTAATGTCTTCTCTTGGATCCCAGTACCCCAGTTTTTTCTCCTGGAGGTAGCTAGCTTCAGAGGTATTATAAACATATAAAAGCATATATATGTAGGATTTCTTCTTCTCTTTTTAAAACCTAAGCATTTATTTTTTATTTTTTTATTTTTTAAAAGATTTTATTTATTTATTTGACATAGAGAGATCATAAGTAGGCAGAGAGGCAGGCAGAGAGAGAGAGGAGGAAGCAGGCTCCCTGCCAAGCAGAGAGCCCGAAGTGGGACTCGATCCTAGGAGCTCGAGATCATGACCTGAGCTGAAGGCAGAGGCTTAACTCACTGAGCCACCCAGATGCTCAGCATTTCTTATTTTAAAAATTATTTTAAGTTAACATATAATGTATTATTTCCCCAGTGGTACAGGTCTGTGAATCATCAGGCTTACACATTTCACAGCACTCACCATATCACATACCCTCCCCAATGTCCATAAAAACCCAAGCATTCTATACTACATTTATTATTACTCAGTTTTCCCCACCATTTCTCGTTTGACTGCTGGTTACCTATCCACATAGGTAGAGTTGCTCCACCTTATTTGAAATTCAGAGAATATGCATCATATACAAATATCATAATTTACCTTCCAGTTTCCCTTTTGATGAACACTTAGGTTATTTCTAGTCCTTAGCTGCCAAAACCAGTACTGCTATTAATACCTCAAGCATATGTCTTCATGTATCCATGTATGTTTATGTAAAATATGTTCACAAAAGTAAAATTTACAGGTCAAAGAGAATGTAGATTTTAGGTTTTGGTAAAATCAAGAAATATACTAGACTTAGATTTCTTTCCCTAGGTCTACAGGATCCCTGTTTGTGCTGGGCTTTGTAATATGGGAGAATAATGAGGGGTGTCAACGTAATTTTTCAGATAAGAATAATTTGGGTAAAGACTTAGATCATAAGTTCATAATGTATACTATCTCCCTCAGTCTCCCAACAACACCAGGATTCAGGTTCCATTATATTTCTACTTGACAGGTGAGGGCAGTCTCAGAAAGGTTACATGATTTGCTCAAGGTCACACAACCTGTAAAGAAGGGAGAATTATCCAACTCTAGGCTCAAAGCTCTAAGACAGGAGGTGATATGACTTGTTGTGTGTGTGTACTTGCTCATGTGTTTGTGTTTGGAGGATATTTGAGAACATATCAAAGAGTTTCTAGCAAGACCTCTAACAAATACTGAGACCTTCTACAATGTAAGAGACCCTAGAGATCATCTCATTTAATGCTCCACCCTACTTAGGAACCCCTCTCCTGCATCCCTGCCCACTGCTCCACTTGCCTGGGATCTGCTTGGTGGTTTGACAGATTCATAGCTGACTTTGGCCTGTGGCTGATAGCATGACCAATGTGGGGAAGAGAGAGGTGGACTGTAATTGAGTGTGGTGTATTTTCAGGAGTTTGTTCCACTTCCAGGTTTTGGTCCATTCGTGAGTCCGTGAGATGAGCAGATCCTTTGGTCAGAGTCATTTTTCCCAAGTTATCAAGATTTGACTTTACTTAACCTGACCAGAGGCCCCGTGTCTCCTAATCAATAAAACCTGGAGTTTGTGTCCTATAGGGGCCAGAACACCTTACTTGAAGAATTACCTTTTTTCCATTAAATTTTAATTTTTTTAAAAGATTCTGTTTGTCAGAGAGAGAGAGAGAGAGAGAGAGAGAGAGAGAGAGAGAGCATAAGCAGGGGAGCAGCAGGCAGAGGGAGAAGCAGACTTCATGCAGGACTGGATACCATGATCCTGAGATCCTGACCTGAGCCAAAGGCAGACTTGGAACCGACTGAGCCATCCAGGGTCCATTGAAGAATTATCTCTAAAATGTGGGGCCATGGCATGGCCTGTGCATCACAGGGAAAAGGATGCTTGTGGAGAAATCAGAAAGGCTCAAAGGATAAGGTGCAGTGAGCTCTACAGGGAACCTGGGGCCAACCTGGGGCAAAGGTTTCTTTGAAGGTGGGCCTCATCTGGACCAGGACCGTTGAGGCAAGAATTGACCCTTGGGAGTTAGAAGAAGGTTTTTCCTTGCCTGGTGGCTATGGTGGGACTTAAGCCTATTTGGCCGTCAATTTCTAATATCCTGTCCTCTCTATGGAAATGCTGACCAGAATGAGTAACAGACAAAAGATGTGGTTACTGTTGAGAGGAACTTCAGAGCTCTGAGAGGGAATTGTGAGATAAGGTTTGGAACATCCCGTGACTGGCAAAACCTTTTAACCACAGCGAAACTTTCCTTCTGTTCCAGGCTAGGAGAGGACAAATCTGCTGTGGATTTCAGAGTAGTTTTGAAAGATACTTGATTTCTTCCAAGTAGCTGTTGCTAATAGTTTCACAAAATAGGCATCTGGACAGTCTTGCAGAATGATTGAGGTTGAAGGTGCTGGATTTGGATTTGAACCATTCTTCTTCTTCTACTTTTTTTTTTTTTTTACCCTTGGAAAACATACTTAACTTTGAAGCCTCAATTTTATTCCTTTTTTTTCCCCTTAAAATGTGGAGACAATACTTTCACCATAGAGTTGCAGTGGCCCTTGGTCTGATGGGATCTGATACATAGCTGATGTTTATTGAGCACTTACTACTTTTATCAGTCCTATCTGGTCAGCTGTAACTCTTAGATGGACAGCTCATGGTATGTTTGCTGAAAGCTACTAAAGTACTTGACAATATTAATTGCATTAGTGTACTTCGATTTTGTAGGCAGCGTGTAGGTAAAGTCAACAAAAAATCATCTTAGGCTGCTATGAATTCTATGGTAGTGGGAATGGAGTGGATGTTCTATTTTTTTCAATTGCACGAAAGCCACCAATCTATAAGTCTACTTGATATCTCCTGGTACCCAGTGCTCTTGCATTCATCTTTGTTCATTGCTTGGATGTGAAATGAACTGCCTGGAGCTGGTTACAGAGGCCTCCATTTGGAAATCCGAGGCTGTTATTAGAAAACAGGTGCACTGACCTATCAAGAGAAGGAGAGGGAGGGAGAGAAAGGTTTGCCCTAGAGAGAAGGAGGGTTGCTATGGGTTGGTTAGGACCTGTAAACAAGGATCTAGCCCCAGGCTCCTCTGGCTGTTGGCGAGTCAGCACAGATACTCAGTAACAGTGCTGTTCAACATGTTGAAAGTCTGTGCCATTTGTACTTTTGACAGGATTTTATGAGACATTTTAAAGCCATTCCCTGTCGTCGCTTGAGGAAATAATGTCATAAGATGCAATCTTCTTTGTGTTCCATTTTGTGAGGTGCTTCCTGCAAAGATAGCTTTTATGTGACCCAAAGCCCTTGGCTACTGCTGGTTCCTCCTAACCAGTGCAGACCAGCCTTGCTGAGCAGGAGGCCCTTGCGTGTGATTTTCAGAAGGGAATGTGTATTTGAAGGGATTTCACGGTTCTTTTTTGCCAACAAGCGAGAACAGCTGAGCCTGACTGTTGTGGGTAACCAAGAAAATACTCATGGGTTTGAGTCTCACTTTTTGTTCTCCATGGGTGGTTAAAAGTATGGGTTTTGAAGCAGGATTTTTTTTTTAAGATTCATGTCTTTTTGTCTTGCCCGCCGTTAATCGTGGGCAACAGAGGGGACGCTTTTTTCTTTCTTGTCTGTAAAATAGGGATAATGCTAACATCTCCTAGGGATGTTATGAGGGTACTTAAAACATTTTGCAGGCCTGACACAGAGTTAGCATGTAGTAAATGATATTTACCGTAAGAATCTGTCTCTTTCCTCTGGCTCACCGTTTTCCTTGCCTTAGCTCATAGTTTGGAGAAGCTGATAGGTTTCCTTTGTTGTGTATAATTTCCCTCCTTGCCTTTTGCTCTCTAAAAACTACCTTGTTTGTTAATTGACTTGTTTAGTTGTTGTGTGTCTCTCTTCTCCTCTGTGGTGCAAGCTGGGTCTGGTGTGGGCCTGTGTGCATGATCCCTGGTGCCCTTGCTTGTGCTGGTGAGCTCAGTGAGTGCATACCGGGCTCTCCACATGTGTTACTGACTCACTGTCACCCATTTCAGTCACTTGCCTTCTCTTTCTTCTCTGGGATCCCCACATAAAGAGTGGTTTTAGTTCAGACTGAAGGGTCTGGGCAAGGATGAGAGCAGAAAGATGACATTTGCTTTGGGTTGTTTTGATGACATCTTCGGTTAGGAGAACTTCTGAGGAAACTAGGATGAAGACCAGTAGGGCTTTTTGCCTCTCCAGAAACTCATGTGAATGTATACATTAGGACCAGTTTCAAGGCCCAGAAAATTGCCTGAGCAATTCGGTAAAAAAAGAAGGCACACTCATAAGGATCCAGGAATGTTTTTTTGGAATCTAAGGGCATGGATATCATCAGGCCTCAGGAGAGGACTGGGACCAAGGACCCTGGCACAGACACCTGCTTCTGTCTTGTACCTTTGCTGATTGGCTTCTGCCTCGTTGAAATGCAGTGTTTCTCAAATTGTAGGTGCTGAGACACAGGAAAAAAAGTGAATTACACCAAAATGAGAAAAAGAAGTCCTCATGCTCATTATTAGATTCCATAGTCTTAAAATTGCTTTGTCAGGATGCTCTGAGGGTTCCTGAGTGTTTATATACTCTCCATTTCTGTTCTAGATTCCCATCAGACAGCTACCATGGAGCTGGGTGGGCAGGCGCGACTGTTGCTCACATGGCAGCTACAGAGTCCCTCCCCTCGGCAGGCAAGACCGCACTCTGCTGCCAGAACCCAGACCAAAGTGAACTGTCATCTCAGAGCCTCCACGTGTGGCTCAGGCTTTTCTTAAAGGTCCTTCATGATCCTCTGGTCTGTGTGGCTGTGGCCGCTAGGTGGGGGCACAGAGTGAAAACATGTTTGCCGGGGGAGTGTCCTTGTGGGAACACAGTGAAGCAGTGAGCTGAGAAAACCCCTGAGAATGTGTCCTAAGGGGTGGTTTCCAGCACTACTGATTACCTTTTCTCCTGAAAAATGTCATCAGGGACCCCAAAAGGTATGTTTGAGTGTGTGAGTATAGAGGAGAGAAGTCATAAGCTTCTTTCCACATTCTTCTCACCAGCATCTTTGTAGGAAGGGGAGTGTTTCCACCGTGTGTACACTTCCTGCCAGCCAGGCTACTCCCATTTCTATGTCCCCGTATTTTTTTCAGCATATAACTTCCTGGCACTGACTCTTTAAATTTCATGTGTGTGTGTGTGTAGATTAACTTTCTGTTCTGTGAAATGTCCATGTGGCATTTGGTCAGGCAAAGGTCTATATTTTTCCAGCATAGGTGATAAGTTCAAAAACCATTTGGCCTAGAGTAAGCGGAGTTACTAGAGTAAGGGCAGATGCCTAGAGGAAGTCGTAAATGAATTTGTCAGTGTCTTTCCTTAACTTACCTAAGAAAAGGGTGTAAGAGTATAAATTTATATGGACATAGGCCCTGGTTATAATTAATGCTCCTCTTTTCCATCTTTGTCCTTTTTGTGAAACTGGTCTACACAAAGATTTTGTGTAGAGACTTAGGACAGGGGAACCTGGGTGGCTCAGTTGGTTAAGAGTCTGTCTTCGGCTCAGGTCATGATCGCAGGGTCCTTAGATCGAGTCCTGCATAGGGCTCCCTGCTCAGCGGGAAGTCTACTACTCCCTCTCTCTCTGCCTGTTCCTGCTTGTGTTCTCTCTCTCTCTCTCTCTCAAAAGTAAGTAAAATCTTGGGGTGCCCGGGTGTCTCAGTTGGGGTAAAGCCTCTGCCCTAAGCTCAGGTCATGATCTGAGTCCTGGGATAGAGCCGCGCATCGGGCTCTCTGCTCAACAGGGAGCCTGCTTCCTCCTCTCTCTCTCTCTGCCTGCCTCTCTGCCTACTTGTGATCTATCTGTCAAATAAATAAATAAAATCTTTAAAAAAAAAGTAATTAAAATCTTAAGAGACTTAGGACAATTTAAGTCCATTTATTTTTTGTTTTTTAATTAATTAATTAATTAATTAATTAATTAATTTTAGGAGACAGGAAGTTTTATTACAGCTCCAATCAGAAGAGGAGTAATACTTCCCTTTTGCAGATAAGCATTTGCTCAATATTTTCAGTTTTGATGGAGATTCTCATTGTTCTCATCTCTTCTCATTTATTTTCACAGCAGCCTGGGGTGACAGCAAAATAATCATTTAGAAAACTAAAATGGAATGGGTAACTTATGTTCTTAAAATATTAGTACACTGAATTACAAATGTAATTCTTCCTAATTTTTTATTTTATGAGTAAATTATCAATATTAAATTGGGTATGTAAACTTTTTAAATGTATCTTGTTCTGCTGCACATCTCTTTTCTCTGCAACACTTACTTTTTTTAAGTGACATGCCACTATTACAGAATTTGAAGGCTGAACTTGTGGCAAAATGAAAGTACCTTCAATTTAAATCAGATTTCTGACTTGTAACATGAAATTAAAAGTTGTAAGAAAGGAAAATTTTTTAAAATTTTATTTTCATTTCAGTATCGTTAACATACAATGTTATATTAATTTCAGGCGTATAGTATAGGGACAGAACAATTCTGTAGGTCACCCAGTGCTCATCACAGAAGGACACTCCTTAATCCCCACCACCTGTTTCACCCATCTCCCACCCTCCAGCCCATGACCTCCCCTCTGGTAACCCTCAGTTTGTTCTCAGTAGTGGAGAGTCTATTTCTTTTCTTTTCTTTTTTTTTTTTTTAAAGATTTTATTTATTTATTTGACAGAGAGAGATCACAAGTAGACAAAGAGGCAGGCGGAGAGGGAGAGAGGGAAGCAGGCTCCCTGCTGAGCAAAGAGCCCGATGCGGGACTCAATCCCAGGACCCTGAGATCATGACCTGAGCCGAAGGCAGTGGCTTAACCCACTGAGCCACCCAGGCGCCCCGGAGAGTCTATTTCTTGGCTTGTCTCTCTCTCTCTGTCTTTTATTTTTTTTCCCCTTGCTTGTTTATGTTTTTTCATAAATTTCACATATGAGTGAGGTCATATGGTATTTGTCTTTCTCTGATGTATTTCACTTAGTATTATACTCTCTAGGTCTATCCATGTCTGTTAATTGAAAGGTTTCATTCATTTTTTTAAAGATTTTTAAAATTTATTTATTTGAGAGAGAGTGAAAGTGAGAGAGACCTCAGAGGGAGTGGCAGAGGGAGAATCAGACTCCCTGCTGAGAAGAGAGACCAAAGCGGGACTTGATCCCAGGACCCTGGGACCATGACCTGAGCTGAAGGCAGACACTTAACTGACTGAGCCAACTGGTGCCCCAAATTCATTCTCTTTAATGGCTGAATAATATCCATCACACACACTTCTTCTTTATTCATTTTTCTGTCAATGGACACTTGGGCTTCTTCCATAAATTGGCTATTGTAAATAATGTTATGCTGCTATGTACACAGTGGTGCATGTATCCCTTTGAATTCACGTTTTGTATTTTTTGGGTAGATACCCAGAAGTTCAATCACTGGATCAAAGGGTAGTTCTATTTTTAATTTTTTTTTGAGGAAACTCCATACTGGTTTCCACAATGGCTGCACCAGTTTGCACTCCCACCAACCGTGCAAGGGGGTTCCTTTTTCTCCACATCCTCTACAACACTTGTTGTTTTTTGTGTTTTTGAGTTAACCATTCTGGCAGTTGTGAAGTGATGTCTCACTGTAGTTTTGATTTGCATTTCCCTAATGATAATGATGTTGAGTGTCATTCCCTGTGTTTGTCATCTGGATGTCTTCTTGGGAGAAATGTCTGTTCATGTCTTCTGCCCAATTTTAAATATTTGGGTGTTGAATTTTATAAGTTCTTTATATGTTTTGGATACTAACCCTTTATTTGATAGGCCATTTGCAAATACCTGCTGCCTTTTAGTTTTGTTTGCTGTGCAGAAAATTTACATTTTGATGTAGTCTCAATAGTTTATTTTCACTTTTATCCCTTGCTTCAGGAGACATATCTAGAAAAATGTTATTAAGGCTAGTGACAAAGAAATTACTGCCTATCTTTTCTTTTTGGAATTTCATGGGTTCAAGTCTCACATTTAGGTCTTTAATCCATTTTGAGTTTATTTTTGTATATGGTGTAAGAAAGGGGTCCAGTTTCATTTTTATGCATGTAGCTGTTTCCAGGTTTCCTGGCACCCTTTGTTGAAAAACATTGCATATTCTTGCCTCCTTTGTTGTAAATTAATTGACTGGAAAAGCATGGGTTTATTTCTAGACTCTCCGTTCTGTTCTTTTGATCTATGTGTCTATTTTGGTGCCAATACCATACTGTTTTGATTACTACAGCTTTGTAGTAGTTTGTTTTGAAATAGAGGATTGTGATATCTCCAGCTGTGTTCCTTTTTCTCCAGATTGTTTTGGCTTTTTGGGGTCTTTTGAAATTCCATACAAATCTTAGATAATTTGTTCTAGTGTTGTGGAAAATGCTATTGGTGTTTTGATAGAGATTGCATTGAATCTGTAGATTGTTTAGGGGGTAGTTATGAACATTTTAAACAATATTCTTCCAACTCATGAGCACGGAATGCCTTTCCATCAGTGTTGTCTTCAGTTTCTTTCATTGACGTTTTATAGTTTTCAGAATGAAAGTTTCTCACCTCCTTAAGTTTATTCTTAAGTATTTTATTCTTTTTGGTGCAGTTGTTAATGGAGATGTTTTCTTTTTCTGTTACTTCGTTATTAGTGTGTAGAAATGTAACTTGTTTCTGTGCATTAATTTTATGTCCTGCAACTTTACTGAAATCATTTATGCAAACAGTCTTTTGGTAGAGTCTTGAGGGTTTGCTATGTATATAGTATCATATCATCTGCCTGTAGTGACAGTTTTACTTCTTCATTGCCAGCTTGGATGACTTTTATTTTTTTCTTGTCTAAATGTTCTGGCAAGGAATTCTTGTATTTTGTTGAACAAAAGTGGTGAGAGAGGTTTTGTTTTGTTCCTGATCTCAGATAAAAAACCCTGAGTTTTCATCATTGAGAATGATGTTAGTTTTGAGTGTTATATATGGCCTTTATTATGCTGAAGTATGTCCCATGTACACCCATTTTGTTGAGTTTTTCATGAAAGGGTCTTGAATTTTGTGATATTGCTCTTCTGCATCTATCAAGATCAATATATGATTTTTATCTATATCTAATGTGGTATATCGTGTTGATCGATTTAAAAATGTTGAAACATTCTTGTATCCCTGGAATGAATCCCATTTGATAATGGTGAAAGATCTTTTAATGCATTGATAAATTTGGTTTGCTTATATTTTATTGATGATATTTTCATCTATGTTCATCAGGGATATTGGCCTATGGTTTTCTTTTTTGGTAGGGTCTTTGGTTTTGGTATCAGGGTAATAGTGGCCTGGTAGAATATCTGAAAGCTTTTCTTTTCTTCTTTTTTGTTTTCGTTTTGCTTGTTTGTTTGTTTCTTTTTTTTTTTTTTAACTATTTAGAGGAGAATATGTCTTAACTCTTCTTTATTATTATTTATTTATTTATTTTTAAAGATTTTATTTATTTATTTGACAGAGAAATCTCAGGTAGGCAGAGAGAGAGAGGGAAGCAGGCTCCCTGCTGAGCAGAGAGCCCGATGTGGGGCTCAATCCCAGGACCCTGAGATCATGACCTGAACAGAAGACAGAGGCTTAAACCACTGAGCCGCCCAGGCACCCCTTAAGTCCTCTTTAAATGCTTGGTAGACTTCACACGTGAATGCATCTGGTCCTGGACTTTTGTTTGGTGGGAGGTTTTTTTTTTTTTTTAAAGATTTTATTTAGTCATTTGACAGAGAGAGAGATCACAAGTAGGCAGAGAGGCAGGCAGAGAGAGAAAGGAAGGGAAGCAGGCACCCTGCTGAGCAGAGAGCCCAATGCGGGGCTCGATCCCAGGACCCTGAGACCATGACCCGAGCTGAAGGCAGAGGCTTAACCCACTGAGCCACCTAGGCGCCCCAAGGTGGGAGTTTTTAAATTACCAAGTCAATTTTATTACTAATAATTGATCCGTTCAGATTTCCTATTTCTTCCTGATTCACCTTTGGACGATTTGATGTTTTTAGGAATTTATACATTTTTCTAGGTTGTCCAGTTTGTTGACATACACTTTTACATAGTAGTTTGTTATAGTCCTTTGTATTTCCGTGGTGTTTGTTGCTACTATTTCTACTTTGTTTCTGATTTTATTTATTGGAGTTTTCTCTTTTTTTCCTTGATGGGGCTGGGTAAGGCTTGTCGAATCTATTTATGTTTTCAAAGAACCAGTTCTTGTTTTCATTCATCTTTTCTATTGTATTTTTAGTCTTTATGTCATTTACTCCTATTCTGATCTTCATGATTTCCTTTCTTCTACTAAACTTTAACTTCATTTTTCTTTCTCTAGTTCTTTTAAGTATAAGATTAGATAGTTAATTTGAGCTTTTTCTTGTTTCTTGAGGTAGGCCTACATTGCTGTAAATTTCCATTTTAGAGCTGCTTTCACTGTGTCTCAAGTATTTTATTTTTTTTAAAGATTTTATTTATTTATCTGACAGACAGAGGTCACAAGTAGGCAGAGAGGCAGGCAGAGTGAGAGAGGAGGAAGCAGGCTCCCTGCGGAGCAGAAAACCTGATGTGGGGCTCGATCCCGGGACCCTGGAATCATGACCTGAGCCGAAGGCAGAGGCTTAATGCACTGAGCCACCCAGGCGCCCCGTCTCAAGTATTTTTAATCCTTGTGTTTTTATATTCTTTTCTCTGATGTATTTTTTTGGTTTTCTCTTTTATTTCTTTGTTGACCATAGGTTGTTAGTAGGTTTAGATTCCATTTGTTGGTGTTTTTTCCAGTCATGGTTTTGTGATTGATTTCTAATTTTATACTGTTTTGTTTGGAAAAGGTGCATAATGTGATTTCAATCTTATTACGTTTGGGATTTTTTTTTTTTTTTTTGTGGTCTGATTTGTGACCTATCCTTTAGAGTGTTCTATGTACATTGAAAAGATTGTGTATTTTGTTGGTTTTGAGTGAAATGTTCTCTACACATCTCTTAAATCCACCTGGTCTAATGTATTACTTAGAGACACTGTTTCCTTATTGATATTCTGCCTGAATGACCTCACCATTGATGTGAGTGGAATGTTTAAGTCCCCTACAATTATTGTATTAATGTCAGTTTTCCCCTTTATGTCTGTGAATATTTTCTTTACTTAGGTGCTCCTTTGTTGGGTGTGTAGATAGTTACAATTGTTAGGTCCTCTGTTGGATTGATCCTCTTATCATTACGTAATGCCCTTCCTTGTTTTTTTTTTTTTTAAGATTTTATTTATTTATTTGACAGAGATCACAAGTAGATAGAGAGGCAGGCAGAGAGAGAGAGGGAAGCAGGCTCCCCGCTGAGCAGAGAGCCCGATGTGGGACTCGATCCCAGGACCCTGAGATGATGACCTGAGCCGAAGGCAGTGGCTTAACCCACTGAGCCACCCAGGCGCCCCCCTTCCTTGTTGTTTTTAAAGGCTATTTTTTCTGATACAAGTATTGCTACCCTAGTTTCTTTTTTTTCACTCCCATTTGCATAAAATAATAACTTTTTCTATCCTTACATTATTAGTTTGTGTGTATCTTTAGGTTTGAAGTCAGTCTCTTGGAGGCAGCATACAGATGGGTCCCCCTCTTTTTTTTTTTTTTTTTTAATCCATTTCACCATCCTATGTTTTTTATAGGAGCATTTTAGGTGATTTACATTTAAAGTAATTATTAATACCTATATCCTTATCACCATTTGGTTCATTGTTTTCTGGTTGTTTTGTAGTTCCTTTCTGTTCCTTTCTACTTGTTCTCTTACCTTGTGATTGACTTTTTTTTAGAGTTATGCTTGGCTTCCTTTTTATTTTTTGTGTATCTGTTACAGGCTTTGGGTTTGTAGACCTAGGACTTCCAGGGCTGGTGTGGGCTGGGGGCCGAGGGCTTGCTGAGGTGGCAGGCTGGCCAAGGCACCTGGAATGTGCTCCGGTTGGTATGAGGAAGGTGGACAGGGAAACTAAACTATGATGCCCGCCAGCCCCTCAGACCTGGAGAGAGTTCCAGCAGCTCCTTGATCTTTTTAGGGGAAAACAATCTACAGTCAGGTCAGGTCAGACAGATCTTCTCTTGGTCCCTCAGTACTGTCCCGCCCATTGCAGTTCACTACATCAGGAGGAGGGGTTCCCTTCATTACTGTCCCTCTGTCTCTCTTGTCTTTCTCTGTGTGATCTGTTTGTGTGTTTGTTTGTTTTTGCAGTGCAGGAGCTGCTTATCGAGCACTCCATTCTTCTATGCTTCTTCAGGAAGAATGGCTTTATCAATAGGTGTAGATTTGGTGTGTTCATGGAGGCAGTAAGTTCAGGGTCTCTCTATGTCACCATCTTGAGCCAGAAGCCCCAAGAGTTCAGTTTGTCAGCTGTCAAGTGTTACTGTGGTATGGTAATCCCAAGGATGAGAAGTGAAGTATTATAGGCGAATAACTGAGTGTAGGGTTTGAAGCAAAGCCGTTGCACTTGAATCCTGTCTATCTGTCTCCAGTTCCAAACGGAGACCTAAGAAATTCACTGGGGGAGGTTCAGAGGAGAGAAGTGATGACTCCAGTCTGAGAAGACTCAGGGAAGGCTTCATTTCTGGCATTTGAAGTAGGACTCGGGGGATACTCCCACTGATGCTGCTGGTTACTTTTATAAAAGCCATTTCTTGCTTCTTCCTTGCCAAAAGAACCTGCTGTTTTTGGACAAGCTATCCTTCCCCAGTGTGACTCACAGATTTATTCTGTTTGACTTAAACCACAGGATGGCTAACAGTTACTTGTTTCTGTAAATAAAGTTTATGGGATGAATTGTCCGTGGGTTTATGTTTTGTCTGTGGCCACTTTGCACTGCAGAGGCAGAGCTGAGTGGTTGTGATGGGGCCCACACAGCCCACAAAACCCGAAATATTTGTAATGTGGCCCTTTTACAGAAAAAAAAAAAAAAAAGTGTTGATCTCTGATGTAAGTCATCGTGGCATTTCCAGTCCTCTTTCCATGGAGTGTGTGATTTAGGGATGAGAATGCAGCACAATTTTGGCCAGAAGAATGGGCTAAGGAATCTGCTGGGTTTCCTTTGTGACCAAAAGAGGCCCTCAAGAAGGCTCCCCACTTCTGCTAGATGTGTTTTTGACTAGGTGTGATCCTTTATGTGAAGGTAATATTGTGAGCTTAAGAGAGTGAGCCTTAAGAGCAAGAGGGTGTATTGAGGATGTCAGACTGATATACTAGAAAGTGTTTGTATCCTTGACGGTGTCTCGTAGCTGCCAAAGTAAAGATTCCTGGAACCATCTTCTCTCCAGTTCTTTTGATACATGGCATAATAAATTTTCGCTTAAGCCAGTTGAGTCCGGGTTTTCTTATTTGCAGCCAGGAGCAATAGGAAAATAACTGCAGACACAGTGTAAAGAACACATCTGAGTGGTGTAAGGCAGAGACTACTGAAAGAGGTTTCTGTCTACTTGACTGAGAACTACTGCTCTAGAGCAGGAGCTCTGCTATTAACCAAACTGTGGTCCCTGAAATGACAGCACAGCATTACTAGTTAGAGAACTAGGGAACTGGTTAGAGACGGAGATCCTGAGGCCTCACGCCAGACCTACTGAAAAAGAACCTCTGTTGGGGCGGGCCCAGTAATCTGGGTTTTAATGAGCCCTCCAGATCCTGACACACGCTCTCCTTGGAGGACTACTGCTCTAGACAGGTCCCAGATAGCTGTGAAATTACTAGGGATTTTTTTCCCCCTCGCAAACAAATGGTACCATTTATTGGAGAAGAAGGAATGCATCGGAATAATTTTTCGGGGAGGTAGTAATGGTATTCATACTGCGTGAGTTAAGAATTTGTGAAATATGGAGTATTGCTAGCAATAAGCTAATTAAATTTTAAAGAAGAAAAGAAAGGGTCCAGGTTCTTGGCTCATTTACATTCTGAATACAAAAGGCCCTCTTTCTATGAATGTAAAACAAATCAAATTAATTATGCCAATGTTGTTTTCCACTGTAGATTAAGGACATTACATTCATCAGTGACACTGTACATTTTGAAGCCTATTAATTATCACTTCCTGGGGTAGAGGGGAAACTTGTTCTTTAGCAGCCTTTGCTGACCTCATTCTTGCAAAACAGCACAATTTGAACCTTCTAAGAGAAAAGGTACGTGGTAAAGAAAAATAAAATGTAGGAAGATTTCAGGTTTTTCTTCAGGCAGTTTAAAGTATATGGATTTAAAATGGAAAAAAAAATCATAAAAGAGAACTTTGAAATGGGGACCACGCATTGAAAGATTTACAGGTCCTTGGCAAATTTCTTTATCACAAGCATACACCAAGAGAAGATTTATAAAGCTCATTGGTCTGACTCAAGATCAGCCCTAAAAGTCATGACCTAAAGCAGGAAGAAAGAGGTGTCATTTCACATATGCTGACTTTGATTGATTGATAGAAACTGCTCAGGTCCTGTTTTGGGGAGAAAACACGTTTGTCTTAATCAGCCCAGGCTACAATAACAAAATACCACAGTGGCTGACTTAAATAACAGGCATTTATTTCTCACCCTGCTGGAGACTGGAAGTCCAAGGTCAATGTGCCAGCAAAGTCAATGTCTGCGGGGGTTCCCTTGTAGGTTTGCGTATGGCTACTTTTCACCGTGTATTCACGTGGCCCTGTCTTAATGTGTGCAGGTAGAGGGAAGAGAGGAAACCAGCTCTTGGATATCTTTTCTTATAAAGGCACTGATCTTATCATGAATGCTCCGTACTCATGATCTCAGCGAACCTTAATTACCTTTCAAAGGCTCCATTTTCCAAATAGCATCAGACTGGAGGGCTTATGGCTTCAGGATAGGAATTTGGGGTCAGTGAACACAACTAAGTCCATAGCCCTATCTACGGTCCTGTCTGGCTTGGGGAGAAGGAAAGCTGTGTTGTATCGGTAATGTCTGTAATGGGCACAGAAATGACTGAGTTTTACATCATGGGTGTTTGGTAATTATTACCCTTAACCCTGATTTCACTTTTAGTCAGATGGAGTAACTTCAGTAATAACAGAAATTCAGCTCAAACTGTTTTAAGCAAGAAAGAGAACTTACTACCTCACGTAACGAGTAGCCTAGGCTAAGGGTTTTGGGTCCTGTTTGATCTCGAGCTGAAATGACACAAGGCTAGGTTTCTCAGCACTGTAGACAACACTCAAGGTGAAAATGGTGACAGCAGCTAACACACACAGCCCTTCAGTGTGCTGGGCACTGTTTTAAGCACTTCAAATTTACTACATTTAATCCTCATAATGAGCGTATGTGGTAGGCGATAGCATTATTTCCATTTACAGATGAAAAGATGGGGGCATGGAGTTATTAACTTGTTCAGGACTCTGCAAGTAATAGAGTCAAGAATTGAGTCTGTGTGATGTTTCTAGTGCCCATACTCTAAACCAGGGTCTGGCAAACCATGCCCCATGGGCCAAATCCTATATCCATCCGTTTTTTTAAAATTTAATTTTATTTTTTTTCGGTGATCCAAAATTAATTGTTTATGCACCACACCCAGTGCTCCATGCAATACGTGCCCTCCTTAAACCCACTACCAGGCTCACCCAACCCCCCACCCCTCTCCCCTCCAAAACTCTCAGTTTGTCTCTCAGAGTTCACGGTCTCTCATGGTTCGTCTCTCCCTCCGATATCATCTTTGGTGAATTAACTCCAAGTCTATTACCCACTTTTCTACTGGATTTCTGGGTTTTGTTTTAGTTTTTCTTTTTAGATTTAAATTTTAACTTTTTTTCCCCCTGGTAGTCTCAGTTTTTTTAGTTGATTATTTTAAAGCTTATTATGGTAGTTGACATGTAAGTGATTCAGCAGTTCTGTACATTACTCAGTGATCACCACAATTAGTCTCCATCTGTCACCATACAATGTTATTAGAATATTATTGGTATCTCAATATTGTATTCCCCAGGCTGTACTTTTTTTTTTTTTTTTTTTTTTGGTGTAAAATGGTGGTTTATTAAAGCACGGGGACAGGACCTGTGGGCAGAAAGAGCTACCCTGGGGTTGTAAGGAGTGGTCCATTATATGCTTGCAAGTTGGGAGGGGGTTAGTGATGGCATAAGTCTCCAAGGAATTTTGGAAGCAAGGTTTCTAGGACCTTGAGGGGCTAGCAATTTTTGGGAAAAAATTATTCATTACTAGTAATAAAACCTTTTCATAAGACCTTTTAGATGTATATCAGTGGGCCATATGCTTGGGAATGATTGTCAACACTATCTTTGAGGGTTTAGAGATAAAGTTTCCAAAGGAATTGTTAAAGTAGACTTATGGGATCCTGGTTGGGGGTAGGGGTCCTCAGGCTAGGATTGCCCTTTGCCCTTAGCAAAGCGTTAAGGTGGAGGCAGTTGAGCCCCTAGAGGAATGTCACTTTGCCTGTTTTTATTTTTTATAAATTTTTAAATTAACATATAATGTATTATTAGCCCCAGGGGTACAGGTCTGTGAATCGCCAGGTTTACATATTTCACAGCACTCACCATAGAGCATACCCTCCCCAATGTCCATAATCCCCGCCCCCCCAACCCTCAGTTTGTTTTGTGAGATTAAGAGTCTCTTACGGTTTGTCTCCCTCCCGATCCCATCTTGTTTTTTTTTTTTTTTTAAAGATTTTATTTATTTATTTGACAGACAGAGATCACAAGTAGGCAGAGAGGCAGGCAGAGAGAGAGGTGGAGGCAGCCTCCCTGCTGAGCAGAGAGCCTGACGCGGGGCTCGATCCCAGAACCTTGGGATCATGACCTGAGCTGAAGGCAGAGGCTTAACCCACTGAGCCACCCAGGCGCCCCCCCATCTTGTTTTATTTATTCTTTTCCTAAACTCCAAAACCCCCACATTGCATCTCAACTTGCTCATATCAGGGAGATCTTATGATAATTGTCTTTCTCTGATTGACTTATTTCACCAAGCGTAATACCCTCTAGTTCCATCCAATGTCATCTGCAAATGGCAAAATTTCATTTCTTTTGATGGCTGCATAGTATTCCATTGTATATCTGTACCATATCTTCTTTATCCATTCATCTGTTGATGGACATCTAGGTTCTTTCCAAGTTTGGCTGTTGTGGACATTGCTGCTATAAGCATTCAGGTGCATGTGCCCCTTCGGATCACTACATTTGTATCTTTAGGGGGAATACCGAGTAGTGTGATTCCCATGCTGTCCTTTTTATCTTCATGACTTACTTCTTTTATAACCAGAAGTTTATACCTCTTAATCCTCTTTATCCCATTCCCCAGCCATCTCCTCTTTGGCAACCAAGGGTTTGGTTATATTTAAGAATATTTAAGAATCCATTTGATTTGTTTTCTTTTTCTTTTTTTTTTTTAAAGATTTTATTTATTTATTTATTTGTCAGAGAGAGAGAGAGAGAGAACACAAGCAGGTAGAGCAGCAGACAGAAGCAGAGAGAGAAGCAGGCTCCCTGCTGAGCAAGGAGCCCGATGTGGGACTCGATCCCAGGACCCTGGGATCATGACCTGAGCCGAAGGCAGCAGCTTAACCAACTGAGCCACCCAGGCATCCCTGATTTGTTTTCTATTTGTTTTGTATTCATTTGTTTTTTTAGATTTCACATATAAGTGAAGTCATATGGTATTTGTTTTTCCTGTCTGACTTAATTTACTTAGCATAATACTCTCTAGGTCCATCTCTGTTGTCCCAGATGTCAGTATTTTAGATTTTATCCATTCTATTATGCGTGTAGGTGTTTTATACAGTTGTTTCTAGTGTTTTAATTTGTATTATCCAATGATCTTTGCTTGTTAGTCATCTGTATATCTATTTTTTTTAAAGATTTTATTTATTTCAGAGACACAGAGGAGAGAGAGCACACAAGCATGAGCGGGGTGGGGCAGAGGGAGAAGCAGACACCCCACTGAGCAGGGAGCCCACATGGAATTCGATCCCAGGACCCTGCGACCATGACCCGAGCTGAAGGCAGACGCTTAACCGACTGAGCCACCCAGGCACCCAGTCATCCGTATATCT
Organism: Enhydra lutris kenyoni; assembly: GCF_002288905.1. NCBI lineage: Eukaryota > Metazoa > Chordata > Mammalia > Carnivora > Mustelidae > Enhydra > Enhydra lutris. The sequence continues at coordinate 4,671,564 of NW_019154134.1, forward strand.
TTTTGGTTAAGTGTCTGTTAAGATATTTTCTACCTTTTTAAAAACTAGTTTTTATATTGAGGTATAGTTGACACACACTACTAATTTCAAGTGTAGAGTATAGTGATCTGACATCTTTTATGTTATGCTGTGCTCACAAGTGTAGTTACCATCTGTCATCATATAGCACTACTACAGTATGACTAATTATATTCCCTATGCTGTACCTTTCATTCCGGTGACTTATTCCACAACTGGAAGCCTGCACCTCCCACTCCCCTTTGCACTTTTTGACAATCCCTCTTTCTGCCTCCCCTCTGTCAGCCAGCACTTTTCTGTTCTTATCAATCTGTTTCTGCTTTCCTGCTTTTTACTATTTGTTGATTTGTTTTGTTTTTTACGTTCCACATATAAGTGAAATTACATTGGGTTTGTTTTTCTGTGACTTACTTAGCACGATACCTTCTAGGTCATCCATGTTGTTACAAATGTCAAGATCTCGTTTTTATGGCCAATATTCCATGTGCTATACACCATATCTTCTTTATCTGTTCATTTATTGATAAACATGTGGATCGCTTCCATATCTTGATGACTTTAAATAATGCTGCAATAAAAATAAGAGTGCATGTATCTTTTTGAATTAATGTTTTCATTGCTTTGGATAAATACCCACTAGTGGCATTACTGGATCATATCATATTTCTATTTTTAATTTTTTGAGGAATCTCCATACTGTTTTCCACAGTGGTTACAGCAATTAATGTTTCTACCAACAGAGCACTATATTTCTTCTTTCTCCACATCATCTCCAGCTCTTACTATTTCTTGTCTTTTTGATTCTAGGCATTCTGACAGTTGTGAGATGGTATTTCACTGTGGTTTTGGTTTGCATTTCCCTTATAATGAATGATGTTGAGTATCTTTTGATGTGTCTGCTGGTCATCTGTATGTCTTGTTCAGAAAAATGTCTCTTCCAGTTTTTAATTTTACTTGGATTATTTGGGCTTTTTTTGATATTACAAAAGTTCTGTATGTATTTTGGATGTTAATTCTTTGTTGAATATATCATTTGTAAATGTCTTCTCCCATTCGGTAGGTTGCCTTCTTGTTTATTGATGGTTTCCTTCACTATGCAAAAGTGTTTATTTTGGCATAGTCTCAGTAGTTTGTTTTTGCTTTTGTTTGTCTTGCCTGAGGAGGTATATCTATAAATACATTGCTAAGGCATCTAAGAGACTACTGCCTATGTTTTCTTCTAGGAATTTGATGATTTCAGGTCTCACATTTAGGTCCTTAATCTCTCATTTTTTCAACATCGAGAGTGATGTTAGCTGTGGGTTTGTCATATATAGCCTTCATTATGTTGAGCTATGTTTCCTCTAACCCACTTTGTTGAGAGTTTTTATCACGAAAAGATGTTGAATTTTGTGAAATGGTTTTTCTGCATCCATTGAGATTATCATATGATTTTTATATTTTATTTTGTTAATGTGGTCTACCATGTTGATTTGTGGATATTGAACCATCCTTGCAACTCTGAAATAAACCCCACTCAATCATGATGAATGATCCTTTTAAGGTACTTTTGAATACTGTTTGTTAATATTTCGTTGAGAATTTTTGCATCTGTGTTTATCAGGGTTCATGCTTTCATTGGTCTTTTCCATTTTTTTTTTTTAAGTTTCTATGTCTTTTATTTCCACTCTGATCTTTACTATTTCTTCCTTCCACTAACTTTAGGCTTTGTTTGTTCTTTTCTAGTTCCTTCAGGTGTGAGCTTTTGATTGTTTATTTGAGCTTTTTCTTGTTTCAGATAGGCCTGAATTGCTATGAATTTCTCTCTTTGAACTGCTTTTGCGTTGTCCCAGAGATTTTGGACTCTTGTGCTTTCATTTTTGTTTTTCTCCATGAATATTTTGTCTTCCTCTTTAATTTTTGCATTCACCCATTGTTGGTTAGTAGCATATGGTTCAGCTTCACATTTTTTTTTTGCATTTTTCCCCTTATGATTGATTTCTAATTTTATACCACTGTGATTGGAAAAGATGCATGATATAATTTAGTCTTCTAAAATTTGTTGAGACTTATTTTATAACTGACATGTGATCTCTCCTTTCCTGTAGAATATCCTGTAGAACGTTCCATCTGCTTTTGAAAAGAATGTATATTCTGGTGTTTTGGATGAAATATTCCATATATACCTGTTAAGTCCAGCTCCTCTGAAGTATTGTTCAGTGACACTGTTAACTTCTTGACTTTCTGCCTGAATGAGCTATCCACTCAGGTAAATGGGGGTGTTAAAATCCCCTACTATTATCATATTATTGTCAGTTTCTCCCTCTATGTATGTCAATATTTTTTCAGGAATTTAGGTTTTCTTATGCTGGGTACATAAATACTACCATTAAAAATTCTCTTGTTGGATTAATCATTTTATCATTATATAATGCCATTGTCTCTTGTTACAGTCTTTGTTTTAGAGTCTATTTTGTCTGACACAGTTATTACCACCCTAGCTTTCTTTTCACTTCCATTCAAATGGAATGTGTTTTTCCATGCCTTCACTTCCAGTCTGTGTGTCTTTAGGTCTGAAGTGAGTCTCTTGTTTGCAGCATATAGATGGGTGGTGTTTATTTATCCATCTGTCACTCACTGTCTTTTGATAGAAACATTTAGACTACATTTAAAATAATTACTGATACGTATAGGTTTATCGTCATTTTCTTAATTGTTTTCTGGCTGTTTTTGTAGTTCTCAGTTCTTTTTTTATTCTTGGGCTCTCTTTCTTTATGGTTGATGACTTGCTTTAGTGTCATGTTTGTCTTTCTCTTTATTTTCTTGTGTATCTATTACAGGTTTTGGTTGGTGGTTACCATGAAGTTCATTTGTTACATCCTCAGTATATAGCAGTACATATTAAGTGGATGGCATCTTAAGTTTGAACAAATTCTAAAAGATCTTCATCTTTACCTGCCCTCTCCATGTTTTAGGTAGGTGTTGTCATATTTTACACCTTTCTATTTTGTGAGTCCCCTTAACTAATTTTCAAGATATAATTGATTTTTACTAGTTTTGTCTTTTAACCTTCATACTAGTTTCATAAGTGATTATTCCACTCTTATTTTATGTTGGCTTTTACTCATGAAATTTTTTCCTTTCATAATTTTCTTCTGATTATGGTCTTTTTTTAAAATCATTTTTTAAATTTATTTTCAGCATAACAGTATTCATTGTTTTTGTACCACACCCAGTGCTCCATGCAATCCGTGCCCTCTCTAATACCCACCCCCTGGTTCCCCCAACCTCCCACCCCCCCCACCTCTTCAAACCCTTCAGATTGTTTTTCAGAGTCCATAGTCTCTCATTGTTCACCTCCCCTTCCAATTTCCCCCAACTCCCTTCTCCTAACTCCCCATGTCCTCCATGCTATTTGTTATGCTCCACAAATAAGTGAAACCATATGATAATTGACTCTCTCAGCTTGACTTATTTCACTCAGCATAATCTCTTCCAATCCCATCCATGTTGCTACAAAAGTTGGGTATTCATCCTTTCTGATGGAGGCATAATACTCCATAGTGTATATGGACCACATCTTCCTTATCCATTCGTCCGTTGAAGGGCATCTTGGTTCTTTCCACAGTTTGGCGACCGTGGCCATTGCTGCTATAAACACTGGGGTACAGATGGCCCTTCTCTTCACTACATCTGTATCTTTGGGGTAAATACCCAGTAGTGCATTTGCCGGGTCATAGGGAAGTTCTATTTTAATTTCTTGAGGAATCTCCACACTGTTCTCCAAAGAGGCTGCACCAACTTGCATTCCCACCAACAGTGGAAGAGGGTTCCCCTTTCTCCACATCCCCTCCAACACATGTTGTTTCCTTCTTGCTAATTTTGGCCATTCGAAGTGGTGTAAGGGGATATCTCAATGTGGTTTTAATTTGAATCTCCCTGATGCCTAGTGATGATGAACATTTTTTCATGTGTCTGATAGCCATTTGTAGGTCTTCATTGAAGAAGAGTCTGTTCATATCGTCTGCCCATTTTTTGATATGATTATCTGTTTTGTGTGTGTTGACTTTAAGGAGTTCTTTATAGATCCTGGATATCAATCTTTTGTCTGTACTGTCATTTGCAAATATCTTCTCCCATTCTGTGGGTTGCCTCTTTGTTTTCTTGACTGTTTCCTTTGCTGTGCAGAAGCTTTTGATTTTGATGAAGTCCCAAAAGTTTATTTTGGCTTTTGTTTCCTTTGCCTTTGGAGACATATCTTGAAAGAAGTTGCTGTGGCTGATCTCGAAGAGATTACTGCCTATGTTCTCCTCTAGGATTCTGATGGATTCCTGTCTCACGTTGAGGTCTTTTATCCATTTTGAGTTTATCTTTGTATATGGTGTAAGAGAATGGTCGAGCTTCATTCTTCTACATATAGCTGTCCAGTTTTCCCAGCACCATTTATTGAAGAGACTTTTTTCCACTGTATATTTTTTCCTGTTTTGTCGAAGATTAACTGACCATAGAGTTGAGGGTCCATATCTGGGCTCTCTACTCTGTTCGACTGGTCTATGTGTCTGTTTTTATGCCAGTACCATGCTGTCTTGGTGATCACAGCTTTGTAGTAAAGCTTGAAATCAGGTAACGTGATGCCCCCAGTTTTATTTTATTTTTTTATTTTTTTTCACTCAAAGAAGTCCCTTTAATGTTTCTTCTGGTTTAATGGTAATGAAACTTCTTGGTAAGTCTTTTCTCTGCTTCAAATATGAATGGTAACCTTGCTAGGTAGAGTATCTTGGTTGTAGATTTTTTTTTTCTTTAAGCACTTTGAACATATTATCCTACTCCCTCTGGCCTGCAAGGATTGTTCTGAAAAATCAGCTGATAGCCTTAATGGATTTTCCCTTGTATGTTACTACTGCTTTTAAATTCTTTAACTTTAGTCATTGACATTTAATCATTATGTGACATGGCTGAATCTTCTACTCATCTTGTTGGGAACTCTCTGTGCTTTTTGAACCTGGATGTCTGTTTTCTTCCCCAGGTTAAGGAAGTTTTCAGGTATTATTTTTTTCAAGTACATATTCTCCCCTTTTATTTCTTTTCCTTCTGGGAACCCTATAATATGAAGGTTTCTTCACCTGATATTGTTGAATAAATCCTTTAACATATCCCTTTTCTAAAAACATTATTTTTTCTTTTTGATATTCAGCTTGGGTGCTTTCCATTACCCTGTCTTCCAGATAACTGAAATGTTTTCTGCATTCTCTAATCTACTGTTGATTTCCTCCAGTGGGTTTTTCAGTTTGTTTATTATATTCTTCATCTCTGAGTCATTCTGTTTTATATATATATATATATATATTTTAAATCTCTGTTGAAGTTCTCACTGCGTTTATCTACTCTTCTCTCTGTCCAGTGAAACATCTTTATAACCATTACTTTGAACTCTTTGTCATGTAGATCGGTTATTTCCATTTTGGTTGGTTCATTTTTTGAGGTTTTGTCTTGTTGTTTTGTTTGGAGCATATTCCTCTGTTTCCTCATTTTGCCTTTCTGTGCTTGTTTCAATGAATAGGCAGAATAGCTACTTCTTCTGATCTTGAAGGATTGTTCATGTTTATGCTCATCCCCTGTGTAGACTGTGTGTTGGGTGACCTTGGCTGGCTGGCAGCAACTGTGGCTGGTGTGGGCTGGGGGTCCCCAGGCACTGTGTTGGGGCTGCACTGTAGGGAGGGCTGGAGCTGAAGTGGGTGTGGGCTCGGGTGATGTCAGGACTCTCTGCACAAGAAGTGCCCTATCTGGACAGCTGAAGCTGCAGTAGGTACAAGGCACGGGTTTCCAGGGTTCTTCATATAGAAGTTACCCTCGTAGGATAGCTGAAGCTAAAGTGGGGATAAGCCAGGAGGTCCTGGGGCTCCTCACAGAGAGAGGACTCTGCATGCTGGCTGAATCCCAGGGAGGGGTGGACCAGCATGTCTTTGGGTACTCTGTGTAGGTGGTGTTTTGGTTGGGTGACTGGAGCTGAAGCAGGCCTGAGCCAGGAGGTCCAGGAGTGGTCTTAGTCCAGGGTAGCTATCAGTTAGTCTAGAGCCAAAGTGGTGTAGGACTGGAGTATTCTGGGGTGCTTTGCACCTGTGTCACCTTCAGGAGATGGCTGGAGGTGTAGTGAGTGTGGACCAGAAGTGTCTGAGGTGTGCTGCACTGTGGCCAGCTTGGGCTGGTGTGGGCTGTGGGCCCTGGGGCTCACTGAGGTGGTAGGCCAGTGACAGTTCCTGGAACCTACTCCCATGTGCACTATCCAGGTGGAAAAGGAACTTAAATCAGGTACTCACCAACCCCTCTAACCTGAAGAGAGTTCTAGCAACCCCTCCACTGTTTGGCAAGTTTTGAGGGCTGTTTCCTTTATATTCTAGTTGCCCTCTTAAACTGAGGTGTTTTTGTTTTGTTTTGTTTTGTTTTTTTGTGTCCCTGGGCAGATGAATCTGCTCGCAACCCCTCAGTACTATCTTTACCCATAGCAGTTTGCCGTGTGGAAGGTGGGGTTTCCCTTCCTCACCTTATTTTGTTCCCCTTGCCATTCTCAGTGGTCTTTTGTCATATAGAAGCTATTCAGTCTCTTCTTCAGGGAGAATTTTTCTATAGCTGTAGAATTGCTGTGTCCCTGGAGGAGGTGGGTTCAGGGCCTTCCTCTGTCACCATCTTGGTCTGGAACCCCATTTTTAAAAATGTATGTTTTTTTAAAAAATAGATTTATAGGAGCTTTATTTTCCAGTGGGAGAATTCTACTCCTTTATCTCGACAATATGCTTTGCCCACGGTTCTTGTGACTCTGATGCTTCCTTCTTTATTGCTTGGGATGTATCCCCTTACCCCATGTCTGCTCCTCAGGGCCCTCTCCTCAGCTAGCAGGGTTTTGATCTCCACTCTCTCTGTGCCATCACCTCCATAAAGGCCAGGACACCTTGATGACTAACTCTCCATTGTATCCAGTGATATTTAGGTCATAGTACTTTTTTTCCTTGCTGCTTGCTGGTAACCTCTCTCGACCTTGTTGCCCTGCTGGCTCCTCAAACTCATTATGTCCCAAATTAGACCCCTTATCTGTCTCTTTTCCTCTCCCTGAATACTAGTCTCATTCCTTTAGTATCTACCTCTTTTCATACCATTGCTTATCGTCTTTTCTATTAATGGTTTGCTCTCATCACCTCAGTTTCTAAGTTATACTAATCTTACCTCTTCAGTTTTTCCTGAACCCTCAGTTCAGGCCCTCACCCTCTTTGCTGGACCACTTTAGCAGCTTCCTAAGTAGGCTCCCTGCTTTTCAGTCTTGTCTACTTGACCTGTGTCATTTATACAGTTGCTGGAGTGATCTTCAAAAATGTAATCCCATCTGTGTCAATTCTCTTCTTAAAAATCTTCTGGTGGTACTCCATTGACTGCTGAGTGACACCTAAGTCCTCTAAATGGCCCTCTGCAATCTCAGCCTGCTACCTGTCCAGCACCTGAGCCGTCCTAGCCAGGAGCTTTTCGGCAAAATCTAACTGTTCATTGTGCTTAGAGGTTGGTACTTGCCTTTGCTCACGTTTGTGCTCATCTGGTTAGCCCCAACCTCCTTTGGGATTGCACCTCATCTCATCCTGTCCAAGAGGTCAGATGCTTTCACACTTTACACCCACAATAAACTACACATATCTCTACCATTTGCATTAACCATGTTATGTTGAAATTACTTGTTGGAATTACATTTTTATTAGGCTATCCTTCTTGAGGTTAGGGATCATATCTTTTTAATCTGTGTAGTTTAATCAATGGGACATAATCAAATAGGAATTTGATGAAGAGAGCTATGGGAACGCCTATAACATCATAGCATTTGATTTTGTAGGTAGATGATAGTTAATGTAGCAAATAAATGAAGTGGTCCACCTGTGTGAATCTGTGCCAATGTGGACTCTAGTGAGACTTGGCATGGAACATGTCTCTCAGCACCAGCCCCAGAACTGTCTTTGGTACCATGGACAGAAATGTTGACAGCTCTTTGAGTAGTAATTAAGACTTCATATTCAGAACCTCCACCTAGGCTTGAATAGACCTATTCATTTTAGGCACATGGAAAAATAACAAAGCAACAAATAACAAAGCAAAAGTAACAAAGCAACAAAGTGAAGTAAAGTTCATTTTGGAGATGGTTTCATTCTTGGTCTTCGAGTAACTTTCTGTGCAAACCCTGGGCAGATTACCCCACTTCTCTGGGCATGAAAGTGCCTGAGTAAATTGAAGCGTCCTCACAAACTATAATAGTCAATTACTGCTTATCACCAGGATAGTTATTCCATCCAGAGTGGTGTTGTGACTGAGCAGTATAACAAGCAGGTGAGAAAGGAAGTCGTTACACTCTTATGTGGAGCCATATAATTTTATTACCAACTAAGCCAGCAGAGTTTTAATGTGTAAATGAATCCCCAGTTCTGATATAAAATGCAGTAAAAAAATTTACAACCTTTGTCTCCACATTGTGTTCTTAAGTAGCTGGGAAGCACGCGCCATTCTGATGGGAAGAATCATGAATTCAGAAATGATTCTCTACGAGAAGAATATCTGTTAGTGGGGCGTTGAGGCTGTGCCTGTGTGTATGCACGCATGTGTGCATGATATGTTAGGAAGAATCCATCATTTGTTTAATGCTGGAGAAGACGGAAAAGCTGTAATTGCCTTTCTTGCAGGATTCAACCCTATGTCCCTCTTGGGACATCTTCAGAGACTGATGGGAGTTAGTTAACCATACTTATGCTGGTCAAAATGAAGAGCTGCTTTGAGCCACGTTCCGTTCCTGAAATGGCACATTCTTTTTGTACTTTGGAAGCCATTAGCTTTTGAACTGAGCTTCCTTTTCCATGATGGACACATTGAGTTTCTATGACATTTGTCACATCTTCAATGGATATACCCATCTTTGAGCTTCCACTGATTCTTCCATCAACCAGCATCTCTGATAGAACTAAGTAACCTTTCTGCCTTTTCAAAAAAAAATGTGACAAATAAGCAATACCCCTCATCGTGTTAGGAAATGAAGGGCTGAAAAATGGAGGCTGCCATTAGATAAATGCCCCCATGGAATTAAAACAACCCTGGTGTCCTAGCCCTGGCTTCTTCCTGTTAGTGTTCCACCATAGGCTAAAGACCCATGCTGCAGTGTACTTTGGGGGCTACTGCTTTGTGGATACTATGTAACGTGACTCAGTCCCTTTCCCCCTCCACTGTGGACCAGGTGCTGTTTAACATGCAGTTGTTTGCTGCTTTCTTTGATATATTCAGGCTGACTGTTCATAAGGTACTTGCGCTTACTGCTGGAAACCACTGGTCTAGATGAAATATGACTTTCAATTATGCCACAGTCAAAGAAGCTGAAATAAGAAAGTCCAATTGGGGGCTCAAGTTTTTTTGATTAGAGTGACTTGAGCCTGGAGAATAAATTCCAGCTTTCACACCTCACACACTCCCCGCCAACCAGACCCTCCGCCTCCCTCTAATTTATTGTTGTGCCTCTCGGCTGCCCACAGAGTCTCCATTTCTAGATTGTGGACACCTGGGCAAATGAAAATGCCAATCTTCTCCCATCCCTGTCTTGTTGCATTAGGCATGCACTAGGCTCCAAGTGATTTCTTTGGGGGAACTGCTCGCCTTCCCCCAAGAACATCCCAGGGAAGGTTTGCCTCACCTCTTGCTTCCAAGTGGAAGGGTTGAAAATAATAGCTCTTGTCACTTCTCTTTGCCTTGTTATGAGGAATATTTAGTGCCGGTGCTGGGATGTGGGGGTAATATCTTGGGTGTGATAATGTTGCGCCCTGCTTCAGTGCACATGGTATTGATTGTAAGCTGTCAACCTTTCTGCATGCTCTGCAGGGTCCCAGAAGCTTAGCAACTGCTGGGAGCTAATGCATCAGGCAGGGACACATGTGCTCTATGAAGTAACTTTGTAATCTGAGCTTGGTGGCTTGCTCTTAAAGCATCTTGGCTCACTAGCTCTCGATTTCTTTTTTTAATTTCTTGACTCCTCTGAGCAGTCCTGTGATGCCATATACCAGGGTTCCCATTACTCAAACTCCCAGTGGCAAACTGCTCATCTTGTAATCTTCGTGGGGACAGAGGCTGTGCCTGTCTTCTTCATTCATTTATTTGCTCATTCATTCAACAAATACTTATTGAACACCTACTATGAGGCAGAAACTTCTTTATGCTTTAGGGATACAAAAGTGGCCTTGGTCCTCAAGGAACATAGGGTGTTCAGGAAAGACATCTCTAAGGAGTTGATACTTGAGCTGAATTTATCAGTGTATCTCCTGTACCAGGGGGCTTTGTTAATATTTGCTAAGTTAGGAAAATCATAATTCCTCAAGTGAATGGTTTATAGCCTAGCTACTGGAGAATCTCTGATATGTAAATTCACTAATGATCGTTATTATTTCTCATATCAAGAGTTACAATCCCTTCATCTTATGTCCCCTTACTTCTCTTGGTCTGCCTTACTACTTTTTACTATTTAAGCATACCATAATATTCTAAATTCCTCAGATATACCATGTGTTTTTTTTGTTTGTTTGTTTTTTGTTTTTTTGGGGTTTTTTTTGCCTTTCCATGTAGTATCTTGAGACCTGGAACACTCTTGACCTTTCTCTTCCCCTGGATAATTCATTCCCTATTTATCTATTAAGGATTGCCTTAGGAATCACATCCTTTTGGTAGCTTCTGGTCTTGGTAAACTGGAGTTACTTTGCATTGTTCCGAAGCCCTGAGATACCCATTAAAGCACGTATCTTGCTGTTTTACAGTCCTAAACAAACAATAGCAAGAAACTTGCATGAGGTGCTTACTGTTTGTCAGGCCCCATTCTCCTATGTATTAAGTCATTCAGTTCTTTTGTGTACTAAATCATTCAATCTTCATAGTAATTTTATGAAATAGGTGCCATTCTACCCTTATTTTACCAAGGAAAATGAGACCTAGAAATGTTAAGTAATTGGCCAACGGTCATTCAGCTTATTAAGTGGTGGGAGCCCAGTTTCCACCCAAGACAGGCACCCTGAACTCTTAACCATGACGTTCTCCTGTTACCACTGCCTTTGAGTTTGCATGTATCCCGCACAACGCTGCAAGCCCTTTGAGGACAGGGACTGTCAAGACTGCTTCCCCACACCCCTTTGGCGCTGGGCTTTGCAGGTAGTGCATGGTCAATCATTAAATATTTATCGAGTGAATAAATGAACAGTTGCATGAACATGACTCAAACTGAGCAGCTATTTAGAATGCTGAAATAGTGCTTTTCCTTTTGCCCGTGAAGCAGCTCCCTTCCGTCGCTTCTTCTCCAGGCTTCCTGGGGTTCTCTTTGACCCACACAAGGATTTACTAACTTCGTTGGGAGGGAGTGTACCCCTAGCCAATCAGAGCAAGAGTCCCAGGACCTGTGGTTGGTCCCAGTTCCTTATGGTCTCTCAGTTTCTGTACAAGGCTGAATTTGGGAGAAGTGCTCTGTCCAGTTTGACTCAAACCAAATGCAGCAGCCCTTATGCCTGGGGTCACAACAAAGAGTTACGATTGGGAGGAAAGGAGCTATGAAACAGACCAAGGTTGACTTCTCAGGGAATTGGGGGTAGGGAGTGGGTCAGGAAAATGGCAGTTACTAGATCCCTGTTTCTGGCCTGGTAGTGATTATTGCTCTGACAGCATCCGAGGCAGGAATCAGCAGAGATGGCAGATTACCTTGTTCGGCCACCGGCAGTTTAAGTAATGGTGCGTGGAAGATCTAAATTGGAAGACACTTAAACAGTAATAATAAGGTCAGGGTCACAGGTTGCTGACCTCTGTGAGCCACTTGACTTCACTCTGCTTTAGTGACAGATCAAATTTGTATTTGTTGTCAGCTGTCAGGTAATATTTGGTTGCAGAGAGATGGTTTGTATCCTCACAAGTGTTAAAAACAAAAACAAAAACACAAGATAGAGTAGCTATGTATTAACCCATCACTGTGATGGAAGAAGTATAAGATCTGGGACAGGACAGATCTTGATGAAACCTCTGGCTGGGTCACGATGACTGTGTCATTTAACCTTTTTGAGTATGTTTCTTGACTGTAAAAAGGTAACAACAAATTTACCCATCAGGTGATTGTAATGATTTTAAAAAGTGCCTATACCATGCTTGTCATGGAATCAGTGCCCATAAATATGTTTCTTTTTAGTTTTTCCATCCATTTACATTGAAATGCAGTACTTGGCTATGGGGGCTTAATACGTAATTGTTACTGGGTGAATGAAAGAAAGAAGGGCAAGGCCAGTTCTGGCAAGCTGAAAGTGGGTTTCTGATGGAATGAGAGAAACGTGGACTCCATGCTCTCATGCCATGTCCATGGTTGCTTCAGAACCTCATGTGTGTTGTTTTCTGTACTGGAAATGCCCTATCACGCTTTGACTGTTGATTCAACTGCTATAATACTCTGCTGAGATGTCATGTATTCTGAAAATCATTTCTTACCAGTCCTTGCTAACTGTTTCCTTCTTTGTATTATTTCTGCAGTTTACACATACCTCATTGTATTGTAAGTAGGTTAACAACATCCATGTTGCCCCTCTGTGCTGTCACCTCCTGGAGGGTGGGGGCGGATGGCTTCTATAGCTCAGCAACCCCCACCCCAAGCCCTGCCCCTGGGAGATACATGCCAGGCACTCACTTCATGAGTGATAGTGATCGACTTATATATGGGTCAGGACTGGGACTTGCTTTCTGATCAGTAACTTCCATCTATCTGTATAAAATGTGAGATAAGATAGAGGATGAGAACGCTTGTGAACCGTGTAAGCTTAGTGAAGTTATACAATCTCTTTCAGTTTCCTTATCTGGAAGATGGAAACAATAATAGTATTGGCGTCTAGAATTTCAGGGGTAAATGAATTAACACATGGGAAATTGTTGAACCAAGTCTCGCCATAATAAGAAGCGCTCAGTTAACTGTCAGATACTGTCATATATTAGAAAGAGCATTTTAAGAACTCTGGCTTAAAAGTCAGATATGTGGAGTTGGAGTCCTGGGTCTCTCTCTTCCATGGCTGGGTTGACAGCTTGAGTCTATTTCCTCACTTCCGAGATGGAAATAACACTGGCATCAACCTCGTGGGCTTAAAGAAGGAAGTTGATGAGACATTACTGGTATGTCCTTCCAGGGAGTATTGTTCCTATTACTGATGATAGTATTGTTCCTATTATTGATAAATTTAAATTTATCGAAGCGATTATAAGTAAATACATTTCTTGTGCTTCTCCCAGTAATTCTGTGAGCTAGGACAGGTGGCTTTCTGAGGATCTGACAGGTGGCATGACTGATGTACACACTGAGTGACTTGAGGAAGCTCCTTAGTTACTTAGCAGGGAGCTAGGGGCAGGATCCACATTTCCCGTCTCCCAGTTCCACGTTCTTTCCATGACCACTCAAGTCATTCCAGTGGAAGGCAGTTCCTGAGACTTGGCTAAGCAGTACGGGGGGAGTGGATTAAGGTCTGGTTAAAGTCTGAGAGATGCCCAGTGACTCAGGTGGCAGGGAGAGTGTTTCCTGGTGGTGAATGTGTGGATTGCACTGTCTTCGGGGGTACTGTTGAAAGCACACCTGCCTCATCTACACATGGCCATAATGGAGGATGAAGAGTTAGGAAGGGTTCCCTCATTCTGACAACAGACTATATTGTCCACCCCAGAGCTTTGCTGTTAGGCCTCTGAGGGCTTTCCTGAGACCTGCAGGCAATCAGCAGAGGGAATAAAAAAGCATGCATCCACAGTGGTGGAGGGAGGTGTGGTAGGAGGGGGGCATTAGGCAGTTGCCCTGGTGGCTTGAAGGGAGGAAAATCGTAGGCTCCCCCTTTGTTGTGACTGTGCGTGTTAGGATCAACTTTCCATATAACAAGCCCTAGAGTGTTAAAAAGAAGTACGCTAGAGTTAGTTGACTGATTTCATTGGGTACTCAGTTAAAGGAATGTTCGCTTCATCCTTGTTCCACCTGACTGCTGTTCTACATTCCACATGCTGGTTTGCATAATAAGTGTTGATAAGGTTGAGTTAATTATGAGATCAATGAGAGGTTTAAAGATGTTCTGTTTTCCCCCAGTACAGAGTAAAGACAGGAGCCAGACTTGAAGGATTTTAGAAGCAGATGGATTCTTACTGCCTACTCACCTACCTACACCCCACTACTTTGATGCTCACTTATGTCTTTCTTCTTTGTTTCTTCGGATTTCTCTTCCACCTCCAGACAAGAAGGCGTGGATGTCTGTCCAAGTCTAGCTTTTGAAATGTCAGGGGCTGTTTCAGTTGGATCATGTCAACAAAGGCTTGGGAAGCTGTGGCTCCCTTTCCCCCTCCATCACGGGCCATCTTCCAGTGTAACCTGATGGCTCATACCAAGCAGCAGGCCATGCAGTATTTAGTATAAGGAACCAACAAACTGTTGAAAACATGGCTGGTCAGCTCTCCAGTAGCTTTTATTGTCAGCTGGAACAGGGACTGAATGGATGATGACCACCTCCAGTACTGCGGCAGAAGGAAACTGCAACTGAAAATACCTAGTTCATTACCTGGCACAGGGCAGATCAGTGCTGATATGCGGTGGTGGCGATGGCTGCCTGAGGTCCAGTCTCTAAGGCCTTCCCCTCCTGTTCTGGTCTAGGAGTCTCGTATGTTTTCTTCTGGTGCGTTCTTTGTTCAAATAGCTGCTCTCTGCTCTTAACTCTGAGATCTTTAGCAAATTCCTCTCACTCCCTAGATCTCAGACTATAAATCTATGTGCTAAAGGCGTGGGACTAGTTAGGGGATTTTATGTGGAGTCTACAGGTAGCCTGCAAGGGTGGGGGGCTGTGAATTCCTTAAAACCATGACTGAATTGTTCCTGTATGTGTTGTGGGGAGCACTCTTGGCTGCGGATAGTGAAGAACCACTGTCCGCTGGGACTCTAGGATGCCTCCATATGTTCTCTGATACCGGTTACTCCATGTCCCCAAGTCTAATAAACATGTTCCTGGGGGTTCACAAAATGATTGTAGGTGGCGCATGGGTATGATTATTATGTCACTCGTTATGTGATTATTTTAATGGTGAAAACTCCACTAAAAACGGACATTTCCTGATTATCGTTTCTTCAGAGGAGGCTAAGTCTTGCTTCTAAAAAAGGTGACTTCTATGACTAATATCACAGAGGTAGGTTGATGCCTAAGTCTGAGCAACAGGGATCTCTCCCAACCCCCACCTGGTACCAAGAGAGGAGGGGAGTGTCAGAGGAGCAGAGAAAAGGCCATGAGGCAGTTGATAGTAAACTCTGGACAGTAACTCACAGGTCCTTCCAGTTATCCTGATACCACAGTTCTATAGAAGTTGGAGAAATTTCTGATCCTCTCTCAGGTCTCTAAGAACATTGTCACAGACAGGCCAGGAATCCTGCCCAGAGAGTTGACATCTGGGGCCAGCGTGTGGGCAGTGCTTGAAGGGAGGCTCTCATTGCAGGGAAGAGGACAGACACTGAGAACAGAGTCACGTCTTCATCCACGTGCTTCTTCAGGTTTGAGAAGTACTTCTCATGTTTCAGTGTTTCTGAAATTGGGCGGTGTCTTACAAAATGGTGCTCCCTTAAATGCGAAATAGCCGCTACCTTGCCAAGAAGCCGTTATTTAAATGGATAGTAGCTTAGAATGGAAAGAGGCTTCTGAGACTATTTTTTTCCCTCCTCCCAAGCAAATGAACCTTGCACGTTGGGACTTCTAATGAACACACCAGTCCAAAGAGAATCTCACTGTAAAAGAAATATGCTCATCTCATTTCCTGTTGACGAAAGGGAAATTAAAGGGAAAGAGTCACTGTGACAGATATAGAGACACTGAAGCCTGGGTCCCGCTTCCTGGGTGCCTCCCACCTCCTCTCTGAGACTCCCTTTCCTATTTATAAATCCTTTGGATTCACAGAGTCTCCTGCCCAGAGGTGTGCCACATAGAACCTTCTGGAACTTACAAGTCTGAATTTTAGACGGCGGGGGAAGGATGAAGCAGACTGCACAGGTTCAAGCTGACTTCACGATACTGTGAAAGATGTCTTGACTCCCCCATACTCCGTTTTTGGAGCAAGAGAGCCGTGTGGTGTATTTATCCAGATGGTGAGCTTGGGGTGGGTTAGAAACACTTGATGAGACGGCACAAATCAGCATGTGCCTTCGCCATTTCTGTGCTGGCTGCAGTGGAGATTGATGGATTGTGACTTTTGGTTACCCAACCCAGGAAGAGGGGAGGGGGCTGCAAAGGAGGTACGCCCCAGAGGAACAGACCAGCCTTTCTCGGGGGGGTGGGGGGTGGTGTGCCATTGCTTCACTTAGAATGTCGGGTAATAAACAACCGGGACCGGCCTTTAGAAGTCAATGCAATAAATAAGCTGGAAAAGGTTGAAGAGAAAAAGCCAATGAACGTGTAAGTGGAGGATTATTCGGAGCCATTTAAAATGACAAAAAGCAAGAGTAACAAAGCAGCAGATGGAATCTGGCCCCACATGGTCTTGCCAAGCTAACTCTGAGAAGCACTGTGTAGAAAGTGTTCTCTTTATGTCCCCTGAAGCATTCATGGAGTTTCCTGGCCAAATTCTCAGGCTGTTTCTATGGCGTTTCCAGAAAAAAAAAAAAAAAAAAAAAAAAAAAAAAAAAGTGTAGTTGTGCTGATGTGTCCCCTCCCTTCTCATTCTGTGTCCCCTTTGCTGCCTCGTGACATAAATCTCTGCTTCAAATGAAACTATTAAAAAATGTGGTGGGAGAGGGAGATGCCGACCACTTGTGATTTTTTCACACAAAAAAGTAGAAATTAAGAGTAAACGGTGTTTATTTTTTTGATTTTTTTTCAATCAAATGGAATTGCTTAATTAAAAAAAAAAACATCTCTTTTCTCTTTAAATACTACAGACAACCTCATTTTATCTCAGCAGACACCTAGAAACAAAACACTGGACCCACCAGAGAAAACTGGGCAAGAAAAGCATCAGAAATTCAAGTCAACTATGGAGAATTAGTGTTAGCTGGCAGCTCTCAATTCTAACCAGAAGTGTCTCAGAACCTATTGGGTTTGACAAAAGTTTCTTAGACGTGGGGATCTGGGAACGTTGGACTCCTTTTAATTCTATCCCAATTGTTTTCTGCATAGGGAAATTAATGTCAATGCATCAAATGAAGACCCAAAGAAACATTTAAAAACATGTCTGACTAGTATTCAGTATGTGAGATTATTAAGTAATAACTTGTCCTCCTAGTTAACCTTGTCCTGGAATATATATAGGTTATTTGTAGCCGCCACTGCTATAATATTTTCTGAAGGGTGCCAGGCCGTATGCAAGATCTTTTTGCTAAAGTCCAGACTGTCGACACTGATCTCGTCTTTTCTCCGCTTGCCCCCTACGCATACTTTCCGTGGTTTTAGGATAGCCCGGGGTTTGCTGTTTTCCCTCGAGGCCTCCAGGGTGACGTCACGCTTGGTGTTTCTATCGAACATCCTGAAGAAGTTGTTGTAGGAGCCTGTCATGATGACGCTGCAAGGTAGAGAGGAAATAGGGAATCACTGAGGGCTCTGGAGGAAGGCAGGAGCATATCCCCGTTGTCTTTTTGGAGCCAATGACACCACATTGTGGCCAGCGTCTGGCACCATCGTCTTACTAAAAACCAAAACCCAAGATCCCAAACAGACTGGCCAGTGTGACTATCTGTGGTCTTGGTTTTGAATCCCTAAAAGCAACAAGCTCTTGGGCTGGTTTGGAAGTGAAGGCTCATGATAATCCGCCTTGTTACTTACTACTTGGGGTGGGTCCCCTTTTGGTTCTTTGGCTCAGTGAGTCCCATGGTTTTAATGATCTCAGCTCTACCTCCCTTAAGACTGCAAGGCTGGAGAGAGGTCAGGACAGGAGGAGCCCTTTGGAAACATCGGTTATGCACACGGAAAGTGTGGTTGTGGGAGTGGGGCGGTGCTGCCAGGCAGCTAAGGCTTTCTGCCGCCCGCACAGTGGGAGAAAGGCTGGTAGAACAGCACACTGAGCCCCGTGTGTCCTCCCCCTGCTAAGAACCAGCTCTCTCAATTTAGCCTTGCCAGCAAACTTCGCTAAAAAATGGATGTCATCGTGCTCTCCCTCAGGAAGAGATAAACAAATTCAAATTTTAGAAGAACTGGGGAGCACAAAGGCTTGCTAGTGGGTTGACAGATGGCGTCCACATTTTTATAAGAGTTCTCCACCTTCAGGCGGATTTATGATTGACTGAGGGCAGTGACTGCCAAAGCCTTCCAGAAGCAGGGGACTGACTCTTAATTGGTGACAGTTTGCATGCAGGGCTAGCCTGGGGTCGGGGGGGTGGAGGGAAAGATCATTCTGTCTCGGTACCAGCCAGGGTGGCTGCTGCTGGTGCGTGGGCGCTTGGCCTCTTGGCCTCGTTGGTGGGTGAAGCCCTGGCCGGCTGGTTAGGGTTAGGAGGACAGCGCCTCCTCTGTGTTCAGGTGGTGGGAGTGTGCAGACAGGTGCAGGGAAAGCTGAGAGCCCAGGGCCACAGCCCGGGGTATGTGTTTCTGGGTGCTGGGTCAGCTGTGCCAGGCAAGCCAGTCAGGGGCTGGCTTGTGTTAACTCTGGCCCAGGATATGGACGTGGTGAATGTGTTTGTCCTGGTAGTGGAAGAAGCTCTTGCTATCTTATCAGGCAGGGTACGGAGCGCTGGACACCCCCCCCCACCCCACCCCTATCTTGCTCGGATTTACATAATCTAGATGGGATTTACACCTGAGGAAAAGGGACTAACTTGCACAGTGTCACACTGGGATGAAATGGCCAGGTTGGGCCTCCCACTCCCATGTGCCCGACCCCAGGGCCCAGCACTCCACCAGCGGCCTCACTGCTCCCCATGAATGGACAAGGCCTTCCTCTACCATGGCCCAACTTGGTTTAAACAGAGAAAGCCTTTGCTTTTTGGTTTTTGTAGGTTGGTTTGGAAAACAACAACAACAACAACAAAACACAAAAACCCCCAAACCTCTCAACCTTACCTGAACCAAGAATTTTCTTGGTTATGGAAAGAAAGAGTGAAGTTATGAAAAGAATGTCAATCTTAGGATTCAGACTCAAAACTTCCTACTCTTGTCCTACTACTTACTAGCCCAGGAGCTGGGGCAGGTCACTACCTCGCTGAGCCTCAGTTTACTCAGCTATAAAATGGGGATGATGACAACAACCTTGTCATCCTGTGGTCAGGATGCTGTAACAGGATGTGTGCAAAGGTGACTGATATGTACTTTGTGAGTCTAGGTTAAGATAAGTTATTAGGATGATAACAAATAGAATTTATTAATAATGAAAAAGCAAAGAAATTATATGTGAATTAATGTATTTATATAAACTACAAATAAAAATTAAAAACACAGGGCTGGGGCCAGCTACTTTTCCCCTTAGGAGCCTCGGTTCATACATCACAGCTGCTCTGCTGTCTCTTCCCTCTGCCCTAAAGCAATGGGGTGCTGTGACTTGGGTCCTCTGTGATGTGTGGATTCTTTTCGGGTCTGCTAAGAGGAAGGCACATTTTGGTTCATTGGCAAAGGAAGCCAGGGAATGGCCAGAAACCACTTGTTTTTACTAAATGCTCCAGTCCCTGTATGCCTTGTCCCAACAGAAGGTAGTGCTTGCAAGAACTATGGTTGATGCCGTGTTCCTCAAAACACTAAATCAGCCCCTGGTAGCCTGTATCTCGTTCTGGAAGGTGGGGAATCATCTGTATTTGTCAAACTGAAAATGAACTATTAGAAGGTAATATGAAGTATTGTTGAAATAAAAGGCCTTAAAACAATAATAAATCACTTTGAGGGACTATGATAAATGAGGCCAACTAGAATTCAGCTAATGAACCACCAGGACCTTTGGCCAGGTCTACACTAGAAGCGTCTAGGGATAATTTTCCATCTAGAAAGCATACTTTGCAATAACTGGAACTGTTTACGCTGGAATTTGCTGGTGTATTGTTAGTGTTCTTCATTTTGGCCATGTTGACCTAGCTCTGGGGGCGTCTGGTGTGTAAGAGATGGGATTTTCTCGTTCATGTCCCATGGTCACCTGTGTCAGTCCTGAAAGAGGATTCAGGGGTCTCACTGCATCCCTCCCTAATATCCAGGTCTGACCTCAAGGGAAACCCAGGGACCCACAGAGTGGATTCCTGCCAGGCCCTGGGGCCTGATTCCTACCCCTCTTAGCCATGCCCTGCTTGGGATACATTGCCCAGGACCCACCTCTGGAAGGTTCCCCAGCCACAGAGCTTCTCTTACCTGTCTGACCCATTCCACACACATTCAAATTTATCAAAAATGCAGTCATTTTCGTAGAGGGAGCACAGCTTGCTGCGGAGGTAGTCATGAACCTGTTGGGGAAATACATCAAGAGGGTCAGTTACTATTTTAGAAACGCCCGTTTCTGTGAAGATGTCCTCTGGGGATGTGAGCTGTTAGTTCTTCCAGTATACATGTTCCTGGAATCAGACAGCCTGGGTCTGAATCCAGGCTGGGCTCTCTGCAACCTGGGATTATCACGTTGGGTTGGTGAGCTGCTTACGCGGCGAGTGTGGATTAAGCAAACTTGCTTAGATGGCCCGTGGCCTGCAGAAGGGCCCAGTGGGTGGTGGAGTTCCACTTTCATTAGCAAATATGCATCAGAGGATGGCACTCATTTGGTCTTTGATTCAACCAATGTTTATGGCCCGCGTGCTCTGTGCTTGGGATAGGCAGCGAGCAAAATGCCGCTGGCCTGCTCTTATCCTAGCGTGGGGGCAGATGAGTGTTCACGTGGGCCTCGGGAGGCGACGTCGCAGAAAGGAACACAGAGCTATGCCATGATAATGGGAGGCAGCAGAGGCAGGCAGGCCAGGGAGAGCCTGGGGGCAGATGACGGCACGAAGCAGGGCCAGAGCAGCGGGAGGAAGTGGTCAGCCTCTCGGCATGTTTGCAGGGACCACAGAGAGGATTTGCGGATGGTGCAACTGTGACGCATGGAGAGAAGAACAGGGGTCAAGATGGCTCCTGGATCTTTGTCTTGAGCTAGCGCAAGGATGGACTTGCCCTGTTCATTTTTGGGTATGATCACTCGGAGACGTGTGCAAGGTGAGCTGTTGATGAGACTCTGATGTGAGGGCTGCAGTCCTGGAGTAAGGGCAGTTATCTCCTGTTTCTGTTTTTCAGTGAAATAAGCAGCAAAGCTCGCAGATGAGAACGAGGAAGGGCAGGGATGCTGGGGAATTGAGGCGGCACGGCTGGAAGGCACTGGGGCCCCACGAAGTTCTTGGACGGGAATTTTACATGAGACCGGGCAGCCCGGTTGGGTCGTTCACCCTGTGGTCTCTGAGACGGTTTGGGGATTGAAAAGCGCTCTGAGTCATTTGGACAGTGCAAGTATTTCTAACTCTGCAAATGACTGTTCCCAAATAGTCCTGGGTCTTGTCAGGGTAGCTGCCTCATTGCTTTGGTGACAGGAGAATCCATCTGTGGTGGCGCTTCTGGCATTGTGAGATGGGGGAGCAGACGCGAGGGTGAGTTTTATGTCGTGCACTTGAGATCTCAGCTGTAAATTAACTCCTTGTCGTTCCCTTCCTCTCCTGCCACCTTTTGGGTATATGACAAGCGGCACAGGTCTGACGTGGGAGGCCATTTCTGTCTGCAGAGCTGCGGATCTCTCGTGATTGCTAAGAGTCTTTGAGCAAAGGAGCAGAAGAGAGTCTGTGGGCAAAAAAAGGGCTGATTCTTGATCTTGACCATCGTTCGGCAGACCTTTTCTATCAAGGGCCAGAAAGTGAATACTTATGCTTTGTGGGCCATAGACATCTGTGGCGACCTCTCAACTCAGCCCTGGTAATGCAGAAGTAGCCACAGGTCACGTATAAGCAGATGAGTGAGGCTGCGCCCCAATAGCACTTACTTATAAAACAGGTGGGGGACAAGATGAGCCTCTGGGTCCCCCGATCTTTCTTGCCTTTTCTTGATGTCTCATTGACTTGTTTCTGGGTTGTGACAGAGGAAATAGAGAGCTGTGGCTTCTGAAGGGCAGTATGCCAAGTGGGGAATTAATCCAGTGGGCAATTCAAGCCAAGTGTTTTTTAGTCTAGGCACACCTTGAAGATACTGTGGGTTCTAGACCATGATAATAAAGTGAATATCGTAACAAAGTGAGTAGAAGTAGAAGTTAGGTTTACACTATACTTTATTAAGTGTGCAATGAACTGCATTATCTAAAACCAATGTATATACCTTCATTAAAAAATAATTGCTGAAAACAAATGCTAATTATCTGAGATTTCAGGTGAGTTGTCCTCTTGTAGTAGAAGGTCATGCCTCAGTGTTGTCCTGACTGGCCACAGGGGTGGCTGGTGAAGGCTGGCATGGCATGGCATCCATGGAGATGGCAATTTCTTCAAATAAGTCCAAGTGTGCCACATCCATGGCCTCTGTCTTTCACAGGATTCTTCTGTAGCATGCGATGTTGTTTAATAGCATTTACACATAGCAGAACTTCTTTCAAAATTGGAGCCAATTTTTCTCAAACCCTGCCCCTGTTTCATCCACTAAGTTTATGTGATATTCTAAAGCCTTTTCTGGCATTTCAACCATCTCTACAGCATCTTCACCAGTAGATTCCAGCTCAGGAATCCACTTGATCTGCTCATTGGTAAGCAGCAGCTCCTCCTCCTCTCAAGTTCAGTCCCATCCGTAGGCTCCACATGCTATTTCCACCACTGCTGCAGTGGTTTCCTTCATTTAAGTCTGGAGCCTCCCCAACTCATCCACGAGGATGGGAATCAATGGCTTCCAAACTCCTGTGCGTGTTGATAGTTTAACTTCTTCACGTGAATTCCCCAGAATAACAAATCCTTTCCAGAAGGCTTTGCATTTACTTTGCCTACACCCCATCAGAGGAATCACTAGGGCAACTCAAGCCTTATGAAATGTAGTTCTTCTATAACAAGACTTGAAAGCCGAAATGACTTCTTGATCCATGGGCTGGAGAATGGATGTTTTGCAGACATGAAAACAACATAAATCTTGTACATGAACCTCCGAGCTCTTGGGTGACCAGGTCCATCATCAGTGAGCAGGAGTACTTTGAATCTTTTTTTTTTTTTTTTTTTTCTGAGCAGTAGGTCTTAAACACTCAGTAAGCCATGTTGTAAACAGTGCAGTCATCTAGGCTTTGTTGTTCCGTTTATAGAGCACAAGCAGAGTCGATTTTGCATATTTCTCAAGAGCCCTAGGATTCTCAGAATGGTAAATGAGCTTTGGCTTCAACTTAGTCACCAGCTGTGTTCATTCCTAACAGGAAAGTCAGCCTGTTCGCTGATGCTTCGAAGCCAGGTGCTGACTTCTCCTCTCTAGCTATGCACTCCTTGATGGCGTCTTTTTCCAATTGAAGGCTGTTTTGTCCACATTGAAAATCTGTTGCTTGGTGTAGTCCCCTTCATGAACTGTCTCAGCTAGGTCTTCTGGAGAACTTGCTGGAGCTTCTAGATCAGCCCTTGCTGCTAATCTTGTGCTTTCAGGTTTTGGAGATGGCTTCTTTCCTTGAACCTTATGAGTGTTTTATAAATGGAACCTCTCCCTAGCTTTACATTTTCTTCTGCAGCCTCTTCACCTCTCTCTGCCTTCAGGGAATGGAAGAGAGTTAGGGCCTTGCTCCGGATTGTGCTTTGGCCTAAGGGGATGCTGGGGCTGGTTGGATCTCCTCTCTGAGCCACTCAAACTTTTTTCTAAGGCTGTTTCGATTTCTTATCATTCATTTGTTCACTAGGGTAGCACTTTTAATTCCCTTCAGGAACTCTTCCTTTACAGTGACAACTGGGCAGATGGGCACAAGAGGCCCAGTTTTCAGCCGACTTTGCTTTTTACGTGGCTTCCTTGCGATGCCTCCTCACGTCTAGCTTTTGATTTCAAGTGAGCACTGAGACTCTTTCTTTCACCTGAGCACTTGGAAGCCAGGAGTGGGTTATCAACTGGCCTAATTCAATATTGTTGTGTCCAGGGAATGTGGAGGCCAGAGAAGGAGAGAGGGATGGGGGAAGGACAGGTTGGTAGAGCAGGCAGAACACACAAAACGTAAATTATTGGAGCTCACCATCTCATATGGGCACTGCGTGTGGCACCCCAACACAGTTAAGGTAGTAATGTCAGAGACCACTCATCACGGGATTGTCATAGCATGTGCTACTACTACTACTACTAGAGCTTGAAAATGGTAACGGTGACACAGATTTGAAATGAGCAAATGATGTTGGAAAAACAATGCTGGTAGATTTACTCAACGCAGTGCTGCCGTCAACTTCAATTTGAATATATGTATAAAAAAGGCAGCATTTGGAAGTGTAATAAAAATGAGACCTGTCTATATTCCAGTTCTCCTACTTTTTGGAGAAAAAAATGAGCCAAATAGCTCCTTATTTTCAGCCTTCTCCCCCTCTACTCATTCCACTGATCTGATATGGAGCACTTTTCAGGCAAGGCACGGGTATATTTTGAGAAGGGAGAAACTAGTTTTGAAAACAAATGGTTAAGCAGGTTTCTAGGATGCAGGACTCCTCAGAATCCTACAAGGGTCAAGGAATGGTAAAATTATAAGAAATGGAGAGTCATTATTTTATCTCACTATAATCACTAAAATTTGTTTTTTTGGCTCAGTCTATGTTCTTCACAAATTTTTCTTGATATACAAACTTTCGCCTTTGGCCTTCTGTCTTATAGAAACATCACAGGTGAATAATAAGGATCAAAACATATGTGCCTTGGAAGTGTGGGTCCATTAGTAGGAACCACATTGCCAAAACCTCTACAAATAATTCTTGAAAGACAAAGTCAGGAGGGATCTAAAGGAAAATCTGGTCTAAACCAGTATTTTCTCCTCCCCAGCAGCTAAATTTTGGGAAGCTCCTACTGCCTTGACTTGATGTCATCTAAAGAAAAAGAACATCGACCATGAAGGTATGTTATGTTTACGTTCTGTGGCTCAAAGAAAAAATAAAACCTTAGGGAAACAAGATGGACCTCTTTCCATGGAGAAAAGGATAAGGTAAGATACATTGATTAGAAATATCTAGAACACAGAGCAAGAGAAAACTTAAAACTCACCCAATTTGATGCTTTTATCTTCACGTTCCAAATATTTGTTGTCCACGTTCCTATTGTGTATGGCCTTCTAGACACTAAACTGAGCCTCCCAACTTAGAGGTTCTCAGATCATGAGCTCGTGGAGGCCTTGTATTATAGATAATGGGACTGTTCATGAGGCCCAGCAAGTGGGAACTCTGCTGGGTGGTTCTGAGATTTCAGGGGTCAACAAACTTCTTTTGTAAAGAGTCACATAGCGGGTTTTAAGCTCGTGGGTTATATCATCTCTGTCACACCTGTTGAACTCTGCCCTTGTAGTGTGAAAGCAACCATGTACCCACGATCAGGCGTGGCTGTGTTTCAGCAAAACTTTTTACTAAAACAGATGGAGGCTGGATTTGGCCTACCAGCCACCGTTTGCCAACCCTTGTTTTGTAGGAGAGCTTGAAAAGAGCTGATGATACTGACGTCTACAGAAAAGAACTAATGATATTTAAGTCTACAGTTTCTCCTTCCTGGAAAGACGCTGGAGACCAGTGGACACATGTATGAAAACACAAAGCAGGCACATTACTTAGTCCCCTCCCCAGGGAAGGCATTAGTAACTGGTGATGAATTATTTCCCAAGGGGCCAGGCTTCACCATCTTTTTCAACAATGTTCTAGAAATTCAGTCACAGTTTATTTGCCATCTTTTATATAGTATGTTACCAATCTAGGTACAGTATATAAATTTGACTAAATTGCTTTGAAATATGCTATCTAAAGTTACACTTCTGTAATATTTCATTTCAGTATGTGCATTATGAGACCTGTCTCAAAGTGTTTGACAAAGAGCATTTCCACATCTACCGCCAGCTGAACTTGCTTTGAGAATCACGCTCTTTAAATGCTGATTATTTCATGTCACAGTGAGCTTACTGGGTTCTAAACCCAGCTTTGCTCTTAAAGCCTTTCTCTAAAATGAAAGTACTAATTGCTCCTACCACTGAAGAGACTAAATCCAGTTTTCTGTCGTCCAGGCTCACCAGCAGGCCACAACTCTGTCCATACCACCCACACTCCGGTTCTAATTGTCATTGTCCTTTGTAACATGAGAGGTGTGTGCAGCTGGAAGAGGACACTCGAGTTGGCTTCACCCTGGACTGAACGTGAAGGTAAGAGCTTTGAGGCAGTTGCTGTGAAGTGGGGCCCTGAAGTCTGGCAGGATCTGGGGGGCAGGCTGTTTCAACCACAGACTATCTCAACCACCTATGTCCTCTTGAATTCTGGCCCCAAAACCTTCTCACAGCACCCTGCATTACTCACAGTTAGTCAAAGTCCTTGGTGTCCTCAATCTTCTCTCTGAATTTCTTCTGAAAGATTGGCTTGTCCTGTGGCCACTCTTGTGTCACAGTATGGGGTAAGTGGGCTCCTTGCTGCTCCAGACAATGATTCCTGTTCTAAAGCCCTCAGTCCTTTGAAGCCATGTCACCAACCAAACTCCCTGCTGACTACCTTGTTACAGTCAGCAACAGTTCTGAGTCCCTCTATCACATTCCTTGAAGCAATTCTAGCACCCGGATATCCTGCCATTATTCTTCCTGGATCATTACTCTGGTCTCTCAGTTGTTTGGCCTCATCATTTTCAATGTGTTTTATCCTTTGCTTCCTTGGCCACATGATGTGACTTGCCACAACCCTAATTATACCTGTTGAACAAGTCTTGCTCTATTGCTACCTCCTTTTTTAGTTCACTCTCTTTACCATCTGGAGTCTATCAATCAATTCTTCAGATCCACTTTTTGGTCTACTTTCCTTCACCCGTTATTTCCTTCCTCATGTATCTGTGGTTCAGTGGTCCATCTCTCTCCTTCCATTTTACTCAACTGGATCCCTGAGCAACCCTGCCTCTCATGGATGAGTATTTTATAGTTTTCCTTCTCATTCAGCTAATGACCTTGTTCTTATTTTATGAGAAAACAGAAGCAACAAGAAGAAACCATCTATGGCTACCATCACAATGCATCCATTGCTATTTACTCTTCTCTCCTTCCTTTGATGGATGAATTGCCCATCTTCCCACCTATAGCCTTCTGCAATGGACTCTGTTCCCTCTTGTTCCCTCAAGGAGTCAGCTGCTTGACTCTCCTGGCTTATTCCCCTCAGCATCAAAGATGCTGTGATAACTTTCTTATGTCTATATCCCATTCTGCTATTGCCCTTTAGACTAAAATCTCTTGGAAGGACTATCTCTAGTCCTTCTATTTATAGTCTCTCTCAAACCCCACTCCAATCAGACCTTCATTAATACCATTCACCTACACCTATCTCATTGCTAAATCCAATGGTCATTTTCAGTCCTTTCCTACTTGATTCAGCAGCATTTGGTAGTTGGTGATTCCTCCTCCTTGAAATCATCTCTTTACTTGGCTCCCGAAACCTTACTCTCACTTTTCCTCTTCCCAACCTGTAAACACTGGGCTCCCAGGGCATGGTCCTGACTGCTGCTTTTCTCTAAGCTAAGGTATACCCAAACTGATCTGTCTACTTGGAATTTCTGGGTGTTTACTTGGCTCTACATGTCCCAAACTAAATCTTGATTCCCTCATCTACATAAAATGGCACCACCATTTTCCTATTTGTTCAGGATAAAAACCTTGGAATGATTCCTGGTGCTTCTTTTGCTCTTACATCACACACCAATTTGTTGTCCAATCCTGTTCTACTATACTATCAGCCCTAGCCAGAATGTTGCAATAACTTGTTAACTGTTCTGCCTCCTCCCACTCCCCCTATAGTCTCTTCTCCCCAGCCCAACCAGAATGTTAGTCAGTGATGAAAATATTCTGGAATTGGAGGGGGATGAGGTTTCCACAGCCTTGTGAATATACTAATGTAGACTTTGAAAGGGCGAATATTGTGGTATCTGAATTATAGCTCAAGAAAAAAATATGTAACTTAAATCCCTCTATCTAAAATTTTCACACCTCTTTTACTCTAACCCAAAATATCTTTAAAAAAGACTAGTTTACCCCCGCCTCTTGATCTTTGCTTCTTTTGTGCTCTTACTGAAATGAGTTTCTTCAAATCCTTTCTGCCTCAAAGTCTGGTCTTCATCTTCTAAACAAAAACCATTCTATTCTAAACACTGCCTTCTCCTTTGTTCCCTTTGTCCATAAAATTACCAGCCGTTTTGCCAATGCTTAAGCCAACAAGCTGTATGGTCTTGCCTCTTCTTCCCTCCACACTGAATTAGCAAGTGCGCCTCACAGACTTTCCTCCTACCTGTCTATCTGCATGCCACCATTTCAGTGCCAATCGCCATCATCTCCTCCTGTCATTTCCAATGTAAAAACCTTCTAACGATTTTCCCTTGCACTCAGCCTGAAGACAAAATAACTGAATCTTCTTTACCAGGGCCTACATTTCCAGACTCTTCTTTCTGCCCGTGTTCTATATTTAATATACAAAGAACTCCTTTCTGAACATAGAATCTATGAGCATACTATTGTTCTGGCTAGTTCCTGGTAGTCAGGGTTCAGCCTTTGGGTCTCTTCTCACCGGGCTGACCCACCTTGCCTGTGCCCTCAAGCACCCAGTGATAAGGAAAATCTGTGTTCTGAGGTGGCCGACTGATCCATCAGGGGAATCCCAGTCCCAACCCCAGGGCCATTCCAGGTTACCCCCTTGTCCCACCACCTGCGGCCGCAAGAGCGGCACAGATACGGAAGTACAAGTGTATAAATAACCCCCTTTGTTTGTGCTCGGGGCCCAGACCTTGAGCGATTACTCTCTTCTGGGCCCACCAGGAACCAGTCTGTATTCCGTAAATTTGGTTCCCTGACCAGGAAACCCAACTGCGCTGGCCCGTTCTTGCCACCCGTTTGGGGGCAAAGACAGGGCAGTGATGGAATGAGGGGTTGTAATGGAGAACGTGTGCCCGGCCTAATCTTTGGCAGTCTCCTACCTGGTCGCCTTGGACTGGCCCCACACCGCTGTTCCCGCCAGACTCAGAAGAGACTGGGTAGGTGAGGCCCTAGTTCCGATGTTGGATTCCTGTAAGGCCTGGGGCCCCAGGACCAGTCAGACCTACCCGTCAGGGTGGAAGCAGGACCTTGATCACCTCCCAGAGAGCTAGAGGTCTCACAGGTAGGACTTCCTAGGGAGGGAAGTCCCTCAGGTAAGAAACCCCTGAAAGGGGGATTAGTAAGTAATTTCGTGATGGAATTCCACTGGGGCCTCCTGGGGCAGGAGGAACTGTAATAACTTCGGCATGAATGTGTGACTGAATGTGCAGTTTGACCTGGCTTGTCAGGCAGACTGATTCTGTGGCTCCACAGTCTTGGGATTACGGAGTCCGAGTGGGCCCCAACCTGTTTCTGTGGTGACCTCATTGGGTCTCTAGCGAGCCCTTCGGGGCACCAGTCTGGGGTTTTATATGGACTCGCTATGGCTAAGAGGCATCCTAGTCTCCTCCGGGAGGGTAGACAGGCTGGCATCTGACTGGTCTCTCCTCAGGAGGGGCCCCCACCCTCTGTCTGTCTCCACGCCACCACACCCGGGAACATCACTGTGGGATTAAGCCAGAGTAAAACTACAGTTCTTGAGACCATGATCAAAAATTTTAAAAAGGGGTTTTCAGAAGGTGATGGAGTTAAGATGCATCTGGGCAAATTGAGAACTCTATGTGAGTTAGAATGGCCCACCTTTAATGTCACATGGCCTTCAGAAGGGACGCTGGATGTCCCAACAGTTCATCAGGTGTGATGAGTTGTAACAGGGGAGCCAGGGCACCCCGACCAGTTTCCGTACTGACTAGGAATTGCCCAGACCCTCCCCCCGGGTGCAATTTGCTTGCAACAGGCAGGGACAGGCCAGGGTCTTAACTGCCTCATCCAGGTGGCCCACAAAGACCAACAGAAGCCCCAGCCTCCACAGATCCTCGCCGGAGATCCCAAGGATAAGCCGACCATGCCGCTCCGTAGGCACCCCTGAGGCCATCTACACATGGCCCCCTCCAGTTCCAAACACTCCACCATCAGTCTCCCTAGTGCCCCAGGCCCAGAGGATCCACTTTCTCCAGGACCAGTAGCCAGGCTGCACCTCAGACCGGGCCAAACATCCTCCAAATGCCGGTATGAGGGAAGAGAGAACCCGAGAGGCACGATAAAGACGGGATAGTCCAGCCCAGCCGTTCCATGCTGTATTATGAAGCCCACCTGTTCATTCTGGGAAAGGGTTCTCAGAGTGGCCCTGTTAGCAGGTTTATAAGGCAGAGAGGCCCCAACCACCGAAAGGGGGGAACCCAGACCCTCTTGGCCAGTGATCAATGTACCTACTGTGGAGGAAAGGGTCATTAAAAAAAAACTAAATGTCCCAACCAGGGAAAGGCCCCAAAGCCCAGCTGCTACAAGGAAAAACTCCAAAAAGGGGACCTTATAGGCCTTGCTGAAATAGACTCAGACTAAGGGGGACCAGGCTGTCTTTTTCTTAGCCCCCATGAGCCCATGGTCAAATAAGAGGCCAACCGGTGACTTTTATGGTTATACTGGGACCAAGCACTCTGTTGTCACCTCCCTCATGGCCCCTTTCAACAAGAGACTGCAACCATCCTTGGGGCTACCAGGATGCAGACAATACAACGGCCCTCTTGCCAGGTTCGTCAGTGTAAACTCGGGGGCCATAAGGTCCGACATGAATTTTATTAGTTACCTGATTGCCCGATCCCCCTCCTGGGCCGAGATATACTAAGCTTGGGGCTCAGGTAAACTTGGAGGTCACTGGGACAACAGTCTCCAATTAAACCGAGGGCAGAAGGAGACGGGGACTCTGGTGCCAGCAATCACCACACCAAGGAAAAAAATGGAGGCTATCTGGTGCCCAGGCCCAGCCAAATGGCCCACCTTCAGTATGGGCTAAGGACAGCCCACCTGGACTAGCCCAGAACTGGGCCCCTATCCTTGTTGAACGGATCCCGGGAGCCCAACCCCAGAGGCAAAGGCAACGCCCCCTCCAACAAAAAGTGAAGATTGGCATTCTAGAACATCTGGCCAGACTTAAAGAAGCAGGTATTCTAATTGAGTGCCAGTCGGCCTGGAACACCCCAGTCCCACCAGTTAAGAAGACAGGAGGGGGATATCGACCAGTCCAAGACCTGCGGGCCATCAACAAGGTAGCCATCTCCCTGCACCCAGTGGTCTTCCAAAGGAAGTAGCAATCCTGCACTGTAAGGGACACCAGAAAGGAGACGACCCCATAGCATGGGCAAATCATCTGGCAGATGAGGCTGCCAAGACCGCAGCCAGTAAGGACATGGATGGAGCCCCTTCCCTCACCATGGTCCTGACACCCCCAGAAGAAGTCCTTCTGCGCAGTTACACTAAAAAGAAAATGGAGGGCCATGGCTAATGGAGCCACCCTGACTAAAAAGGGATGGTGGGTGATGCCAGAAGGACGAGTCCTCATCCGAACAGCAATAGGAGGGCATCTAGTCTAAAAAGACCACCCACTCACCCACCTGGGAAAAACTGCCTTAGAGGCCCTCCTCCAGAAGCACGGCGGCATCGGCCAGCTGCCAACCCTGGGCCGAGCAACCAGTGAGCAATGCACAACCTATATAGAGCTATATATAATGCTTGGCTGGCACTGCGGCCCCCGCCAGGTATCCAGAGGAGGGGAGTAACCCCTCTCAAAGATCTAGAAATAGACTTCACAGCCATGCAGCTGAGCAGGGGGGTTCAGATGTCTCCTAGTGATATTCTCTAAATGGGTCAAGGTCTTCCCGACCAGGACTGAGCAAAGCCGGGAAGTAACCAAAGTCCTCTTGCGGGAGATCGTGCCCCAGTTCGGCCTGCCGTTAACAATCCATAGTACCAGTGAGCCCGTACTGTGCAGATCTTGACCATGTCTCTCAACATCTCCTGGAGGCTCCATGCCACCTACTGGCCCCAAAGCTCGGGGGAAGTAAAGTGAATGAATCGCACCCTCAAGGGAACTTCAGCAAAGTTTTGTCAGGAGACTAGCCTCCCAGGGCCGGATCTGCTGCCCCTGGCCCTCCATGCCCGCTGCACGCCTGGGACACTAGGTCATTCCCCTTTCAAATTACTATATGGACGGCCTCCCCTGTGCCTGGGGAGCCTTCCAGGAAACTTACATCAGATTGGGGATAAAAAAATAAAAAGACAATTTCAGGCCCTGGGGGCCACCCTAAGTAAATGACAAAGGTACACCATTGAGAGGGCTCCAATCTCCTTAGGGTCTCAGGTGCGCTCCTTCCAGGCAGGAGACTCAGTCTGGATCAAAGATTGAAAAAGGGACCCCCTCAAGTCACAGTGGACAGGGCCTCACTCTGTTGTTCTAACTTTCCGTACTGCCCTTAGAGTCTCTGGTGTCACCCCATGGGTCCACCACTCCAGAGTGAAAAAAGCCCATCTCTCGGACGAAGAGCCACACCAGTGGGAAGTCCTGCCAAACCCCGCAGAGGCACTCTGGCTTTGCCTCCACCAAGACCCCACCGATGGATGGACACCTGCTCACCATGACCCCTAGTTCTCACCAGCACAATATCCCTCATTCTAGGGGTCGGACTCTACACTGTTGCCCCTTCTGGACTTTCCCCAGAGACATGCCATTGTTGTGGTTTACGGAATGACCCAAGTGTTTTACTGCCCTTACTTGTCCACAGGTTTTATCTGCTGTTGGGCTAGCCACGATGGCGCCCTCTAAGGTTGTGGACCCCACTTTCATACGCCCTCTGCTGTCTCCTCTGAAGAACATTTCACTATGGTTTTCCTGACCTCAGTCAGTCCTGGTCTTCGGTTACCCTCACTGCCTTCAGCTAGCCCGACCCTGCGAGGGGCAGGGGGCAACTCTCGCATTACTGTAATCGGCAAATGGTTCCCTTGGTTCCCCCTCCTCATCGGCCTCCTCTTTATGCTCCTCACAGTAGCATTTAGTCCTTGTATTTTTAATGCCCTCACCAGGTTTACCACTGCACCAACTGCCAGGGTCAGACTCCAGATGCTCCTTACTCACTACTGCCCTGTAGATAATATAGATGATGCCCTCTAAACCAGCTGTTTAAAGGGGCATCAAAGTGGGGAATGATAAGGAAAATCTGTGTTCTGAGGCGGCTGACCAATCCAGCAGGGGAATCCCAGTCCCAGCCGGAGGGCCATTCCAGGATCCCCCCTAGCCCCACCGACTGCCGCCCCAAGAGTGGCACAGATACGGAAGTACAAATGTATAAATGACCCCCTTTGTTTGTGCTCGGGGCCCAGACCTTGAGCGATTACTCTCTTCTGGGCCCACTGGTGTGAAATAAACCTCCTCCAAGGTCTCCGAGTGCCGCTTGGTTGTTTAGGGTGGGATCCAGCCCGCGTTCTGTAACACCAGTACCATCTCTAGCATCACCACCTACTCAGTCCCCTGTTCATCCCTGAGCTGCTCCACCAGACCGTCGGCTCTAGGATAGCAGCACCATCGCTGTCTTGTGTAGCTTCTATGTACACTATGCAGCCCACATTAAACGCTCAGTAGATACGGGTTAAATTGAATTCAAGCTCCCTCCTTATGTACCCTTGTCTAATACCCTACGGCACTTACAGACTGCACCATTTTATTCAATATACATGACATGATGATGTATGGTCTCTTACTCTTTTACATTGTAAGCCTTTCAGCCAGAAGCTGATATGGAGGCCCGCAAAGGAAGTGCTTTGTGTACCTGTGGGTAGGTAGTGGTCCGTACCTGGTAAGTCTCAATGGGGCGGTTTTCCATGTTGAGATCCCAGACTTTAACGGTCAGATAGTCTCTGGTCATGATATACCTCCCACTGTGGCTGAACTTCACATCCGAAATCGAAGAGATAATTTCAGAGAAAAACGACCTGTTGCTTGGATCTTCGGGCTCCTCAAAAACTGCAGAACAGAAGCAAAAACAAGAGAAAATAAGTACATCCTCATCAACTAACTCTACCACGTCTGGGCCAGTCAGAAAGCCAGCAGTCTCACTGGAGTAGAATCTGCAGGATGTAAGTAAGTTACTGAGACAGAACCTGGAAGCAGAAAGAGTGGTCACTGGTTTCTGCATTTTCTTTCTCATGGAAGGACTCGCCCAGGACCTGTACCATTCAGAGGTCGGGCCCAGAGCCTTGCCAAACTCCAAGTTGACATATCTATTTCACAATTCCCCTGGTCTCTGTGTGTCACCGCTCCTATCAACATTGGAGTCATCTGAGATGCTTAAAAAATGTGTTTAAGATACATAAGATTTTTGAGATGTAAAATTATGTACCATAAAAATCTGCTCATTTGTAGTTTAGAGTTCATTGGTTTTTTTCAGTATAATCACATAATTGTATAAGCATCACCACAGACTACATTTCAAACGATTTCATCAACTGATTCCCCCCCCCCGCCCCCAGAATTCCATAC
This sequence comes from Enhydra lutris kenyoni, assembly GCF_002288905.1. Lineage (NCBI taxonomy): Eukaryota > Metazoa > Chordata > Mammalia > Carnivora > Mustelidae > Enhydra > Enhydra lutris. The sequence goes on from NW_019154134.1 coordinate 4,706,122, forward strand.
CCATTTGCAGTTAGTCGTCATTCCTTACTCCTGCAGCACCAGGAAATGACTAGTCTGTTTTCTTGTTCTATGGAATTGCCTAATTTCCCATAAATGGAATTACAGGAGATGGAGTTTCCCTGTGACTGGCTGCTTTTCCTCGGTGCCCCGTTGCCATGGTTCACCCATGCTGTTGTAGGTATCAGCCCTTCACTCCTGTTTACGGCAGAATATGGGTACATATCCACTGTATGGATACACCACATGTAGTATATCGATTTAACACTTGATAAACACCTGGGTTTCTGCTTTGTGGCTACTATGAATATTCATGGACAGGCTTGTTTGTGGATATTTATTTTCATATCTCTAGGTCACAGTTTTCCATCATGGCCCTGGCTGAGCCTCCCCTGATTTCCACTTTAGAGGAATGAACGCAAGCCCCCTCAGCTGGACAGAAGATCCCATCGGAAGCGGCTGTCCTGTGTCTATCTACCTTGATTTTTTTTTTTTAAGATGTTATTTATTTATTTGACAGAGAGAGATCACAAGTAGACGGAGAGGCAGGCAGAGAGAGAGAGAGGGAAGCAGGCTTCCTGCCGAGCAGAGAGCCCGATGTGGGACTCGATCCCAGGACCCCGAGATCACGACCTGAGCCGAAGGCAGCGGCTTAACCCACTGAGCCACCCAGGCGCCCCTATCTACCTTGATTTTGAACTTCTCTGGTTCAAACTGAATGTACAGAATAAAGCTTAGGTATATCTTTTTTTTTTTTTTTAAGATTTTATTTATTTATTTGACAGACAGAGAACACAAGTAGGCAGAAAGGCAGGCAGAGAGAGAGGAGGAAGTAGGTTCCCCGCTGAGCAGAGAGCCCGATTTGGGGCTTGATCCCAGGACCCTGAGATCATGACCTGAGCTGAAGGCAGAGGCTTAACCCACTGAGCCACCCAGGTGCCCCAAAGCTTAGCTATATCTTGACCTTTCCCATTTCTATGCCCCATTGTTCTACCTTCTTGACTCAAACTCTGAGGGACTCACAGATCTCATCTCTCACTACTATCTTAGCCTTAAATGATCTTTTTGTGGAAGAGTCCCCCTGCCACCCCGCCAACTCAGTCTGGCCTGCTTTTTTAATAGGAGCTCAGGTACTCTCCCAATATTATTTAACAATCCTTGCATTTGCTTTTATCTCAACTGCTTTGTCATCTTCTTTCTGGTTTTTCTATGGACTGAAAGTCTTCCACACAAATGTTCAATAAACATGTGTTGCTTGATTAGAACCAAAGCTAGATCAGTGAATGAATTCTTTGCTGTCTGGGGGCTCAGCATAGCTGATGGGGAGTTAGGTGCATTTGTCCATACTTACTTTTAACCTGTAACAATAGTAATTGAGTATGGTTCCACTTAACAAGTGTTTGTATCACAATTTTTGGCTACATGGAACACCATTCTGCAAGGTAACACATCCTCCAGAGCTTTCTCTTTCTTGCTCAACACACTCAGAGTCCGTATCGAATTCCATGTAGAAAACCTAAGGCTCCAATAAGTTGCCTTTCAAACCTTGCCGAATTAAACTCTCAGCCAAACCAAAATATTTGTCACCTCACCATTTAAGAGAACCACAAAAACCCCTCATCAATCAGAACTGAACTTGAGAATTAAACCCACTGACACAGAAAAAACCTCTTGGACTTTAAGCACTCAGGAAGGCCCTTGGACTCTGAGAACATAATCGAGAACTAGATCTTCCCATTAGTTTCTCCTGCACAGAACCTCATGAGGGTTGGGGACTTTCAAACTCCAGGCAAGCCCCATGCAAACATCTCAACAGACAAGTGGGAGCCTGAGGCATGGTCCTCTCCACCTGATGCACCTGCCGTAAATGGGACGGGATCAGCACACTGGCCCCTGCAGTCCATCAATTTCTGCCTCTGTCACTTACCAGCTGTTCACATTTTATTTCCTACTCCAAGATTTCAGTTTTCCCAGCTGCAGGAGGGGGATGCATATTTCTTGGAACATATGATTGGCACACTGTAGGTTCTCAATAAATGTCAGGAGCTATTTTTATCCTCATTAGCATGTACTGGTTCTGTATCAGCCAATCATATTTTATTCCAGACTGAGACTTGGGGACTGAGGACTATAGAACTTGTGGGCTATTTCAGTGACATAAAGAAGGTGTACAAGGTTATACCTAGCAATATGTTCTCCGTATACATGGCTCATTGGGATGCTAGGGTAGCAACCTCGTAAAGCCCAAAAATGACAGCCCCAGAAGATGGAGGGGAAATGAAAGAAGACAATTCTCTCATCAGCCCACCACTAATTACTGTATATGACCCAAGAGGGTAGGTTCTAGACAATGGACCGGCCATCACAGCACTTTGCGGCTTATTCCCTGTCTATGCATATCCAAGTTTTAATATCCACTCCATGACTTCTTTTCATTCATTCATTCAGCAGCAACAATTCACAGTGTTGATAATGACTGTTTGCAGGAAGCTTCCTATGTTCCAGGCTCTGAGCTTTACATGTTTAATTCCATTTAGTCCTTACACTAATCTTCTCCCATAGGAATGATGCTCACAGATATGAAATACGAAGGCACAGAGAGGTTTTGTAACCCATCTGAGGACAGCACAGCTCAACTGGGGTAGAGCTGCATTTTGCACGCAAATTCACCTGACTTCAAAGCCCTTGTTCTTGACCATGATGCGGTTCTGCCCTGCCTCATGCCCAAGACCTTATTGGTGTAGCTCTGAACAGGTAACCAGGGTAGAGTCTACATAGAATCATGGAATCACAAAGCCAGAAGGCTCTTGCCCCCTGGTTATCACACTGGATATTTTTAAATTGTGTATTAATTAGATGACAGCGGGTAGAGGGGTGAATGGTGACTGCTCCCACGCTATCCTTTTCATATAGCCAAAGTCCTCAACAGAATCAACTCATTTCAAACACTGTAGAAATACAGTTTCTACAATAAGGGCTCATGAGCTCAAGTTTTACATCATCATCAGCAAGCATAGGTTGGGGACCTCAGGACTTTGTATGACTCAAGACCCTCATATCACAATAAGCCCAGACCCCCAGGCCATCTCTTACCCCTGGATTCTAATCTCTGTGGCCTGTCAGCAGCAAGACAACCTTCCTTCTCGATGCCCCTCTCTACCAATTTATATGCACTGGCTTTTAATGTATTTTGTGTCCCCTAAGATACAAGCTCTATGAGGGGAGGGGTTTTCATTTTGCCCTGCTGTAGTCCCTGAAACATAAGACATGCTCACTAAATATGTTAGCTGAATGAATACTGACAAGTTATTTTTAATTTCTACAGGAAGATAATACTTATTAACTCACTAGGTCCTGAAAGGAAAAAGCAATGCTCTATTCACCTCGACTTTGTTCCAATTCCTTGAAAAGTATGAATAAATAAATACCTTCCATAGGAAGTTATCTGTAATTCAAGGTTTTCAGTAATTCAGCCTGAACAATCATTTATCAGCTATTTGAGTATCTTTTACATGCATGCACACATACACACAGAGCACTTAGTACATCACCTAGGACATACAAAGTTTTTTGTTTTTTTTGTTTTTTTGTTTTTTTTGGTGGGGGGGATGGACACATGCCAGGCCCTATATACCAAGGACACCAGGAGAAAGATCAAGTCCTACTCTCATGGAACTCACAGGCTAGAGGAAAGGACAAATGTTAACTGACCACATTTAGTTACAGACACGAGTAAGTGAGATTTTTACGGCATTATCGGAGGGAAAGAAAGGTGCTGGGGACCCAGCTAGGGAATACAGATGGAACACCACTGTGTGTTCCATGTAATTTACTAAACATGTGGTACAAAAGGATTGAGTGCCTGGGCATTTCTCTTGGAGACCCTTGGCTTAGCATTAACAATCCTGCTGACCTACATGGTTTTCAACTAGCTTCTAGAACATAAAGCCATCAGGAGGAGAAAAGAAGAGACCTTTGACATAGCAAAGACAAGTTTTGTTTCCTTCATGAGGAAGGACTCTGGATGAGAATCCTAACAGCCCAGACTGAAGTAGTGGGGATGTGTCAGATTTGCCAACAGGGAGCTTGTGTCTCAGAGACCCCAATGACAACACTAACAGCAGTAATGGGATCTATGCTTTCTTGGTCCTCAAGCTTTGTACACATGATCCCACTTATGCTCACACTTATAAGGAAGGTACTCCCACTGCCCTTACTTAGAGATGAGACCGGCCAAGCGAGGCTGAGTAGCTTGCTCAGGATCATATGGTTAGTGAGAAGTAGACAGAGGCTTTCAAAGGACCCTCTGTCTGCCTCCTTGTCACACTGTCTCCACAATCAGCCCTTTTCTTGCTCCGTCAATATCATTTCCTTGTTCAAACAACTGAATCAAAGTGGGTTCCCTACTTTTCTAGATGTACCTATGAATGCCCACGTCTGTTTATCTACTCCTTCTTACCTTCCCATGTGCCCATATGGGAAACTGAAAAGACGATCAGCCTGGGAGTCATGGATGCTATGTTGGAATCCAGGCTGGACACAAATTAGCAGCCCCTAATAATAACCAGTACCTGTTGAACAATTACACTGTGTGCTTTGTATACATTAACTCACTCAATATTCATAGGTATTATTTCTGGTTTGGACAAATCAGTCTAGTCAGTCAACTCAGGCATGGGTTCTATTGCTCATAGGAGGCAGAGCAAGGATTTTAACTTGGTTTGTTGCCAGTTTATGTTTTTACCCTCTGATCTGCTTCTCATTTCAAAGGCTGGACCACCACTGGCTCTCTGGACCCATTTTCTTGTCTGTCATAAGAAGGAGGTAGGATTGTAGTGCCTCCCACCTCTCAGATCATAAGATTGGTGAATCTCAGAGGTCTTGTCTTTTAATTTTCTTCTACCAATGCCCCTGTACTCTAGGATAGTCTTCCCGAGGTGACTTCAGCAGAGCACTCAGGAATACATCAGGGATACTGGAATGTGAGGTCAAAAGAGCTTGGGGAACTCCTATTCAGTTTTGGGGGTTGACAATGCAATTAGCCTATTAGAGGTGCTGAGAAGTCCTGCACACAGAAAAAATTTATTCTTTAGGAATCCAGCCTTTTCAACTTATGCACTACCAAATTTTGGGATGGATCATTCTTTATTATTGGGGCACTATATGATCTTTAGCAACATCCCTGGCTTCTGCCCACTAAATCCCTAAGCCCCAGATGGGACAGTCCAAAATGGCTTCAGAAATTGTCAACTGTGTCCTGGGAGGGTATGACTTGCCCTTGGTTGAGAACCAACAGCTTTTGTCCTGCCTTCAGATGATCTTATCGGATCACACCATCTCCCTCCCCACTATTTCACTGTATTTTTTTTTTTTTTCACACATTACTTGAAGCCTATCATTTCTCTAGTACAGAGTTCCTCAGAATACCTGGGGTTACGATGCTATAGGCAAAAGCAACCAACACTTCTTTTAAGTCCTACAGGGTATATTAGGTGTCCCGCACAGAAAGAGTTTTGTGTTATAATCTGTGCGGCTAGGAACATGTCTGCATGTAACTAAGCATGTTCTCCTTCATGGAGTCTGGCAGAGCACTGTTCACCAGAGAGCACTCAGACCACAGGGTAACTGAAGATGGGATTGCAGTCCTGGGAAAGAGATGAAGTGATGAGACTGAGGAAGAGTTTAGAAAAAAACTGTTGAGGGAGGAGCAAGATGGTGGAGGAGTAGGAGATCTAAATTTCATCTTGTCCCAGGAGTTCAGCTAGATAGTTCTCAAACCATGCTGAACACCTACAAACTCAACCAGAGATCGAAAAGAAGAAGAGCAGCAATTCCATGAACAGAAAAGCTACCTCTTTCCAGAAGGTAGGACACGTGGAGAAGTGAATCTGACCTGATACATGGGAAGATAGATCATGGTGGGAGGGGCCGCCTCCCAGCAAGCAGTGGAGCTCAAAATTGGAACTGTTAGAAGTCTGTTCCACTGAGGGATGTTGCTGCAAATGATAAGCGGGGGTGGAGCCCTAGCGGGGACAGTGTGGTCTCAGGACCCTCGGGGTCACGGACAGACCAGGGGTGTCTGAGTGTGGCAGAGCTCCCAGGTATCAGAGTGGGGAAGCCAGCATTCATTTATATAAAAACAGTAGTTTCCAATGAAACTAGGAGCTGGTTCTTTGAAAGAATTAATAAGATTGATGACCCCTGGCCAGACTTATCAAAAAGAAAAGAGAAAGGATCCAAATTAACAAAATCATGAGGGAAAGAGGAGAGATCACAACCAACACTGAAGAAATAAAGACAATTATAAGAACATATTATGAGCAACTATACGCCAGCAAATTTGACAATCTGGAAGAAATGGATGCATTCCTAGAGATGTATAAGCTACCAAAACTGAACCAGGAAGAACTAGAAAACCTGAACAGATCCAGAGCCAGTAAGGAGATTGAAACAGTCATCAAAAATCTCGCAACAAACAAGAGCCCAGGGCCAGATGGCTTCCCAGGGGAATTCTACCAAACATTTAAAGAAAAATTAATACCTATTCTCCTGAAACTGTTCAAAAAAATAGAAATGGAAGGAAAATTTCCAAACTCATTTTATGAGGCCAACATTACCTTGATCCCAAAACTGAAGACCCCATCAAAAAAGAGAATTACAGACCAATATCCTTGATGAACACAGAAAATTCTCACCAAAATACTGGCCAATAGGATCCAGAGGATTATTTACCACGACCGAGTGGGATTTATTCCTGGGCTGCAAGGTTGGTTCAACATCCACAAATCAATCAATGTGATACAATACATTAGTAAAAGAAAGAACAAGTACCATATGATCCTTTCAATAGATGCTGAAAAAGCATTTGACGAAGTATAGCATTCTTTCTTGATCAAAACTCTTCAAAGTGTAGAGATGGAGGGTACATACCTCAATATCATCAAAGCCATCTATGAAAAACCCACCGTGAATATCATTCTCAATGGGGGAAAACTGAGAGCTTTTCCGCTAAGGTCAGGAACACAGCAGGGATGTCCATTATTACCACTGCTATTCAACATAGTACTAGAAGTCCTAGCCTCAGCATTTAGACAACAAAAAGAGATAAAAGTCATCTGAATTGGCAAAGAAGAAGTCAAACTCTCACTCTTTGCAGATGATGTAATACTTTATGTGGAAAATCCAAAAGACTCCACTCCAAAACTGCTAGAACTCATACAGGAATTCAGTAAAGTGTCAGGATATAAAATCAATGCACAGAAATCAGTTGCATTTCTATACACCAACAACAAGACAGAAGAAAGAGAAATTAAGGAGTCAATCCCATTCACAACAGCACCCAAAACTGTAAGATGCCTACGAATAAACCTAACCAAAGAGGCAAAGAAGCTGAAAACTATAAAGCACTAAATGAAAGAAATTGAGGAAGACACAAAGAAATGGAAAATGTTCCATGCTCATGGATTGGAAGAACAAATATTGTGAAAATGTCTATGCTACCCAAAGCAATCTACATGTTTAATGCAATCCCTATCAAAATACCATCAATTTTTTTCAAAGAAATGGAACAAGTAATCCTTAAATTTATATGGAACCAGAAAAGACTCTGAATAGCCAGAGGAATGTTGAAAAAACAAAGTCAAAGTTGGTGGCATCACAATTCCAGACTTCAAGCTCTGTTACAAAGCTATCATCATCAAGACAGTATGATACTGGCACAAAAGGACACATAGATCAATGGAACAGAATAGAGAGCCCAGAAATGACCCTCAACTCTATGGTCAACTAATCTTCAACAAAGCAGGAAAGAATGTCCAACGGAAGAAAGACAGTCTCTTCAACAAATGGTGTTGGGAAAATTGGGCAGCCACATGCAGAAGAATGGAACTGGACCATTTCCTTACACCAAAATGGATGAAAGACCTCAATGTGAGACAGGAATCCATCAAAATCCTTGAGGAGAACACAGGCAGCAACCTCTGACCTCAGCCGCAGCAACTTCTTCATAGAAACATTGCCAAAGGCAAGGGAAGCAAGGGCCAAAATGAACTATCGGGACTTCATCAAGATCAAAAGCTTTTGCACAGCAAAGGACACACAGTCAACAACACAACCGAAGGATTGGGAAAAGATATTTGCAAATGACATATCAGATAAAGGGTTAGTATCCAAAATCTATAAACAACTTATCAAACTCAACACCCAAAGAACAAAGACTCTAATCAAGAAATGGGCAGAAGACATGGAGAGACATTTCTGCAAAGAAGACACCCAAATGGCCAACAGACACATGAAAAAGTTGTCAATATCACTTGGCATTAGGGAAATACAAATCAAAGCCACAGTCAGATACCAGATCACACCAATCAGAATGGCCAAAAACAACCAGTCAGGACATGACAGGTGTTAGCGAGGATGCGGAAAAAGGGAAACCCTCCTACATTGTTGGTGGGAATGCAAGCTGGTGCAGCCACTCTGGGAAACAGTACGGAGGTTCTTCAAAAAGTTGAAAATAGAGCTACCCTACAGCCCAGCAATTGCACTACTGGGTATTAACCCTAAAGATACAAATGTAGTGATCCAAAGGGGCATGTGCACCCAAATGTTTATAGCAGCAATGTCCACAATAGCCAAACTATGGAAAGAACCTAGATGTCCATCAACAGATAAATGGATAAAGAAGATGTGGTACATATATACAATGGAATACTATGCAGCCATCAAAACCCCCGAAATCTTGCCATTTGCAACAATATGGATGGAACTAGAGGGTATTATGCTGAGCGAAATAAGTCAGTCAGAGAAAGACAATTATATGATCTCTCTGCTATGAGGAATTTGAGAGGGAGGACAGGGATTCATGCGCGGAAGGGAGGGAAAAATGAAACACGATGGGACCGGGAGGGAGACAAACCGTAAGAGACTCTTAATCTCAGGAAACAAACTGAGGGTTGCTGGAGGGGTAGGGGAGGGAGAAGGTGGCTGGGCGATGGCCGTTGGAGACGGTATGTGCTATGGTGAGTGCTGTGAATTGTGTAAGACTGATGATTCACAGACCCATACCCCTGAAGCAAGTAATACGTTATATGTTAATAGAAAAATAATAATTAAAAAAAAGAAGAAAACTGTTGATTTGGGAGAAACCAAAAGCTAAAACCTCCTGCATTACAACAGGGACAGAAGGTGACGGGAAGCATGCAGGGTGCCCGTGTAGGCTCTGGGGCCAGGAGAAGAGAGGCTGGAGGGAACCCAGAGTCTGTACAGGGTGTTCCTGTGTGTGGCTCCTTTCAGCTGTCCTGGAACTCCTGTCCACGGTGCCGTGGCTAAGAGGACAGGTGGTCCCAGGCTCAGCTGGCCCAGGCTGAACTCCAGCTCTGTTGCTTCTAAGTTATGAAGCCTTGGACAAGTGGCGTGCCTCCTTCCTAGCTTCGTTTTCCGTAGCTGCCAAATGGAGCTAAGAGGAGTACCCACCTTGGAGAGGAGATGAGATAGATCTTTTGGGTTGAGCATGTGGCCTCGTGCCTGGACCCACAATAATAGGGAAGAAGGTGCTGCTTCAGGCAAGCATGGTGTGAGAGGAGCCCAAAAGCCTCCCGTGTTCTCCCACTGGGGTCAGACTGGAAGAGCTACTAGTTGTGAAATGGATTTCTCTGTCTTCGAACTGCACTGGCACACAGACATGCAACAGCTTGTCCTGGACTATCCCTTGGAACACATCTTCCCCGGGACAAGTGGTGGTGGCTGGCTGGCACGCGAAGTCACTGCCGCCCTGGCTTGGGTGACTCAGGCAGAGGAGGGGGAACATAAAGGAAAGAAGGCAGGCAGATGTGAAGGTGGGTTCATGATGACAGAGGCACAGACTCAGAATCACACATGGGGTTTTAAAGTGCTCACTTGCGCTGACGCATCTTTTGCAGAGAAGGACAGCTGGCACGCTCTTCTGTGTGGAGACGTGGCTGACTAACTCCCTGTGGTGGGGACACAACTAGAGAGGGGGGCGGATGGCGATTTTCCTTCAGAGAGATGCAGGCAACAGTCTTGCCCCTGGAGAGAAAAGGCCCGACAACCGAGATGCAGCCAGTCACCTGTCCTATCCAGAAGCCACATCCAGTCATTCTGCCCAATGAGCGAAATGGCCAGTGATTTTCCCAGGGAGGGTAAGAACTCCCATGGACTGATCATGCTGGCCTTCCTCCAGCTGAGGACAGTGAGAGAAGTTTCAGAATGAATTAATAATGAATATACTACCACGGGTCTCAAGACACCATCCCCAGATACAGGCTGCAGAATGGCAGAGGTCTGAGGTCACACTGAGACTGAGATCAGATTAAGACTCAGGATTCTGTGTTGAGAAGGAGTGATACCCAGTGACTCAGCCTTAGTGATTTGCTCTTCATACAGCCCTTCATTAATTCTACAAATAAGTGTTCAGCAGTGAGCACCGCGGGAACCCAACGCACAGCATCACGGAGAGCAAGCGATACATCTAGAAGGGATTATGCAGGTCCCTGATTTTCTATAACTTTGCAGAATAGGTCAGCATATAGGATATACTTCACCAACAGATCTTCTAATAAATAATCATTCAAAGGGGCGCCTGGGTGGCTCAGAGGGTTAAAGCCTCTGTCTTTGGCTTGGGTCATGATCCCAGGGTCCTGGGATCGAGCCCCGCATCGGGCTCTCTGCTCAGCGGGGAGCCTGCTTCCTCCTCTCTCTCTGCCTGTCTCTCTGCCTACTTGTGATCTCTAATTGTCAAATAAATAAATAAATAAATAAATAAATAAAATATTAAGAAAAATCATTCAAAGTTAAGAAATAGTGAGTCAACCCCCCCCCTTTTTTAGACAAAAGAAATGGACTACAACTCAGAGGGAGGAGACATGATGGGACAGGCAGGTGGGGTCTGATCTGGCTGACGGGATCGGGGAAGGCTTGGTTACAGGCCTGTGAAATGGATTTCTGGAAGCTTGAGGGATCAATAAGCACTAGACAGATCAGAGGTCAGCAAACCTTCCATGTAAAGAGCCACATAGCAAGAATTTTAGGCTTTAAGGGCCATTCGGTCTCTGTCACAGCTATCATAGTGTGAAAGCAGCACAGACGATCTATAAACAGATGGCCATATATTCTTATCAAGTGCTCCTCGTGGACACCAAATTTCAGTTTCATGTAATTTTTACAGGTCATGAGACAGTATGGTTCCTCTTCGTTCAACCATTTCAAAGTGCCAAACCCTCATTCTTCACTAGAGTTGTGCAAAAACAGCTGGTGGGCCAGATTTGGCCTGGAGACCCTAGATTGCTGACCCCTGATGTCGATGGTCGGGGGGATGGTCGGGGTGCCTATGCTAGACAGGGCAGTCAGCAGGAATCAGCCCATTCTGTGGGGACAGTGGAATCGGAAGATAGCTGTTGGCGCAGAGACATCCCGTGGAAAGCATGGAGGATGAGACTGTGGCTTAGTGACTGCAAACGTGCTTTCCTCCGGTGCATGTGCAAGGTGGGTACCGGCAGAAACACTTGGGCTAGAATCTGTGGCCCGCCACTTACAGGCCGGATTATTTTTTTCAAGTTTCCATAGCTTTCTGAGATTCAGATTCCTTATCTTTAAAATGCAGATATCATTTTAAGAAGCAGAGGTAGAAAAGCAGATAGGATGCCTACTGAAATGGCTGGCCACGGTCAGCATCAACAAACACCAGCGTCACACAGTCTTCAACCCACATGCGCTCAAGGCACGTGGACAGGCATGGGGTTCACGAAAGTGAGCAAGAGAGGTGAGGACCCTGTGTGCTTTGGTTCTGTCTTCAACAAAGAGGGGACCCATGGTTGAAATCTTTTTTATTTTTTTTTAAGATTTTATTTATTTTGTTGGCAGAGAGATAGCGAGACAGGGAATATAAGCAGGAAGAGTGGGAGAGGGAGAAGCAGGCTTTCCACCAAGCAGGGAACCTGATGCGGGGCTCGATTCCAGGACTCTGGGATCATAACCTGAGCCAAAGGCAGATGCTTAACCAACTGAGCAATCCAGGCGCCCCCCCACTTTCTTTTTTAAAGAAAGAAAAGTTGCTTGTTTCTTCTGTGGTTGGTAGAAAAGTCTCCCCAAGCCAAAGATGTCCACGCCTTCATTCCTGGAACCTGTGATTATCTTAGAGGACCAAAGGGAATTAAGGTTGTGAACTACCTGACCTTGAAATGGGGAGATTATGCTAGGTTATCCAGATGTGCCTTAAGGAGCGGCAAGGGGCCCTTTAAGGGAAGGAAGAGGCAGAGTGACCCAGTGGAATAAAGTTTCCACGGCCACCTCTGGCTTTGAAGCTGGAGTAAAGGGGCTGGGAGCCAAGGAATGTGGGCTGCTTCCTGAATCTGAAAGCGGCAACGAAACGGCTTCTCCCACAGAGCCTCCAGAAAAGAACAGAACCCTGCAGGCGCCTTGATTTTAGCCCAGTGTCACACATCCTGGATTTCTGACCTTCCGAACTGTAAGATAATTTTGTATCGTTTGAGATCATGACAGTTACTATGTTTGTGGTAATTTGTTACAGCAGCAAGAGGAAATTAATAGCCCTCTTTCCCCGTATTACCATCAAAGGAAGGGGACAGAGTGTGTGTGCTCTCTTGCCCAACCAGACTCTCGGAATCTGCTCTGATGTCCCTGGGCCTTGAGGCAGCTCTGTCTCCCCATGGGTCCCTCTTAGCAGTGCTGTTTCCCGAGCTGGCCCAGAAAGTAAGCCAGCATGAGCTGTGACCGGTCTGCTGCTTTTACGGGAGCTGGTGAACCAGCACGGCCGGGCACCCTCTCCTCCCCGCATTCCTTCCCCCACCCTGTCGCTGCACCCAGAGGCTGACACGGTCCAGAGGAACCAAGACAGAGCAGCTGCAAAGAGAGCAAGCCAGGGGGCCCAGACCCCAGGAGGGTGGAGCAGAACATGAGACTACCTGTGATCCCGATGAGTGCTGGACATTCTTCCCAAAGCAATGCCATTCCCTGCAAAGATGCCTAGCCTGCCTCCTCTCCCTGACTCCCTACAGCCAACAGCCGACAGTGCCGCCTCATCAGCCCACCATCCAGGGCCCTCCAGATCAGGCTGGAGATCAGGCCCCCTTCTGATACTGCCCTGTGACTTTCCCAGCCCACTCATCATTTGCATGGGGGTCAGAGAGCTTCCACCTGCAGTGGCCAGGGGCATGGTGAGACAGACGAGGCAGGCATGGACTTACAACAGAGAGTGGCGGGGACTGTGGCAAACTACTGTGTCCACAACTGATATGGGGGGGGCAGTTTCCACATAGCTCCAGCGGATCGCTGCCATGCAGGAATGTGGGTCCAGCAGAGCCAGCCTGTCTCATTTGTAAAATCCAAGTCTTTCTGAGAAATCCAGATGTTTCATTGTTAGCAACCAATTAAAACATTCTAGCGTATGGGCAAATGCAATTCATGCGTCAGCCACACGGGCTGTTGTCTGCGACGTGTGGTTCACGTGCTATAATACTGAGGACCTGCGTTTACGGGGCATGTGCTCTCTGAGTGAGAATGGCATCCCAGAGCCTCATCGGCTCTGGGGTTAGACACTGATCATGAAGGAGCCTCAGTTGGACTCTGTGCTCTACAGAGAGGGGAAGTGGGAACCTGTGTTCTGTGGAGGGCGTACTTGGTGATCTAAAGGCTGAATTTGGGCCAACATCCCCAGATAAGTGTATTAATTGGGGCCTGTCTGTCCTTCCTTTGGGAGGAATAATCACTTATTAGCCAAGTGGGGCTGCTGCCTTTCTGAGAACTGTCATTCTGGAAGGATGTTGATTGGAGATTTCAGAGCACATGGTCTCCAGCCTACAGTGGGGGGAGGGAGGCAGCACCCCTCCATAGGACACGATGCCTTGGCAGTGGGAGCCTCATGAAGAAATCCTTTAACAGTGAGGCGTGGCTTCACTAATGCTCTGATTTGGTCTTTCCCTCCGGTACACCCTCTCTCTGTAAGGTGGGTGAATAGCAAAGGGTGGGTCCTCATGCCTCCCGCTGTGTGCGTTCCTATAGCGACTGGGCTGCTGGAACATGACAACAGTGTCCTCAGGTCTCTGGGCTCACTCCGTACATGACAGGCTAGAGCCTTTTCGTCTCCCTGATTTCTGTCTCTGTCTCTCTCTCTCTCAAAATTTGTTCCCAGAAGGAAGCTTTGTGCAGCTGTTCCAAGAGAAGCTTGAGTTCCCTGGGGAGCCTCGGCCCAAGTGGAAGGGACTGTGAGTGTGTGGTCTTTATTAGGGGTGATTGCTGGGAAGCCGGTTGTCATGGCATCACAGAGACCAGACCTGCACTCCCAAGATGTCACCATTTCCCAGGCCAGATACATAATCACTGCAATGAGAGGCAGAAACACGGAAAGGAGAGAGGGGCGGCTCCCTGCTGATGGTAATCTCCTTGCAGAGTGAAATCAGGGGTTCAAGGCTGAGTTGGGGGGGGTCCATCTGGACATGGGCCAGGTGTGGGGAGGAGAGGGACCTGGTGTCAGCTGGTTATCGCTTCATTGTGTTCTCAGGGCTCTGCGGCAATGCCTATGTTCCTGGCACTGCTTTCTACAGGAAAACATTGTTCCTAGCCCAGACAGTCAGACTCATGTCTTGAATGCTCCTGGAGCTCCCGTGCATGGTATGGTATTAGCTACCATGTTGGAGTGGACGGAGAAATAGCCTCGCACCTGCCAGGCACCGTGCTAAGCACTTTATGCATGTGATACTCTCCACATTTCTGTTTTACAGATGAAGAAATGAGGCTCCAAGAGTCACCTGCTCCTAGGACAGGCCAGGAGGGGGCAGAGCGGGAATGTGAACCTAGATGCAGCTCTCGGGGTCACTACTGTGCCCCATTCTACATTGCTTTTCCTCTAGTCCCAAGACCAGGAAGGGTGAGCCCTTCACCTAGGAAATGGCAGGCGCCAGAAGGCAGGGTTCCAGTACAAGCAATGAGTGGCTGAAATATTAAACATCTGATCTGGGCATCATTAGCTCTGTGCTCTCACCCATCACGGGATTAACCAGGACGGAGCTCTCTCTTTATAGTAACACAGAGCTGCAGGGGCAAAGTGGAGGACAGTCACCAGACTGACTGAGCCCCTTATTATCAGCTGGCTATGCCCTCTCTTGTTCCTCACTGGCTCCACATACTCCATCCCCACATGGGGTCCCCTTCCCCTCTAAAGAGCCTCCAGGACCTCGGAGAGAGAATGCATTTGGCCATCCCTGCAGAAAATAAAGGCTGTGTCCCTCAGCAAGCACTCTGGCTTAATGGCTTGCTCAGGGGGAGGACAGGAGGGACAGTCTGCATCCCGTTCTCATAGGGAATCTGGCTGAAGAGGACGCTCACACACTTCCCTGCAGCGCGCTCCGGGCGCCTGCTCAGTCGGGGCTCAGGAAACACGGGAGCCGCGGTCTGTTGATGTCTGGAAAGCCAGACTCCACCAGAGGAATGCCTGAGCCCTCCTCTGCTCTCCCAGGACCTGGCTTACCCAGGCGCCAGCCCTCTGGCCTGGTGAGGCCATGACGGGCAGTATCTCTGGGCATTCTTTCTCAACAGCTTCAGCCATGGGCTTTAGACCTGGGTCTGAATCTGGCTTCTGCCTATGACTAGATCTTTGACTTTGCCAAAGTTACTTGCTTTCTTGAGCCCTCATTTTCTCATCTCTAACTCTGAGTTCATGGATTGTTGGGGAAAGAATAAAATATTAATAAATACTGAGTGCTTTCCGTGGGCCAGGCTTTATCTCACTGAATCCTCCTAACAATCTAATAACGCAGGCTCCAGTCTTGTCCCCATTGTGTAGAGGGAGACGCTGAGGCTTACAGAGCTTATGTGCAAGAAGTTAGGCCCACACTGGGTTTGTCTGACCCTAGAACCAGCGCTATTGACCACGGGAGTGTGCATCCTCTTTCTATCCTCATTAAAACCTGGTTTCCAAACCACAAGTCTCACTGACACCTATAACTGGCCTTTAGGATTTACCTTCATAAACCTCAACAGAGCTGGGAGCTCCATACCAGAAAGCTATCAGGTGGCCGCTCTGTTCCACTGCTTCCTCTTGCACTCCCTCTCCCTTCTTCTCCCTCCCACTGCCCCCCACCGATCTCTTTCTGGACGCCGGATTCAGGACCAGTCCCTTCCCGTCCTGAACTTCGAGAGCGGAGCTCTCACGTTCTCATCAGGACACAAAAGTCAGAACATCATAAAACATTACGATATGACCCTTAAAGGAGGTTATTATCTAGACCTCAGTATTAAATAATATATGATTTTGTACTCTAGGCATGTATACGGGCCACAAATATTTCTAGGAGGAAAGCTTACAACTGAGAAAATTCTGAGGGTCAGCTCATTTGCTTTTCCTAGGCACCGGGACAAGATAACACCCTACATCTTCATTTTCATCCTTGGCTTCAGAACCACAGCCCTAGTGTATTGTCCGATGCATGCTACATTTGATCTGATGTTTGTTCTTTTATGAACAAGTCTCCGATCATTCATCCGTGAGTTAGCATGTGGGATATGTTGGGTGCTGTTCAGGGGTGCTGGAATGCTTCTGCTCCTTCCTGACCTCCCTGGGTATGAGCAACCGTGTGCTGTATTAACACACATCTGTATTTCTGTGGCTCTACACTGACACAAACACAGAAGAATCCCAGCAAACAGGGACTGAAAAATGCCGTGATTTGGGACTTTGAGGAATACCCAGGATACACGGAGGATATCTGGCATCGCAGTTTGTTTTAACCATGTAACATGATAGTCAGCATAAATACTATGTAGTCAGCGGTTTCACTCTCAGACACTGGGAATCTGAAGTTCACATTCAAATTAAAACAAAGTTTATGTTAGAAACATCCATAGCTGGGGCGCCTGGGTGGCTCAGTGGGTTAAAGCCTCTGCCTTCGGCTCTGGTCATGATCCCAGGGTCCTGGGATTGAGCCCCACATTGGGCTCTCTGCTCAGCAGGGAGCCTGCTTCCCCCTCTCTCTCTGCCTGCCTCTCTGCCTACTTGTGATCTCTGTCAGATAAGTAAATAAAATCTTAAAAAATAAAAAAGAATCATCCATAGTTTCATATCCTCCTGTGTGATGGAGGTAAGTCCACCAAACCAGGGGCTGCTTTTTCCACGGCTGCTTATCCCTCTGTGTTGAACACGACACCTGACTCATATTTATTGACCAGTTGGTTCCTTGTTTTGTTTGAAATCACCATCTTTTTCTCCCAAGCTGGGTGATCCTGTCTTCCCTTATGTCAACTCTTCAATGACAATTTCATGACATTTTGGGGATTTTGAAATTTTGAAACCAAAATTTCAGGATGAACGAGTCGACCCCAGGATTGAAGATGACCACCCAGAAGATAAATCCTATTCAAACCTTTATGTTCAGGTTAAAGACGTGAGAGAAGATAGAAGCAAGTATCCTGATAAGCTTGGTGGGGGTGAGCTTTCCTCTGCCCTCTGCTGCCTCTGGGCTGTGCTTGAGGACAACGGGAGGCTGGCAGGTGCTCTGCGTAATTCAGCAGATAAAGGGACCTGTGCTGATGGGGCTGTGAGCTGCGTGAGTGGACAGCAGATCTCACAACTCAGTTATGGATGCCACCTACTGAGCTGTCAAAATGGAATTATGTGAACAACACAGGGGGCTCGAATTAGCTGATACACTTAAACATGGGTCAATTACACACGTGAGAGATTCCCCATTCCCTTCTCTATCCTCCAGTGCTGGGCAAGTACGGAAGGTGGCCATATTCATTAGAGGAAGAAATAAACCCACGATAAACCCACGATCTTTCATCGGTGTATTAGATTTAATGTTTCTGGGTATTCATTTCCTCAAGCTGCAAAAAGAAGGAACTACTCTGAACTCACAGGGTTTTGTGAAGATCAGTATGATAAAAAATGGAAGGGGCTCTGTAAATGGTAAAATGCTAAACCATAAAAGGTATTGATATAATTATTTATGCCTTTTTTTTATGTGAATCTTATGTCCACAGAATTTGTGAGCTTCCTTCCCAAACAGTCTTTCCACTAGTCTACGCCAGTTCATTCACTGCCCTCCATCTGGGCATATGCTTAGACCAAAATCATCCTGGATTCTTCCCTTTACCTCACCTTCCGTGTCTAGGTTTCAAACAAGTCTGGTGCATTTTCCACTCAAAGCACAGCCCACACGAGGCCAGTTTAGATCTAAGCCGCTGTTCTCTCTAGCCTGGACCATTTGATGCCTTTCTAACTCTTTTCCCAGCATCCACTTTTCTTTCTCACATTTCATTCTTTCCATATTTGAGCATATATTTACAAGTCTATGCCTGGTGCTTTTTTTTTTTTTTAAGATTTTATCTACTTATTTGACAGAGAGAGAGTGAGTGAGTAAGCATGAGGGAGAGGCAGAAGGAGAAGCAGACTCCTTACTAAGCAGGGAGCCCGAAGTGGGGCTCGATTCCAGGACCCTGAGATCATGACCTGAGCTGAAGGCAGATGCCTAACCGACTGAGCCACCCAGGCGCCCCAAGTATGCATGGTAATCCTTTGCACAAGTCTTCCTAGGTTTCCTCTTTCCATGTAAAATAAAAGCCAAATGCCTTACCTTGCCAACAGGGCTACCAAGTTGCCCGACTCCTAAGCCCTTAGCATGGCATACCCTGGGGATGAGGCCTGCAGGTTATGTGGGGTGACCCCTGAACCCTAGTGATCCCCTAGTGACCTCTCATCAGTTGCCAGCAGAGTCCTCTGTGACCTGAGCTACCAGCCTGCTCCCCCCACTTCCCTTCTTGCTGCTCCCCTCACCACACTACAGACAGACAAACCGGCCTTCCTTTGCCCCTCACCCTGGCAAGCACAGTCCAGAATCACAGCCTCTGCATTTGCTGCCACTGCTTCTCCAGGAACACTTTTTACAAGATCTCACCTTAGCTCATTGGCCTGTGTGTATGTTCTCCGTCTATCCATCCACTGGGACAGGGTGCCATGGGGGCAGGAGGTATTCTCCTGGTGCCTAGACACAGAGCCTGGCACACAGTAGCCACAATCAATGTTTGTCAAATAAATGACTAGCTGGTTGATTACCATCATTTCAGAGACTCCTCTGCTCTTTATTTTGCCTACCTACAAATGCCAGTGCATTCCCAAAGCTCGAAATGGGGGAACACAGATGAGGTCAGCCACCTTCTCATTTATATAAAATGTGAGCCTTTTTATTTATAGAAAAAGAAACCCCATGTGCAAATTTATCATTCTGCATGACTAGAGCTGTTCGATGGGCATTTGCTTAACACCTTCACTAGGCTAAGTGCAACAGGGACAAATAAAGAGCTTCAACCATTTAGTGGGGCAGATGGCAATGGAAACAGAATTTCGACCGATAGTATCAGGTGGTCAGATGGAGGGCCTGGAGTCCTACTTGGTGAAACGTGAAGATGATGGAAGGCAGGGTTGACTCCTGAAGGACGTCCGTGTCCTAATCCCCAGAATTCACGAATATTTTACTTTTCATTACAAGGGGGAATTAAGATTGTAAATGAAATTAAGGTTGCTCATCAGCTGACCTTAAACTAAGATTAGTCTGGATTACCTGGGCAGGTGCGGTACACTCGTAGAAGACCTTACAAGTGAAGAGGAAGGCAGAAGAGACAAGTCAGAGATGTGTTATGCTAAAGGACTTGTCCCACTGTCATGGGCTTTCAGATAAAGGGACCAGAAGCCAAGGAATGGGCGTAGCCTCTTAGAAGTTCAAAAAACAAAGACACGGACTCTCCGTTAGAGACTCCAGAAGAACACAGCCCTGCCAACACCTTGGTTTTAGCCCATGGGACCCATGTCCGACTTTTGACCTACAGAATAATTAGGTGATACATTCACGTTGTTTTTAGTCATGAAACTTGTGATAATTTGTTATAGCACCCAGAGGAAACTGATAGAAGAAGAGGTGAACTTTCTGATGTCACCTGTGGTAGGAATAGATAGGCTACTCTAAGACCTCTCCTGCCCAGGCCAATGGCTCTTTTGGGGGAACATTTCTTCCAGGTATCCCTTAACTAAGGTTCTCTTGAATCTCAAAGTCAGGATGCTTACCCAGTGCCTGTGACTGCTTTGCCAGTGAAAGCTTGTCATAGATGAGGAGGACAGGCAAGTTGGCATTGAGATGTCCCATGCCCAAAGCAGCCAGGTCCACTTACAACGTCATGGCCAGCCTTTCCCATCCCTTGTCTCTGGGGCTGCAGCCACATGCCTGAGCCAGTTGTGGCTATGCTGCCTTCTCACCTAAGGCCTCTAGTGAGGGAGAGAGCAGGGCCTGGGAAGGTGTCAACTGCTAATGAATGACACTTGCCTCCAAAATTAATAAGCCTTCTAGTTCTTAGGAAAATGCACTCAACTAGAGTCAGTCTCCAGGATGACTAATTGACAGAACTGGCTAAATTAATCAAAAATGGAAATGAGGTTGGGGAAAGGGGGAAGGGATTCTATTTTTACTCTGTGGCTTAGATCTTGGCTGCTCTGTTGTTAATGGCTGCTAAGCTTGAATGGGGTAGACACTGGGTTGGGGTGAGGGGAGGGTTGGTTTTAGTGAATTCTACTCCTTATAGCAAGTCTCTGGCTTTTCTCCAGGAGGGGGTGGTGTCTGTGTGTTTGTAATCCCGTCATCAGGCAAAAGCATTTTAATAAAGGGCCTTGTTTTTTTCACCTCACCGCCCCTAAAATAAACACTGTTAATTATGTCCCTGATCAAAGTGAACCCCTTTCGGAAGCTGTGTCAAACCTCAGAGGTTTTAAGATTCATTGCGGCTGCATTGTCACTGATGTCTTCGGGCACATTCCATCAGAGACCGGGGGAATGAACCATAGCTTTATTAAGGGATCTAGTGGTCTAGAGAAGTGGGACTTGGCAATTGTTTGTAGATGAGGGTGAAGAACGAGACAGTGGATTTCATGTTCTCTGCAAGGGCAGAGTTAGTCCTGCAGTTGGAAATTACCGGGCTGGGGGATCCAGCTGATGGGGATTATATGAAATGGAGCCCTGTGAAATAATCCTTCTGGATGTTAGCAAAAGGTCACACTCCTTCGCTACCTGCCAAAGAGCCAGGAAAAGAATCCATTCTTCTCTTGGAAGAAGACAGACCTGGGTTCAAATGTTAGTTTCTTCATTGTGATTTGGGGCGTGTGTCCTCACCTCTCTGTGCCTCATCTGGAAATAGCAGTTACCAGAATGAGTCTTCATGGGTTGTCATGAGGCTTAAATGAAATACAGGAGAGTCATACCCCCTCTACTATACACACTTCCAGAGGAAAATGGAATTTCAGATCTGGATTTTTAGGTTGGGTATCAAACTATATCCCATCCACAACAGGATGGAATAGAAGAACAAGGCTGTTCTTCTAATGACTACACTGTTCACTAGAACAACTCAGAGTTGATGGCCTCGAGAGCTCCTATTTTTCCCCTATGACATGAAAAAGTCAGATCACCTTCACACCAGCCCCCTGACCACAGATGGAGGTGCCTTGCAGGGTTGGTGCTGACTGTCCCTAGCCAGGAATCCTGCCTTAGTTTCCTCTGGATGAGGGAGTTTCAGGGGTCCCATCTTGACTCTATGCAGCAGACTCATCAGTATGGCCTGGAAGGGAAGGGGGTTCTGGGCCTTCCATCACTGTTGCCCACAGCCACCCAGCCCCTCACCCTGGCCTTCTCTCCTCTCTTGGCTTACATCCCACTGCTTCCTACCCCTCTCTCCCCCAGCTCGCGTTTTCCTCTTACCTCCCTGGCGGCTTCTACTCAGCCTCCTGTCAAAACCACCCGCTCTTCCCCGGCCCCCCTGGTGAATGTTGCTGAGCCTAGGCCTCTGTCCAGGACTGTCCGCTCCTCCCCACTGACACCCCCTCCCCTAAGCCGCTTCACCCCCCATCCCATGCTTTTCTATATCCCAGCAGCTCATGACTCCTAAATTTTCTCTTTAGCCTGCACCTCCCTCCTGACGTCCACACTCAGGTGTCCACGTGTTGCAGACTTCCCAACATGGGCGGGGCAGAGACACCTCAATCTGGTGCCACCCAGAGACAATGCCTGGTCTTTCCACATCAACCTGCTCCTGCCTCTGTCTCCTCGTCCCACTCTATGTCACCACTATGCCCTCTGTCACTCCAGACCAAAACCCATGAGTTATCTGAGGTTCCTCTGTTTCTAGACCTCTCCACCGCCACCTCTCAGCAGTTTCGTGGAGCTCTGCCTCCTCAGGAGATTCTGCCTCTGTGCACTTCCCACCCCTTGTGTTTCCCTGCCCTGGTCAGAGTCCTATCATTCCTTGTCCCGGCTGAGGGAAGAGCCTGCTCACCAGTCTCTCTGCTCCCAGTCTTGCCTCGCCCTTTGAGATCTCTTTTATGATTATAAGCAGAGTACTGGCCACTTCTCTGCTCAGAACCATCTACTGGTTTCCACCTCACTCTAAACAGAATCCAGGCACTTCGCCTGGTCTACCAGATGACCTCCTCTGGCCCCCAGCTGCCTTTTCGGCCTCATCCTCCACTCTGAGGCTCCGCCCACCGGCCTCCATCCTCTGGTCTTTCTTCTATTCTTCCAACACACAAGGTTTTTCCCATGTGAAGCCCTTCATGCTTCGATGTTATCTCTGTTTGTCTGCTTTTGACAATTCAAGTCTCAGTTCTAAGGCTTTCCCCGCCACCGTAGGCAAATACCTCCACCCAGCGACTCCTTAACCCTGTTTATTTCTGCAGCTTTTGTCACTGGGTGACATGAATGCATTCATTTGTACACTGGCATGTCCCCCCTCGCCCCAACTGGTATGTGAGCTCTGTCAAGACAGGCGTGACTAGGTGTTGAATAAATCGTAGCTGGGTAAGTGATTTCTGGTGTCCTGGTTACAGGGTACAGGTCTGGGTAACACCCCAGCTCTGTCACTGGGGAGCGTTTCGTGTTCTGTCACAAGAGGAACATTTGGTGGCCATCAGAGTATCATCTCCCCTCTGTGTCATCTGTAAAATGTGACTTGTGATGGTATGCCCCTCACAAGGCCGTCAGGAGGTCTGAATGAGCTCGCTCCTTGGCTTACTTCCTGGGCGTCCTAACATGTTCTAGAAGTTAACTGAGGTAGTGGCCCCAGACATGACTCCACCAACGGCTGTTGCTGCTGCTGCTCCTGTTCCCACTCTTAAAAGACACATGTGGAAGGGAGCAGGACAGCACCAGCATCCCAGCCCTACCTGACACGGGGCTCACACAGGCCGGGCACTGTTCTAAGGCTTCACAGTGCTCTCTCCTGGCAGCCCCACAAGGTCTACCCAGAAGGTATGCATTCCCACCGGTCCTGTTTTATAGACAAGGAAACTGAGGCACAGAGAGATTACGAAACCTGTTCTGGGTCACCCAGTAACCAGACTGACTTCCCTCCCCGACGCCAGCACCGTCTGAGCTCACGCGCTCAGTTTAGTCTGGAAGAAGGGAAGAAAGCCCCGAGCTCACCGGGAACGCTGTGGACTGAATGTGTGTCCTCACTGCCAAATTCACGTGTTGAATCCTCATCTCTAGTGCTATGGGATTTCTAAGTGGGGACTTGGGGAGGTGACTAGGTCCCGAGTGGAGCCCTCATGAATGGGAACAGTGCCTTTATAAAAAGAGTCCCCGGAGAGCTCCCTCCCCACTCCCACCACATGAGGACACAGCACGGTGACAGCTGTCTATGAACAAGGAGGCAGGTCCCCACCGGACACGAAATCTGCCTGGGCCTTGATCTTGGACTTGCAGCCTCCGGAACGGAGAGACAGCTGTGTGGGGAGTTTAAGTCCCCCAGTCTGGAGTCTACCACAGCAGCTTAAATGGATGAAGACAAGGAACACCCAGCTGGGCTGTGCACGGCCTCGCCCATCCCAGTACCTAAGACAGGTCCTGTTGAAGGGTGTGTGTGGAGGGAACCCTAGGTTTCCATTCTGGAGCTCAGCATCCCTGCGGGGCTCTCCTGTTACCACAGACTTTAAATCGGAGAAGTACAAATACGGCCCTGATGGGAATGTGGAAGACAGGCACGGTGCCTGTGTCTCAGGATTCTGACCTCATCCCTGCCTGCCAGTCTCCGTCTACACCTACTCTCTTCGCCTTGCTGTGTTCCTGGTGGGTCTGCGCCTGCAGCCCGCCTTCACGTCGATCCTAATCGCCTCCTATTCACTCCATCTTTAACCATGTCCGCAGGTTGTTGGCAAGTTCAGTCTCTAGGGACCTTCAGGGGACACCCCGCCCCCTCTTTTCTCCATTTCCATTTGAGGATTCCACCTGCCACTCTTCTCGATCACAGCAAGTGAGCCTGGGACCCACACCTGCCGCTGCGGCTTCCAGGGCCGTGCTCCTGATGATACTCCTGTCTTCTGTTAGGCGCTGAGTTGTGTCCCTCACTGACCAAATTCTTAGGTTCAAGCCCTAACTCCGAATAGGTCAGAACGTAACTGTATTTGGGCGGAGGGTCTTTAAAGAGGCAATTTACATTCAAATGACATCCCTAGGGTGGGCCCTAATCCAATAGGACTGGTGTCCTTGGAAGAAGGGAGTTTTGGACACAGACATGTGCCAAGCAAAGAGGCTGTGTGGATACTGGGAGAAGACAGTCATCAGTAAGCCAGGTCTAGAGAAGACCCTTTCCGCACAGCACTCAGAGGTGAACCCTGTCAACGCTCTGACATAGGGCTTCTGGTGCCAGAGCTGGAGATGATTAGGTCTGGGTGTTTAAGTCACCCAGTTTGTGGAACGTTGCTGCAGCAAGGCTAGTAAACAAATACACCCTCTTTCATCTGTCTTTTCCCATCTGCCTGCCTTTCTACCACGGATATTCGGTGAAGCCCTATAGTGGCCGGCACTACATGAAGCATTGGTAATTCAGTGGTTGGTGAGATACGGTCCCTGCCCTCAATGGAGATTACATCCGAGTTGTGGGAACAGAAAAGGAAAAGCAAACATCTAGAGATGGATGCTATGAAAGAATAAAGAAATAAAAGTGTAATGAGATATAAATAGGGTGTAAATGAGGTGAAAAGGGAAGTCTTCTCTGAGGAGGTCAGATTTTCCCAGAGACCTAAAAAAAATGAGAAAAGTCCAGACAAGTAGGAACATGCTGAAAGAGCATTCCAGGCAGAGGAATAGCCTGTGCAAAGGTCCTGAGGTGTGTTGGAAGTTTAGGAAGAAGGCCTGTGTGGCCAGACTATGCGGAGCTCACGTTGGAGAGGTGGGCAGGGACCAGATTTACGCAGTGTACTGGGAAGGAGTTCAGATGTCATTTCTCTTTCATTTCCTAGGTTGTCACTGGTCCCATCTGGCCAGTTTCTCCACTCACCTGCCAACAGTCATGAATCGAGAAGGAAAAGCATGGTTCAGCCCAGCCAAGGGCTGCTGCCATCCGCACCCTATTGTTTCAGGCATTAAAATCTCAAACAGCAAACGCAACCCTTGTCCCTACGGCCAGAAGGGAAAATAGGGAGATGAGGGAGCAAAGCATCCCTTCCAACCCCTGCTGAGTATGCAGAGTGAGGGACATATGGAAATTAATATATGCAGCTCTGATCACACGGATCTCCTCGGTATTTTGATTAAACGCCGACGGTTATTAAGTACTCTCCTTCTTGGAGCTCATCTCCAAAAGCCAACGTTGCTTTTCATTTTGAACTCTGATGAACTGTCTCAATTCTGTTCACACACCTTGGCTGAGCCATCGTTGGCTGGCGTTTGAGGAGGATGGAGAAAATCAATATGAAATGTCAGGCGAGAGGTCAGACTGAGCTCGTTTTCCCAGCCGGCAGGAGCCGGGGCCACTGCAGCTGAACAAAAGGGGGTGTGCATTGAAGAAGGTCGGCACTTCGGACGAGTCAGGAAAATGAATTTTGTTCGCTTCTTAATTAGATTAGGAGGCTGGCGGCTGGCAGCTTGGAGCCCTGCGGCTGTCGGTGTCGGGGTGGAGTGTGGCGAGGCAGGGCTGCGGCACAGGCCCACAGCCCACTAGCTAGCTCCTGCGCCCCCCTGGGGACTATCCCCGGGCTCTGCCTCTCTAGGGCTGGGTGACCCAGGCTGCAGAGAGCTGAGCAGGCCTCCTGCTTCCATGGGCCCAGGTAACTCTTCCCTGTTCCTTTGTAGGGGGCTTCTCAGGGGTCAGGCCACAGCTCGGTGGTTACTGCCTGGGGTGTATGCTCCTTGTCTCACTCCCTCCTAGCACCACAGGCCTCTCTTTCATGCTACTTTTTAATAGCTGCAATGTCCTGTTTGTTATTCCCTGATGAATGAGTCTTCCTTCGTGTGAAGGTTAATTTTATGTATCAACCTGAGCCCTGTGGTGCCCAGATATTTGGTCAAGCATTATTCTAGGTGTTTCTGTGAAAGTGTTTTTGGATGGCTTCTATGTTCAAATTGAAAGACAGAGTAAAGCAGATCACCCTCCCTAATGTGGGTGGATCTCATCTAATCAGTTGAAGGTCTAAACAGAACAAAAGGCTGACGGCCCTCCCCAAATAAGAGTGAATTCTTTTTAAGAGGCGATGTGGGGGGGTTTAAGGGGTAGGGAAGGAAAAAATGAAACAAGATGGGATCAGGAGGGAGACAAACCATAAGAGACTCTTAATCTCACAAAACAAACTGAGGGTTGCTGGGGGGAGGGGGTGTGGAGGAGTGGGTAGGGAAGGGGATGGCTGGGTTATGTTACAGACATTGGGGAGGGTATGTGCTATGGTGAGTGCTGTGAAGTGTGTAAGCCTGACAATTCACAGACCTGTACCCTTGGGACTAATAATACATTATATGTTAATAAAAAAAATAAATTAAAAAAAAAAGAGGGAATTCTTCTGCCTAACTCCTTTGAGCTGGGGCATTCTTTTATTCCTGGCTTTGCACCTGAACTGAAAACACTGGTTCTTCCTGGGTCACGGGCCTGCTGGCCTTTGAACTAAAACTATACCATTAGCTCTCCTGGGTCTTGGGTCCTTGGACTTGGACTGGAAATATACCACTGTTTCCTGTGGGTCTCCTGCTGTACCACTGTGGATCTTGGGACATGTCAGCCTCTAATTTCATGAGCCAAATACTTCTAATAAATCTCTCTCTTATATGCACACACACATACGTATCTACGAGATATCTATCTACCTACCTAATCTATCTACCTACCTACTTATTCACCTCCTATTGGTTCTGTTTGTCTGCAGAACTCTCACTAACAAAGACAGGAAGCTCTAAGAGGGAGGAAACCAGGTATGGTATCACTCACATTGGGTCTCCAGTCTTGTAAAGTACCTGATGTATATAGTAGGTGCTCAATAAAAACTACTTAAACAGATGACTAATGGGGCTTCATATATCTGGAAAAAGGGTTGAGGCTTTCGTGCTGTGCCCCAGCTGCAGGCCTGGAACAGGGGGATTCAGGTCGTCTGTGCCCCTTTCTGCCTCTTGTGTGCCTGGCAGACGCCAGCATCTCACACACGTGATGACATTTACTTCTCATGAACCACCAGCCCGAGGAGGCTGTTTTGATGATTTTTACTTTCAAATGAGGAACATGGGGCTCAGAAGAATTAAATAACTTGCCCGAGGTCACCTAGTAATTGAATGTCAGAGTGGAGTTCTGATTCCAAAGCTTCTGCTCAAAACCTTTCTAGCTCTGGCAGCTTCTAAGGCTTTGTCCTTTTCCCACACTTAAGGGTTCAGGATTCATCCCACCTCCTCAATATCTGAGTCTGACTCCTAAGCCCAGGCTCGTGTCTGCCACACTGGGCCATGAGGACACTGGGCCCCTCATGCCATGTCCCACATCCACTCTGGGTCAGCAGCCCAGGAGTCGGATCTGCCTTCACTCACCAGAGAGGTCGGCCCCCCGAGGTAGCTCATGTCACCCCACACAGAGCACGTTCCCCACTGAATCCCAACTCTTCACTGTGCCCCAGTGTGGCTTCTCAATGGTCCCCGTTCCACACACTGTTTATATCACCCTCAGGCATTAATGCCTTTACTGAGTAAGTATTTACTGAGCATCTACTTATGCGCCAGGCATTGGCAATGTGATGTGAGTAAAAACAGATTTCATTCTTAACCTCAGAGGGGTGGTGTCTAGAAGGGGAGAACAATGAACAACCAGTATCCATGCACCACGAATGCCAACCTCTGATACTGTTTATGTCGCCCACGGTTATTTTTTTTTAAAAAGGTTCCTTTCCCTCTTCCCTTCCTTCTGATTTCCATAGCCACCACCCTTACGTAGGTTATGAATTGCCTTTGTATTGAGATGAATGCAAAATGTTCTAATTGTCCTACCTTTCTTCCCACCACCACTGTGTTCATCTTCCTTAAAACATAAATTCTGTCACTCTGTTCTCCAGCCAAATGATCTCAACTCACTCTCCACATACTAGGGACTGTGTTTCTCAACCTGGGCCGCACGGACGTATCTGAGGGGGAGGAAGATATGGGGTTGCACCAGGCAGTTCAGAAAGCCACAGGCTGTACACTGCATCTTTTGGGAAACATCCATTTTGCTTGAAATCTGGGAGTGGGGGAGAAATGTAATTATTAAGTCAAACTGAAAATCAACATTCTATGGGAGTAAAATGCACCATTCCTGTGAAATTTCAGGATAGAAAAATAAGACTTCAGAGTCGGTCTGTGGTGGTCGGCACCTCCCCCAGGGACTCTGGCCTTGGCTGTTCTGTCTGTGCGGGTGGGCTGGGCCACCCAGGGCCTGCAGGAGAGGTCGGACTGCTGCTGGAGGCCCTTCCTGCTTTGTGGCCAGGCTCACGGCCTGACCCGCGAGCTGTGTGACTCGGGAAAATGCTTAAGAAGCACTGGCTGCCACAGGAGCCAGACTCTGAGTGAGGAGTCTGTACTCAATGAGTAAATGAACAAATGCCTGAATGAATGAATACATGAAGTCATATGCATTTAACTTTGATCTTCAAGGACCAACCTGATATGAACCATCACCCCTCTTTTACCTCTTTCTTTGATATTCGTTCCCCCAAACTTGATTCTATATAAAGGTTCCACGTAACTTCCTAACTTCAGGTTTTTGCCTATCCTGTGTGCACCACCCAGCACCGCCCCCCGCTTCCCACCTAACCAGATCCTGTGTGTTCAGAAGGACTACTCAGCCTCTGCTTTCCTTGTGACATCTATCACAAGTGTCCCACCTCCGCGGAACATCCCAACCCCTGTCTCCACCACTCATTTGAGTGTTAAAACTGCCTGAAATGTTGCCTGGGTCCATCTCAGGTCATGAGCCAAATTTTACATGCACCAAATGCAGGAGATGACTTAGCTTTGCAGTGGACCCCTCAGAGTTCTCAATAGTAAAAGACACATCACGGATACAAGAAAATCATGCTGAAGGACTGATAAGGGATTTTAGTCTAGATATGTAGTTCTCAACCAGGAGCAATTTTCTCCCCCCCACCCCCCAGTATTTCACGACATCAGCAGATCATTTTGGTTGTCCCAACTTGTTTTGGCCACTCACAACCAATGGGGAGAAGGCCAGAGATGCTAAACATTATACAAAGGACAACACCCTTCTCCGAAGAACTATGTGCCCCAGACTCAATAGTGCTGCCGTTAGAAATCCCTGTCTACATGATAGTGTCCTCCTAACTTGTTTCCTTGTCTCTCTTTTCTCCCTCTTAGAGGCCAGCCCCTGACTGGGAGAAATCCTGGTCTCATTACTCCCTTGGTTACTTCAGTGGCTGTTCACTGGGTTGG
This sequence comes from Enhydra lutris kenyoni, assembly GCF_002288905.1. NCBI lineage: Eukaryota > Metazoa > Chordata > Mammalia > Carnivora > Mustelidae > Enhydra > Enhydra lutris. The sequence continues at coordinate 4,735,854 of NW_019154134.1, forward strand.
AGAAAACATTCAAGTTCTTCGAGATGGCCATACGCTCGGGCCCCTGCATCCCTCCTGAGCTCCAACTCACTTCCTTCTCCAAGTCATTCCCTACGTACCAGCCTTCTCACTCACCCTGCAGTCCAGCAAACATTCCGATCTTTTGTGCCTCAGCACCTTTGCCCATGCTCATCCCTCTGCCTTGAATATGTTTCCTCTCGCCAGCTTAGGTAAGTTAAGTCCTGCTCAAAGGTCAGTGCCATCCCCTGCAGGAGCACGTATTTATTAATCATCTCTCATGTGCCAGGCCCTGGTATAGGTGCTGGGGAGACAGCTATGAAGAAGACAGAATAGGTCCAAAGAGCTAACCATCTAGAAAGGCGCTCTCCAATAGAACTTCCCACCATGATGGCAATGTCCTAAACTGGTACTAATATGATAGCCATGTGCCACATGTGGCTACGGAGCACTTGGAATGTAGATAATCTGAATTGAAATCTGCTGTAAGCATAGAATACACAACTGTTAATCATTACTCTAGGCCCCATGGCAAACTCATACAGTGGAAGTTACTGTTTTACCTGTTTTGGAGATGAGAAAATAGGCTCAGAAAGGTTAGGGACAGATGGACGAAGTCAGTCGGCTCAGAAGGGATGAAGCCTAGCTATGACCTGGGTCTATGTGGCTCAGAATCTATAGTCTACACACCACCACAGTCTACACACCACCACAGTCTAAACACCAGCTCCCCTGTGCGATACTTCTCATGCCCAAAGAACAAGGAAAAATGATGAAAATGACACAGATATTCACCCCTGTTCTGGCCATACACCGACTCAGTCATCCTATCACTCATGTCAGGGAGTGAATATGGAAACTGGGACAACGGGAGAGAAAGTCTTCATTTCTTGGTCTCCACAGCCAAAGGTATAGGCCAAAAAGCAGAAGGTGATGGGGGAACGAAAAGAGCTCTGGTCCCTCTGAGCATTGTGGCAGCTTCATGTTACTTAGCCTGAGACTAGACATGGATTATCACTGCCCGCAGGCACTTCTTCTCTGGGAGCACTTTCTTTTCTAGAAAGTTCCAGGACCACCCTGTCCACCACAATACTTGCTGTCGGTGCCAGTACACTTCACCTGCTCACAGGGGTCTTAGAGCCTTTGGTTTCTAAGCACTCAGTCCCCACTAGTTTGGAGCTACTTCTCTCCAACAGTGCCTTGAAAACCTGCACGACCATGACCTTTGAGTCTGGCTGCTTGTTTAACCCATCCCCTTTCTCTGAAGCTCTTTCCTTGTGCCCACTAGACCTCTAGAGTTCTGGCTCCCAAAGCCACACCCTCTTCAGGAAGGCACTAACCCCTTCCCATGGGTGTTATTCTTTTTTTCTTTTTTAATTGATACACTCGAAATATGACATTGTGTTAGTTTTAGGCATATGACGTAAGGGTTTGATGTATGTATACATCACAAAATAATCACCAATAAGCCTAGTTAACATTTGTCACTGCAGAGAGTTACGAATTCTTTTTCTGGAGAAGAGAACTTTTAAGATCTACTCTCACAGCAAGTTTTAAATATGCAGTAGACTGTGATTAACCTCGTCACACCCCCAGCCGCCATTCGTGATTGCCTGCCTACTCTCAGCCTCTTACATTGTCCCGGGGCCCTCTTGACTGTGAAGATCTGTGCAGAAGCCACCAGCCCCTGACCAGGACACACTCCTCCCCGTGCTCCCCACCCCAGCCTATGGAAGCGATCCCCAAACCAGTCTCCCTTCAGGGGACTCCTCAAGCTCATTCTCCCCACAGCAGCCAGAGTGATGTTAAAACATAATTCGGATCAGGTCACAAGGCGATGTGACCGGGCTCGTGTCCCATTCATCTGGGGATTCCACAACCTTAAGTGAACGCTGGTGGAATTGAACGCGAAGGGGCACGTGTACCAAAACACCAGATGTGGAGCGGACTCCTGAGTCAGGCCAATGCCCGGACTTGGCCCCCGGAGGCTGTCAGGTGGGGATGGGGATCCGCATCCTCTAGGCTCTCCCCTCCTCCTCCCGCAGGTCTGGGGCCCGCCCACCCGGCGCACCCCATCTGCGGCGCGAGGCTCACTACTCACATTTGCTGTGCCTGTCACACAAGGCCGACGCCCTCATGTCACACAGCCGGATCGTCCCTTTGCTGCTGCTGTACACGAAGCTGTTGCAGTGATGCGGGTGGAACTCGGCCGCTGTGATCACCTCCGTGAGCTCCTCCATGTTGGCCGGCTTAATGTCCACGATATCTGGCACAGGCGGGTCAAGGACAGAACTGGGACAAGCAGGCAGGACCTCAGGGGTGATGAGTAGCAGCACCGCCTGATTTTAGTGTAACCTGTGAGCATTTACCGCACACGGGGAATCCGCAGAGGAACCCCACGAGCACACGGGCGGGCCTTCCTGGTCTTGGCAGAGAGGCCTAGGGATGCCCAGGGCTCGGAGGCATCATTAGAACTCCGGTCTCCCTGACCCCTTAGGATATTTCGTCCTCCCCCCAGGGAGAACAAGCCCCATCGAACACCAGACTTATCTGCTCACACTATCACGCTAACATGTGCTGAACTGCAAAGACTTCCATTTCTCCTCTGACAACAGCGGTCACGAAGCCAGCCCCATCCAGCTAAATAATTCAGTTTACCTGCATCTTTCCCCAGACTCCTGGGCTGATAACTGAGGTCCACAGTAGACTGTGAATCCTCTCCCATGAAATCCCTGAGATCTTTAACAGCACACCGGTGAGAGTAACAGTGGCTGCTACTACTACTTAGTGAGCACTGACTCTTTCCAGGCCCATTGCTGTGCAAAGCAGATCATTTATTTTAGTTCAGTTAAGCCTCAGAACATCGCGATAACCTGTCCCTTCCTGATCCCCATTTGTCAGGGGTGGAGAGGGGGGCCTGCCCCATGTCCCATGGCTGGAGGGGTGGCACCAGGATTTCCTCTCAGGTGAAAAACTTGTGCTCTCGAGGAATTATGCACCATTTCGCTCCCCGAAGATACATGGGACCTCAAGCTTCCAGAAGCTGTGATTTGCTTTAGAGCTTGGCTGGGAGTTTTAAGCGCCCCCCCAAAAAGCCGTCCAGTTGCATGGTGGGACCGTTTCAGCCTCCCATGGAATATATCTTTGTTTTAGCATCTGTTTTTTTTTCCTGCTTTAGTATTTTCCTTTCTGATCAAGAACTATTATAACTCCATTTTTCAAGACCACATCCCTGTATACTGAAATGAAACATCTGGTCCTTGAATTATGGACGTGACTCCGTGGGCACGAGGTCCGTCAGGAGGGAAGGGACGGGTCCGTGCCACCCCAGAGCTCGGGGCACCTGCATGCAGGTTGGGGGGGCACCTGGCTGAGGCGCTGTCTGAGGACCTGAAACTGCCTGCAAAGGCATGGGGCTCGTGACATGGATGCTGTCACACGGGAAACCTGACCAAAGCGATTCCCACTTTTCCTAGACTTCCCCACTCGTGAGCCCCCTTTGTAACTGCGCCCACATGTACATCTCCGGCGGGGATCTGCTCAACACGTGTCCTTCCGATTGGTTTCACTATCGACTCCCTTCGTTCCCTTAGCCTTGTCGAAGCCGTAAGCTTAGAAGTCATGAAACCATGGGTTTAAGGGGCTAGTTACATTTTAAATAATATATATGAAATAAATGCATATCAATTAAGATAAGAATGTTGATGTCTGTGCCGGGAGCTCGTCCATCCTGTTTTGGGAAACAGTGCATCGACTGAACAAGCAGTAACATGACACAGACTCTGCTATTAGCCTGGGATGGAGGCAAAACTTTTCTGCTTTTCATAAAGTTAGGGGCACAGACGAGGTACAAGTAAATGTGCTGGTATCTTCAGTCACACCAGCACGGACACAGTCACCTGTTCCTACATGTCTCCTATGCTCCAGCAGGCGATCTGGTGCCATAAGGGCTCTGTAGTCTGTTGTGCCCTTCTCCCCTTCAATTATCTCTCAGAAGCCCTGTCGGGGCTTTCTAAAATTAGTTCGCGACTCAACTAACACTACGTCTCACTACCATTTCCCCCACCAAGCCCATTTGCAAATATGACTTGGGTCTCCAGAGCAGGTGGGTCCCCTGGATTCACAAAACACTACCTTTCAACTCAAGGGCTGCCACAGTTTTAAATCTGATTGCAGTTAGCACTGCTTGCTGGGGCACAAGAGGCTGGGCCCCAGGAGGCCCTAAGCTGCCTCTCTGATGTTCTCTTCTGCCCTCCCCCAACCCACACCAGACCCCTGCCCTGGGCTTAGGTGGCCACGGGCTGGGGGATCGGGTGAGCAGAGGCTCGCGTGTAGCTGTTGTCAGATCTCATCGCCCTCTGGAAAGAGCCTCCAGAGCCTAGCACGCCAGGGAGCATGTTTCTCTTTTCCTAAAATAGGGCACGAAAATCTGGTGTCAGCTTTCTCAACCGCTACCAGGAGAGCTCTAAAAACAAGCCTAACTGGAAGGGATCGTTGCTGTGTGGGAGGGGGAGGTGCTACAGCTACTGTTATTTCTTTCTTACCTAAAAATAACGGCCCGAAGTCAGAACGTGTGAAAATGCAGTGCTTAAAGATATCCATGAAAGCAGGAAGGAACATTCCCCCAGCACCCAGAACAGCACCATGGGCATGGGCTCCGGACTCGGCTTAGGGCTGCTTCCTCTGGATCTAGGCTCCCTCCTTCCTGCATTCCCTCCCTCCCTCCCTTCCACCCAAGCTGGATGTTGACGCCTCCCCATCATCCCTCATCCCCAAGCATCGCCCTTTTGACTAGAATGTCTGACTCCACAGGGTTCGGCGATGGCTCCAATTCTCTCTTTAATAACTGCGATGCCATGGACAGCAAGAGGATAATAATCAACAGTTAATATTTACCGAGTGCCACGCGTTGTCTCATTTGACCTTCATCTCTGCCTTCTGAGGTCAGTACTAGGAACAGGCCTATTCTCCAGGGGAAGAAGCAGTAACTGAAATGAAGTAACCAAGGTCACAGAGCAGGGGGCAGAGCTGGGATTCCAACCCGGTCTGTCTGACTTCAGGGCCTGGGAGCTTGGCCACAGGCTACTCTCCCTCCCCTGAGGAGGGGCCCTTCCAGAGACAGCCCTCCTGACCGCAGTCATCCTGGCTCTCTTGAGACTCCCTCCGGCTAATCCCAGAGGGCAGACTGTGTTTTTTAAATTCACTGACCACTTTGGTGGCCACATTTTTCAGAATCAGAGTTTGGACACAGCATCTGACACAGGATTCCTGTCTCCTATGATGGGATAATTATTTTTTTCTTTTTTGAGCCATCAACTGGAACAGAAACATATGGGATTTCTTGAACTGTTCACTGATCGAGGATCTGCTGAGTTCTAAAAAACATGCGGGAGGGGACTAGTTACCAAAATTCTGTGGCTGATGGGGATGAAAGGATGGGGTATTTCGCATCTACCTCATCCAGAAACCCAGGACTTTCCTCTTACTCTGTTCTAAAGGGAGAGGCACGCCTTCGGCATATGTGGTTTTGCCCTTCATGTCAGGAGGGAAAGAGAAAGGAGATAAGCAGTGCGTGGCTTCCTGTATTATCTTGAAAACAGAATGATGCATTTTGACAGTCAATTTTCTCTTCCCTCTGCTTTAGAACTCTCTATCCAAATTATTTCCCTGTTGTCCCGAAGAACGAAATGGCAAAAGCAAAGCATAACACCGGATTCATGGCTAATATACAAGGCAGACAGCCAACAGATTGCTATTAAATTAACCCTGGGGCTTGACAGATCTGTTCTTCCTGACCCCGACTGCTTATGGCATTCCTTATTAATGCTGAGCCCAGACAAATTACCTCTGCTAACAAAAGGGGTTAATCTGCTTCTCTGTTGGGACTCTGGAGGCAGCTCCGAGGACAGGAGGGGGCACAGCTAGTTTGGCAGCTGAGCTCTATGCTTGGAAGGCGGAAGGAGGGAAGGTGAGGGCATCACTGTGCCAGGCAGGGCCTAAGGCATCATTTAAAATAATAATTGAAGACACTGGGAGGTCACCCCTTAAGGGATTGGCTTCAAACAAATAAGATGCCAGAGTCATAAATTACATCACCAGTGGGGTGAGGGAATGGAGAAGGTAATGGCAGGATGCTAAGGGGTAGCACGGGGGCTGTTCAAAAGTCATTTCCTTCATCTCCAATTTGGAAAAAGCTTTCTACCAAAAAAAAAAAAAAAAAAAAAAGTCTACTGCAACACGATTAAAAAAAAAGAGAGCGACAATAAACTGTATATACAGAAATAGGGAAACGAGTAAGTAAATTTTGATCTTCCTCATTAAATTGTTTTTGCAATGAAATTCTAAGTTTGTTAAAAAGCTGTGAAACACTGCATCTATAGCATGATCATAAGGTCATTTAAAACTTACACTCTGGAACCGATGAGCCAAAAGGCAAGATTCCAAATGTTAGTAATAGTTCCATCTGGGTGGGTTTATGAATTTTCAGTTATCAGTTATCATTTCCACATTTTCTCTTAATCAAGTAGTATTTCAGGACAGGAAAAGACAAGGTATTATATGAATTATATAGTATATATTATTATACTATATATACTATAAATATATATGTATAGTGTAAATGTGTACATATAAAATATATATATATATATATAAAAAATTAGGTGGGAGAAGTTAGATACAAAATATATACACAGTTTGACGAGAGTCATGTAAAAAAAAAAAACAGAAAGAGAGAAAGAGAGAGAGAGAGAATACAGAATGGAAGGAAATGTGGTTAGTATCTTATAGGGATTAGAAGGAAGGTCAGCATGTAAGTTACCCTTTAGTAACTGTACTTTACAAAGGGTAATTTACCTTTACCATTCGTTCATTCATTCATTCCTTCACATAAATCCACAAATGTTTACAGAGAAACTGCTAGTACTTTTCTGGGTTGGGAGGGCAGGGGTGGATACAGCCATGACCAAAACATCTAAAACATCCTCCTGATCTGTGGAGCCTATATCTTAGCAGGGCACATGGTCACAAAGCAAGGCAGATCAGCATAATATATAATATACTAGACAGTAATAACTGCTAAGCAGAAAAAGAAAGCAGGGAAGAGAGGGAGATATGGTACATGCGTGGGTTGACAGGGTGTGCGTAGGTCCTAGGCTGAATGGAAGGCAGTTTTCTGGAGAAATAGAGTTAAGATTTTTTTCTCCTTTTATTATTTATTTGTTTTTCTCAGCCCTTGTAGTTGAATTAGCTAGCATGATGTTAAACTGTGATGTATATCCCCTGTATATACAATCAAAACTAAGCGGTGAGATTATAGGTGATTCTAATAATCTCTACAATAAATACTTATTTTTAAACAATAAAAAATTAAAAAGTAGTTTCCTTGTGTTAGAACCATCCATGAGACAGGTGAAAGACGAGAGGCCTGATCACCATGGGTAAAGTTCAAGATGGTACTGTGATCAATACCATGCTTGGAACAAAACTGGGTCAAGGAGATTGGGATCCAATTTTGATTCCAAGTCTGTTTTGCTTGCAGAACATAGGAAAGCCATTTTTTTCTCTCTGGGTTTTGATTTTTTTCATCTTTGAATGGGCATAATCCTATTTACTCCAATAACCTCTGAGAATTTTGATTATGAAATAATTTCATGGAGAAAGTTATTAAAGAGCTTTACAGTAGACTGAATAATCCCATCTCCAAAAAATTTATTTTTCCACAGATAGCTTATGCATTAGTTTCGTGGGCTTTTGAAGCTGACGGCCTTGCATGCTTCTGTCTTTATCTGTGCAGATTTTGTTGATAATAACAAGATTTCTTTTGTTTTTGTTTTGTTTCATTTCCTAAGCCCCACCTAAGCCGATCAAGGGCAGGAAAACTGAACAGGAGGCCTTTCTGCAGGCCGGGCTGGAGAGCGGAGTCTACACTGGCTTGGGAAAGACACCCATGTCCAAGAGCAGTTGAAGTTTTCGTGTTGAAGTAGTTAGAGTCTGTCAGTACCGAACGTGGAGAACATTCTTTTTTTTTTTTAAGATTTTATTTATTTATTTGTCAGAGAGAGAGAGAGGAGCGAGAGCGAGCACAGGCAGACAGAGTGTCAGGCAGAGGCAGAGGGAGAAGCAGGCTCCCTGCTGAGCAAGGAGCCCGACGTGGGACTTGATCCCAGGACGCCGGGATCATGACCTGAGCTGAAGGCAGCCGCTTAACCAACTGAGCCACCCAGGTGTCCCCGTGGAGAACATTCGTAACCACATTAGAATTGGATTTCCTTTTAGGGGACATGAATTGCTTTTTTTTTTTCCCCCCTTTCCAAAGTCTGAATGCAATCTTTGGATATTAAGTACTGATTATCAAGCTTCCAGATCTTGTTAGCTGAATGGATGTGTTACTTGATGATAAAACACCGGCAATCTCTGAAGAGGACTCTAAGGGATATTCTTCTTTTAAGAGCTTAAAAAAAGCCAATGTGCAAATATTTATGGAGGGTTTGCCAATTGCTAGGCTCAATATGAGATACTGACAAAGAGACACATGGTGCCACATTAGTTACTGCTTATGAGTATGTAGTGAGCTACAAAAGATACTGGGCTGAGATTATCTTCATGATTTGGGGGAGGAGCACTTGAAAATCCCGTAACTGTGGACTCTACTATTCACGTGACATAGAGCTTGAATTCCGTCATTAGCAAACACCCAGTATTCCCTTCAAAGTTCAGTTCGGATGTTACCCTTTATGATGCATTCTAGCCTTTCCTTCATGATTCTCCCTGTCCTGTGTCCTAGCACCTTGATTACATCTAACACATAGTCCATATTATTAGTACTAACTGAGTAATTTGAGATGGTGAGATAGAGGATATCTCACTGGAGTATGAAGTAAGAGTGACCAAGATTTTAATCCCCAAGTCTGTGACCAGCTACATAATACTGAAAGCCTTTAGACTTGATAGCTCATCTACAAAAAGAGGCCAGAAACTATAAGAGATGATGTGTAGAACATACCAAGTACTTAATACAGGATCCAAAAATTCTTAGTCTCACCATCCCTAGGATGACAACATGTCTGTCTCCCTCCGTCCACATACTTGCTTTGCTGGTTTTGTGATATGTTAACTTGGTTAGGCTGAATCCCTGGTGTTCCCTTTGTAGGATATTTCTGGTTATGTTGGGCTAACATGGGCTCAGGAGGTTTGGAGGACAGAAGGGAGGAAGCAGCTGTTGTGTATCTCTCTCTCTCTCTCACACACACACACACACACTCTTCCTCCCACAAGTTCTATTGTTAGGGAATCTGCTGTAAGAGATTCTGCAGATGTGATTAAAGACCCCAAGAGGTTGACCTGAAGTTCATCAAAGGAAGATTATCCTAGGTGGGCCTGGATTAATCAGCTGGAAGATATTTAAGGGAAAGCTTAGGCCTCCCCTGAGTAAGTGACTCCTAAAGGCTGCTGGGTTCAAAACTGTTCTGTCTTCCTGACCACGATGTGTGGACAAGCTTCAAATCGTGCTTGTGCTATTCCAACCCACCTGTGATTTTTCCATTCCTGACTGATTGCCTTATAGATCCCGGACCTGCTTGGCCAGCCACACAACTGCAAGGCTAATTCATTTTAATAAGTCAGTCTTTCTCCCACTCCCTCCTGTCCTTTCTTTCTCTCTGTAGGCAGAAAGACAGATGAACAGACAGATACACACACATACACACACTGCTCCCCCAAGAGTTTTGCTTCTCTGGTTGAACTCTGATTCATCTACCCTTCAGATTATAAGAGCCATAATAACAGGGATGGAGTTTTACTCATCTTGGCATTTCCAGTACACATAGTAAGTGTTCAATAAATGTTTATGGATTTTACTTTAAGTCATTGTGACTTAGCAGCCTTCCCTAGGCATAGTTTTTTAAAATGTAGAAAATCCATAGTAGGTCAATAATAGGTCAAGATGCCAGGCCTGGATATTGTAAATCATTTACCTTTTTTTTTTTTTTTTTGAAAGAATGGGATCCAGGCAACAGGATTAGAAGAACAGAGGCCTGGAAAAATGTTACAGATAATAATAGCTTCTATTTATTAAGTCTCTTCTCTGTGCCAGGTGCTTGGCTAAGAAGTTGACATGATGATTTCATTTAATACCCACAATAACCTTACAAGATACCTGGTATTATTATCTCCCTTAAAAGATGAGGAAATGGAGGGTCAGAGAGATATTAAGCAACTTTTCAAGGTCACACATATTTTAGGAGATAAAACTGGATTCCACTCCACTGAATGTGACTCCTGAGTCTAACTTCCAAGCTAACTACTACTAACTACTAAGCACTCCTAACGACTAAGCTCTACTTCTCTAGAAAGCTCAAAAAAGCCCAAGAAGTCTGCCTAGCTGCATTCTTGCCTGCTCCCTTGACAACAGGAGGTCCAAGGGGCTTTCTCCATGCCGAGGGAAATCCCTTATCTCATCAAATCCGAGGTATGGCACAGACAGAGTCAGCAGCCACATAAGCAAAGCACCAGACCTTAGAAAACCTACCAGGGCTGTCACTGGAATGCTCTTCTTTTACACTAAATGCCAGTCTCAGAGTGATATGTACATTTGTGTATGGAAGCCAGAGCAGCAATAAGGGAGATGAACTGGTATCAGGCCCCACAGTCTCCTTCAGAGCCTGGCTGGTAGAATCCCACCAGAATGAAAGAAAGGCCGCTGTCCAAGGTACTATAGAGAGACAAAAGCCAGGAGTTGAGGTCCCCTAATGAGAGAATCAAGTACAAAAGGGCCTCAGCTTAGTTGACAAATGAAGCTGATGCACAGGGCTGCTAAGACCAAGGTCAGTAATAAAGCACCCTCTGATTCCAGATGTCTTCTCTCAGAGAGATGTTCTATGTCATGCCCAGAGAACAGACTTCTGTAAGATGTGGCTTCTGCTGACCATTTTAGGCTTGCTTACACTATGTTCCACCACATTCTCTGAGCTCTAGTCACAATGGCCTTTTTGGAGTTCCCCCAAAATCGTCATCCTCCCTCCTGCGACATGCCCTTTGTACATGCTAGACCAATCTCCCCTGACCTCTTTGCCAAGTTAGCTCATACTCTTTCTCTTTCAGATCTTAACCCAATCATCAATTCCTCTGCAAAGTCTTCTTTTACTCCCTCATCTGAATCAGATTTCAAAAAAGAAGCATTCACACAACTGTATTTCCTTTCCTCACAGGGCTTTCTTCTGTTTGTAATTAAAAAGAGGTCAGGGGAGATTGGTCTAGCATGTACAAAGGGCATGTGGCAGGAGGGAGTGATTATTTGATGAATATCATTCTGAAAGCAGGAAATTTCTTTTCACTTTTTCTATCCCCATGGCCTAAGTGCAGTGCTGGGCACAAACTAGGTACCCACTATCCAGTTGTTGAGGGCTGTTCTCTTTACTTTCACTTGACAGGAGCCTATTAATAGCTCCCATATTGGACTAGTAAAGGCCCGGTGAACTCATTCTTAATCTTGAGGAGAGAGTTCTAAGTATCTGAAGCATACCACAGAAAACTAATTTGAAAATTAGGGTTGTTTCTTGCCTTAGAAAGTCACTACCCTAGCAATGAGTTGTTATTATTATCCTAAAGTAGTTAACCCATTAAGGCCACACGGTCTGACCATTTCAAGACAGAACCTGTTATATAAGACAAGGACAGATTGGCTATGGAGGGAAGGGAGAGGATTCAAGCTGTCATGAGGCCAGGAATGATACAATCTGATCTGGTATTAAACACAAGGCCCTGGGCCTCGGAGATCCTGCAAGCATGTGGGATCTAGAGTAGAATGAGCAACATCTTGAAAAGAGCATTCAACTGCAAAACCGAAGGAGGAGTCTAGAATGGAGAAGACCAGACAATGCATGAAGCAGAATAGAATCCACTATACTATCATTCAACTTTTTTAGTTTCCTTGTTCTTCCCATGATGATCATCCTCGTTTTGAAACCTGCTGATCGCTCATTTAGCAGGGCACTGACCTAAGCATATATGATTCTGTATGCATATATGTACAAGCATTATATGTGTCCATATACATACATACATATATAGGTATATACACATATATGGATATATTTTATATGCAGTTGACCCTTGAACAATGTGGGGACTAGGGCCAGAGACACCTGTGCTATCAAAAATCCACATGTAAATTTTGGCTCCCTTAGATCTTAATGACGAATACCTTACTGATGACCAGAAACCTTACTGATAACCTAAGTTGATTAACACATATTTTGTATGCTATATATAATTATAAACTGTATTCTTACAATAAAGCAAGCTGGAGAAAAGAGAACATTATTAAGCATATCATAAGGAAGAGAAAAATACATTTATAGTACTGTACTGCATTTATAAAAAAAAAAAATCAGTGTGTAAGTGGACCGGTGTAGTTCAAACCTCTGCTGTCGAAGGGTCAATTGTATATATAAAATTTATCCACATACACATATTAAACATATAAATCTTTCAAATATAAATAAATAAAATATAATCTTTTAAAAAGTTCTCACAATCCTCTCTGACAGAGCTCCTCTCTAAAGATCATGGAACAGAGGGCCGGATAAATTAAGAACCATGTTAAAGCTTCCATACTCAGCAAGTGGTAGAGCTGAGAGTGAACTTTAGGACTTTGAGAGCTTCTAGAACTTTTAGGACTCCACAGCCTGTGTTCTCAACCATAATGCCAGTGTCACACCAAATGCCAGGCAGGGGAAGTCATGACTATTTTTTAACCAGACTGCAAGACCGCTTGTCTTACTATTCACTTTTCTTCACATATACTTCCTCTGTAACTTAAGTGGATTTTTCAGGATCTATGAAATCATCAGACTGATATGATAGTTCTATTTTTCTAGTCATCACGGTCATAAATGCTAATTCTGAAAACAAAGAAAGGCCCCATCGTGCTTAGAAGCCCCTTCACTACCATCCCCATAGTACTCCTACCATGCTCCGGGAACCCCCAGCGTTCTAACCTGAACCACGTTTTCCAGCCTTTGTAGTGGATAAGAGGCATCATGGAAATGGCGCTAAACACTGTGTGATTTAATAAGAGCTGCCTGCTGGCTGGTGTTTTTCTGAGGGTGTTTTGAAAGCTGGCCGCATCCTCCCTCAGAGGTGGCTACACTTCAGTGACAAGAGGCAAAAGGGTCCCAGTTTGTACCGTCAGCTCAGCACTTAAGGCGGTGTGGTTAAAAAGAACTGAATAGATACCAGTGATCATCATCCTCATGATGACGACGATGATTTTACATACGGCTGCTTTCAGGGTGAGTGGCACAGTCTCATTTGTATGCCGGCATCTGGCAGGCTGTCACACATCTGCAGAATATAACCTAAATTGTGCTATTAATATTTCCCCTTTGCATTCTCCCCAAGGCATCTGTCTCCCCAAATGCCTAAAGAAACCCCCCTCCCTCTTGAAGGCCTAGAGGCAAATCCAGAAAACATGTCACCTAGATTGGGGACAGCAGGCGCTCAGAGAGACAACAGCTGAGACCAAGCAGATTCCTGGCTCTTGGAGGAGGTGTAAAGGGAGAGAGGGAACCACAACCCACATTCATCCTATTTGCAGCTGAACTTCCAGACAAAATCTGTAGGCAGGTCTTCTGAGGCTCAGATAGTAGGTAGAGTCTGCTCCGTGACCAACAGGAGGTGCCAGTCATGGTCCTGAGGATCAGGTCTTAGTGCCTCCATCACTGTCATTGCTTGCTTAAACTGCCTTTCTTAGAAGACCTTGGCAAACCAAGAAACAGACTCTTCCATATACAGAACAAAGTAATGGTTACTGGAGGGGAGGTGAGTGGGGGATGGGTGAAATAGATGATAGACATTAAGGAGTGTCGTGATGAGCACTGGGTGACTTATGCAAGTGTTGAATCACCATATTGTACAGCTGAAACTAATATAACACTGTAAGTTAACTGCTATTTAAATAAAGACGTAAGGGAAAAAAAGCCTTGGGCAACTATCAAGCAATTTTCTGTGGTGGAGACTAGCTAGCTGTGTACCAAAACCAGGTCAATATATATATATTTTTAAACACACATAGCTACACTACATTTCCCAGCGTGCTTTGCAGTTAGAGGTAGACATGTAACTGACTTCTAACCAATGGGATTCATGCTATTTGAGGGCCTGGCCCAAAAGAGCCTCCTGTGTGGGGTTCTCTACAATATTTCCTTTTGTTGTCTTGACCGCAGGTCAGGCTGGTGACAGTGGGGAGCTGCAAGATGGAAGCTTCTTTCTTTGATTCACAGTTTGGAGGAGGTTGCTTTTTGGTGGGGATGATCATAATGGACTTTATAACAGAAATCATCTTCTTTGTGTTTGAGACACTATGTAGTCTATTTTTATCAAAAGATTCATAGCTTTACTATAACAAACGTACTCTTTAAGTGAAATTTCCAGCTTAAATTTCATGATCACTGGGGCACTTGGGCGGCTCAGTCAGTTAAGCATCTGACTCTTGGTTTCAGCTAAGGTGACAATCCCGGGGCTGTGAGATTGAGCTCTGGCTCAGGCTCTCTGCTCACTAGGGAGTCTGCTTGTTCCTCTCCCTCTGCCCCTCCCCTAGCTCATTCTCTCTAAGTAAATCTTAAAAAAAAGCAATCAACTGTCTACTGGATAGTTCCATTTCAGTGATCTATCACACTTCAAACTTGCCCTGGCTAATCAAAACGGCATTTTCTGTATCTCAGAATGTTCTAGGTACTCAGATACAGGAATGGATCATATAAAGCCCCTTCTCTCATAGAATTTACATTTAAACATGGGGAAATCCAAAATACACACACGCACACAATTTCAAATAGTGGTATGTACTGTGAAGATAAGAGGCATAGAGGGCTATTGGTGGCTACTTGGTAGTTAATGGGAAAAGGGCCACTGAGGAGGTGTCATGAGTTTGAAATGTGAACAATGGGATGTAGTTAGCCATGTGAACTCTGGGGACAGAGTATTCCAGAAAGAGGGGACAGCAAATACAAAGAAGAGACATAAGAACAAGGTTTATCCAGGAACAGAAAAGAGATGAGTTGGCTGAAGCAGAGTGAATTCGGGGAGAGTGATATGACAGGATATCAAAGAGGGAGGTAGGGACCAGACCATAGAGAATCCTATAGTTCAAGGTAAAGAACTTGGGTTTTATTCTAAATTCACTGGGAAGTTATTAGAGTGTCTTAAGCAGGGGAAGAATGAAATCTGAATTAAATACCGAAAGGTCCACTCTTTTATGGGAACATGAACTATGTAGAAGATCAAGAAAAAAAGGAGACTAAACAGGAGATTACTGTAGTCACATAGAGGAAGGGATAGTGGCCTATGCTTGTGTACGGTAGCAGGAGTGGAGAGGGAGAGAGAGCAAGTAGCTGATCTGAGATATACTTCAGAGTAAGCACTAGTGGGACTCATAGATTGGGTTGGGGATAAGGAGGTTGGTGACTGAGAGAAAAAAATCCATACTGACTCCCAGGTCAGGTGCTCAGCAGCCTGGATAGAGAAATCATTACCTGAGAATGGGAATTCAAGTGAGGAGTCAGGGTTGTGGTGGGATGGACCACAGGAGAGGTAGGGAATAAATGACCCATCCATATTATGAAACAGAGACTCATTGTAATGGAATTAGAATGTTGGCTCAGACGCTCATTCAACAATTTTCTTGATGTTGCTGGATTTTAGCTAAATAGGGGACAGTAATATTTACATTAGGGGATTGTTATATCAAATATACTTTTGGTGTATGGGGACTAGAAGGAAGCATGATGGGGACGTGAGGGTTGCTAACACAGTTTAGTTTCTTGATCTGGATGCTGGTTATACAGGTGTGCTCTGTGGAAATTCATCAATCTGTAAAATTACAATAAATGCACTTCTCAAAATGAGAGTCAATGCATGAAGCTCCTATTGTAGTGCTTCAAATTCAATAAATAGCAGCCAGTATTATTTTACCATGTCGATAAAACGAAAACCATCTCATGAGTACCTGCTGCCCATAGAGGCCATTTACAAATCCTTTCACAAGAGGAAGGAACACTAACTGAATTCTGGGGTCTTATCTTATAGTTGATAAAGTTGCAACTGACTTGAGTTCACGACACATGAATGTCTCTATGCCAATGAACTGACTCCGAGTTCCAACCCAGAGGCAACGTGGGACTACTACGTCAGTAATTCAATACTTCTCTAAGTTTGTTAGGATGAAGGATGGATGCCGACACAATTGAAAAGGGAACAGCCCTCCACAACTGCTAGGAGCAGTGGTAGCGATGGCTTCTTTCTCTTCTACTTCCCCCCAAGCCTGAACATACCTGAATACTTAGGATTCAAGCCAACTGGTTATTGGCCCCCAGGAAAGGATACTAAAACTTTGATTGGTTATTTCAAAGTTCCAGAGATTAATCCTCAGGTCATCAGCTGACATGTAGGTCTCATAGTCGCTGTTGACTGATATAGAGTTGATGTGGTATGTGTGTGCGTTGGCAAATACTCTTCGTGGGGTAGCCTCCACCATCAGGTCCATGGGTCTCAGGACAGGCACCTGGGATGGAAGAGAAACAGATCACTTCAGAACCAAAGCTCTTCACCAGGGAAAACGTGTGCACATTTATGTCCTTCACCATACACACAAAATCATGACCACAGTTAAAAACTTGAAGTTAGAGAAGTAGACTGATAAATCCCAGGTTTCTGTCTCCTCTGCTGCTTTTAGTTTTATTTATTTATTTATTTTTGGTCTATTCCTTTCAGTTTTACATCCTTCTCAAAAGATGTCACCATCACTTAGCCCTCATGGGCAATTTCATCCTTTATAGGCTCTGAGCGTTTTTACCTGGCTGCTCTAGGGGGCCTCATCCTAGGGTCACTGAACTGAGAATCTACAGTGCTGTCCTTAGCTCCCAGAGCTGTTGCTCCAAGCTGCTCGCTTGTTTGTTTCAAAAAGAAGTATAATGGGGCACCTGGGTGGCTCACTCGTTAAGCGTCTGCCTTCAGCTCAGGTCATGATCCCAGGGTCCTGGGATCGAGCCCACTATCGGGCTCCCTGTTCAGCGGGAAGCCTGTTTCTTTCCTCTCCCACTCCCCCTGCTTTTGTTCCCTCTCTTGTTGTGTCTCTCTCTGTCAAATCAATAAATAAAATCTTAAAAAAAAAAAAAGAAGTGTAGTTTAAAAAGGAAGTTGTCAATTATCATATGGCTTCACTTACTTGTGGGGTAAGTGAAGGAGAGGAGAAGTGAGTTAGGGGAAATCAGAGGGGGAGATGAGCCATGAGAGACTGTGGACTCTGAGAAACAGACTGAGGGTTTTGGAGGGGAGGAGGATGGGGGGGGGGGGATGGGTCAGCCTGGTGGTGGGTATTAAGGAGGGCATGTATTGCATGGAGCACTGGGTGTGGTGCATAAACAATGAATCTTGGAACACTGAAAAAAAATTATAAAAAAATAAAAATAAAAAACTAAATAAGAAGGAAGTTGTGGGCAAGTTTCAGAAATATCTAGTTCAACTTTGATCTACATTTATACCACAGAGCTTAGGAGGTCTAGATCCCATCCTGGCTTTTTCTCCAATCTTTAAGGGCATTTTGGGAAAATATATCACCACCTAAGATTCTAAGAGCCCAAATTCAGCCATTAGCATATAGAGCACTCATTGACATCCTGTTTTACCTGGGAAAATCTTGGTTTATACCTGTTGCCTTCATGTACCAACCACATAATATCTACTTCCACATCAAAACTGTCCTAGTTTGGACAATAAAGTATATGGTCATCTTACTGATATATAAAGTGTACTCAGTGATTATTTGTTGAATGAGTGAATAAGAATATTTGAGCAAATGTCTTCTTCCCCATAGGCCAAAGAATCAGGCAGTTACATCGATTCCAACACATGAAGCTCTTCCTGGCAAATATGAACAAAGACGCAATGCTCTTTTGACTCCCTCTTTGAATTCAAGGGCACTTCTGACTACACCCAGGTGAACTGGCTCCTGAGAAAGTGAGAGAGAACCTACCAGTGCCTGACAAGGGACAGACTAAAAACAATACAAAACAAACAGAAAACACAGATGTGATCCTTTACCAGAAACAAGAAAGTTAAAGGACCAAAACGATTTCAAGGAAGTCATCTCTTGCAACTGAGTGGACTTGCTGACTGATTCGTTTGCAGGTGCTCAATTAAGACTTCAGTTCTGGATTTGTTTCAGCCCAGCGGGTGAGGGGAAGAGGGCAGAAACAAAGGTTACGTTTTGTGAAGTATACTCATCCCAGTTCAGTCTTGGAGGAGATTAGCTCCTTCGAACTTTTGAGAGTTTTAAAATCAGATAAATAATTCAGAAGAATCAGAGTAGATTAAAGCCTAGTTAAAGCCTCTGCCTTCAGCTCAGGTCATGATCCCAGGGTCCAGGGATCATGGACTCTTTGCTCAGCAGGGAGCCTGCTTCCCCCTCTCTCTGCCTGCCTCTCTGCCTACTTGTGATCTCTGGTGGTGAAATTAATAAATAACGTGATCTCTGTGAAATAAATAAATAAAATCTTTTTATTTTATAAAAATAAAATAAGAGTACTCTATTGCTGTGGTGCTAGACAGGCGGCGTGGATGTAGGAAGAACTAGGAATCCTCCGAACACCAGGAAAGGGAGGGGAGGGTAAGCTTTGTGAGCCCTCCCCCCCAATTATGGATGATGGTTTTAGAGCATACGCTTAGGGATGGCAAGAACTATAAGACCTGGGTTCTCATCACAGATTTATGACATGCCTAAAGGCTGTGTGACCATGGGTGATTAACAGTAATACCCCTAGTTATCAGGAAGGGTAGTTGGGATCTGTGGAGATAATATATCCTCTTGTTCTCCCTCCTTCTCGCCCTTGAGAGACATTTATTAGGCTATATACAAGGTCCTGGGGGCAGTGGTAGAGCATTTGACTGCAAGCGCCGGGAGGATCCAACTGGTGAGCAAAACCAGACACTTCCTGCCTTCATCCAGCTGGTCTAGATGGAGGAGGTAAATACAAAGTCATGTCACAATAAAATGCAGTAAGTGTCCCAAAGGAGAGGATATCATGCAAGGGGGGATTTAAAATGGCCAGAGAGTTCTGGAGAGCTGATGCTAAGGAAGTTTGGGATGGATAACTGTGAAGGATGAGAAGATGTTTACTAGCCCAGGAGGGGAGAGAAGAATGTTCCAGCTGGAGAAAACAGCCCATGCAAAGGTCCTGTGGTTGGGGTAGGACAGGAATGAAGGGCTGATAGGTCAATGTGGGTGAGACAGAGGGAGTGATGGGAACCTTGGTAAGAGTTGAAGTAACAGGAGAGGTCACAGGCAAGACCCCCACCTCCAAAAGATTTTTGCTATTATCTTTAGAGAAATGGGCAGAAATGAAAAGACTTTCAATGACTGTGGTATGATCAAACTTTTGATGCGATCATTCCTGATGTATGGTGGAGTACAAGTTAGAGGACAAACGAAGTAAAAAGTTGGAAAGGAAGATGATACACTATCAACACCAGTGAAGGGTGCATCCAAATCAAGACTTCGTAATGGATTAAAAAAATGTCTCTGCTCTTGGGAACTCTCCTCGCAAATAGTTATTGGGCATTTATTCCTCTGTGTCAATCATTCTTCATACATCGTTCCTGGGAATTCTTTCACCAGCTCTGTGAAATAGGTACTAGTGGGAGTACTATTACAAGGAGAAAGCTCAGGTTCAGAGAGTTGAAGTCACTGGCCCAGGGCTGCCCAGCTAGAGGAGGCTGTGGGGGCTCTGAGGCATTGTCAGAATTTAATATGAGAGCCTACTTGACTGCAGAGCTGGCGTTCCTTCCACCGTCTCCCACCACACTCATGTATCATATGTGACAGGAAGTGATGAATGGTCCAGATGTGACACGAATACCCAGCACTAGTATTTGCGGAACCGACAGCGTTACTGATAGTAGTAACTGTAGTGGTAGTCCATGAGGTTTACAGTTAAGCTGCCTCTAGCAACCTCAATATGATGTTGTAGGTGTTCCTGGTATTTGAACGGGGGGGACGACTCTGTGTGCTTTCAAAAACACATGCCACGCTTTTGTAGTGTGTCATAAAGGAGCTCCCCACCTGGTGCTTTGGAGGGCTACCTGTGCTTCCTCTGCCCACCCCCCCCACCCCCAGATGTAGCAGAGCTCAAAGCGGACTCCCCAGGGCCACAGAAGAAATGGAATCTGCAAGGACTTCCCGTGGCTCCTCCTCCTGTCCTCACTGAGCCTCCTTCATTACAGCGCATTGTCTGCAGAGGCTTCCCGTGGCTGTGGTGACAGGGAGGGAGCGTGACAGCCGGGATCAAGAGGCATTACAAAGTGGGAACTGCCAGCCCAGAGCATCAGCTTAACGTGACGGGGCTGCCTGCTAATTCAGGCTGACATATTCCATGATGTACCACTTAATGGGGAAGGCTCTGTGGAGGTGTCTGGGGAGGGAGCCTCTGATGCTTCCCCCAGATAAGGCAGAGGGAAGAATATCATTCACGCTAGTCCGGCACCATTCCCATGCCCGGGGCGAGGTCTGGCCACTGCCTGATGATGCCCCTCACAGGAAGGAAGAGGTCTGGTTCAAGCTGGACGGCAAGCCCATCAGGAAGCCCCATTGGGACCGTGCTTGCCAACTGCTCTGGCTACCTAGTGCCTTCTGGGCCAGACAGGAAGAAGAGCCGGGCACTGTGCTCTGAGTTGGACCCACCGGCACTCGTCAGGGCCTTCTCTGTACGACATTCATGGAGGGCTTCCATGTCCTGTGCCAGTCGCTGTGTTAGAGCACCCCCACCCCCACCCCCGCCCTGAGTCCAGGGCTCTGCTTCATTTAGCCCTCTGCCTTCTCGGGGCAGAGGCCCCAAGGAAGATTCTTCTGTTCACCCATTTCCTAGGGAAGGTTCAGGGAGCTAAAGTACCCCGTCCAAAGTCACATGGACAGTAAGTCGAGAGGCTGAACCGAGGCAGTGTGGTTCCTGAGTGAGCACACTACTGCAGACGGAACTACTAGAGGGAAATAAGAAATTGTCATTTTTGCAGGTCAAAAATCATCAAATCTCCGTAACTGCGTATGGTTCAGCCTAATACTCTGGAAGGACTCTGTGCTATGGCGAGGTGACAGTGACTCACGGAACAATGAATCTTGGAAGGGTGCTTAGAGCCTTTCCCAAGGACCATCCTGTGTGTGTGTACGCACGTGTGTGCACG
Organism: Enhydra lutris kenyoni; assembly: GCF_002288905.1. Classification (NCBI taxonomy): domain Eukaryota; kingdom Metazoa; phylum Chordata; class Mammalia; order Carnivora; family Mustelidae; genus Enhydra; species Enhydra lutris. Next base: position 4,757,082 of record NW_019154134.1, read on the forward strand.
CGTGTGTGTGGCCGCGTGTGTGCGCACGCATGAGGGGGATGGGAATTTAATGAGAGCCCTGGCTGTCTAGGTTTTACCTCCTTCATCACCCTTGACAGTCCGTTGGGATTCCCAATCATATCTTGCTTAAATAAGTATTTCTGTGAATAAGGCAAGGGTGAAAACAACTGGCCCAGGCAGTACCTACCACGTGCTGATGAGAGAATCAGGACCCGCCGAGGTGAAGTGCTTTGTCCAGTCCCCCAGAGAGGGGCTGCCAGCACAGTCTGGGTTTCTCCCTTCCATCCCAGAGCTGCTTCTGCCCCCAAACCACTTGCCCGAACCATTTTCATAGGACCAGAGCCCCCTTTCTGCCAAGTGTCAAGACAAAAACTGGACAAAACCCAGGATCGAGCCAAGACCTTTAGCTTGTAGGTCAAAGTCTCTCTTCCAAGCCATGCTGGCTGTGGTGGGTGAGGCTCAAATCAGCTGAGACCAGGCTGCCCCGTGCTTGAAATGAGAAAAGCATCCCCAGGCCCCAGAGGGCCGCGGGATGCCCTTCACGCCCCTCCCTCAGGTGCCTCCTACTCCTCCTGCACTTGCATTCTGTTTCCCTTCATTGTCCCGAGCCTCGTTCTGAGGGAGGAGCACGTCAGCCCCGTTGGCAAGACAGCCAGCATTGTATTAGAAGATTAGCTGGAGAGGGTGCCACGTCCCAAGAGATCAGAGTCAGAGTGCAACCTGCTGAAAGCTGACAGAGCTCTCATCTGTAATATTAGGGCGGTGCAAAGAGCCCAGAGAACCACATGGCTCCTCCTCCTCTTCGCTGAGGTCTTTGTTCAATATCACCCCCCGAGAGAGGCCTTCCACGCCCCCCACCTCAGATTTCACGCGTCCTCACTATCTTCTCACCCAGTTGACTGCTTAGCAGGTTTAAACATTTCAGCAATTCATCACCGAATTCTCATGAGTATTCTATGATTTAGCTTGGTAGGTATTACGATCCCTGTTGTACAGATGAGACAACTGAGGCCAGAAAGGTTAAGGAATTTGTGGCAAGTCACACAGCTGGTAGGCATGGCTGGCACGCTTGACTCTGGAGTCTAAGCCGTCGGTCAATCTCGATTCTGGGCCCCGGAAGAGCACAGTGGGGTATGTGGGACTGAGACAAGTAAAGAGACATTTCAGGGCAGGAGATCTGTGCTGTGATGGAGGCCGCTAGGCACCGCCCAGGCCGTGTTGGCCAAATGGGCTCTGTGTCCACCTGGGGAGGTCAAGGCAGACCTCAGAAGGAGAGGGTTATGAAACCGGGCAGGGTGCAAAGGGCTCGCAGGACTCCATCAGGCAGAATGGGGGGTGGAGAAGGGAGGGGTTATGCTGTACTCAGAGGGACCAGCCCATGCAGAAGCTCAGACAGGAGAAAACAGAAAACGAAGAACGTGTGCACCAGTGTGTGACTCCACGTGTTTCTGGGGGAGGGTGGCCGTGACTTAATGATGGGCTCAAGTACCCCCTCTGTATGAGACATGAAGAGTGCCTGAACTGGGGAAGTGGGTGGGTGTGGATGAGGAATGGCTTTTGAGGGAAGACCAGAATGCAGTGCGGGAGGGAGCTGACGGCTGTCTGGGGAACAGCATTCCCGATGGAGGGAAGAGCAGGTGTGAAAGTTGGAGCCCATGAGGGAAGGGGGGGGGGGAGTGTGACATTGGCACTTGAGGTTACAGTACAGGAGGAACAGCAAGGGATCTTTGTGGCTGGAGAGGAGTCTGTAAGGGAGCAATGGCAGCAGACGTGGGGTCAGTAGTCTGTGCTGCATCACAGACGTGACTGGGAGGCTGAAGGAGACTCGGGGAGCCGTCCAACACACTCGCCTTCCTGCTCAGAAACTCCTTGCTCACTCTCCCTCTCTCACCACTCCTTCCATCTCTCCCCACCTGGCCTTTAGTCTTCCCGCCTCAGCTCCTTTCTCATTATCTTTCCTGTCCCTCCTCTTGGAACATACAAGATCATCTTTCAGTCCCCAGAACCCATTTACTAACAAAATGAATGTTGCTGTCATTGGGCTTATTTGGTGACCACACGGGTGATTCTTCACAATCTTCCATGACACCGAGGCGGGCGTCGGCGGGTCATGAAGCCTTCAGAGACACACAGGGGAAGCTGTGCAGAATCCTGCAGCCCCTGCGGCCCCCACTTGAAACGACATCTGTGAAAACGCACAGCAGGAAGAGGCTAGAGGTGAGGACCCCCATGCCTTTGAGCACCGACTCTTTACAGAGAAAAAACAACAGCTGTGTTTACCATGGCAACCTCCAGTGCCCCAGCAAGCTGACAGACTAGAGGCAAGGCTCAGAGAGCAGAGATGGCCCGAGAGGAGCTACAGAACAGAAAGAAGATGGAGTCGTGGGGAAGGAAGGGGGGGGGGGTCAGGTGTGGAAGGATGTGAATGGATTTCAGCTGATCGGTAAGCTCGGGTCAAATATGTTGGAGTCCAGCAGGCACGCATTTGAACACCCTTGGTTGTTAAGCACGCATGACATAATCGACATTATGGGGCCTTTTGAGAAAACTGCTATCAGTTTACCTCCATGCTTGTTCCATATCTCCTTCTCATTGTTCAACACACGCTCCCCACCACTCTCCCAATAGTGGAGATACTGAGATACCAACATTTCATATTGGGACTGATAGGCCAAAGGACAGTCATGGGTTATGTGCTCCATGTCCTCACTTAGGGAGGACACAGAGCAATGTCATGACCACACACTGGGCCCAGATAGAACCTTCAATAAACATTATTACATGCCAGGCAGATAGCACACAGAGGGTCCTTAAGATTCTTTCTGGAGGCAGATAAAACACAACCGCCTACCCTTTCTCATTGCTCCTAACAAGTCCTTTGGGGAAGCTGAAACCACGGCTGTTCAACATGGAAAAGAAAGAGAGGAGAGCTGTCTACCTCCTCCTTGGTGCAAGGAAACTGTGACCCTGGTGTTTGGGACCATAGGTGTAAGGCTGGGCGGAGAATCTGGGGTGATTTTACTCTTCCATCCAGAAGCAATAAATGGTTAGGCAGGTGGAGAACCTAGGAAGTCATGGATGCAAGCCTCACTTCAAGTTTGCCACCAAGTGTCTCTCTGGGCTTTCTTCAAGGAAATCCTTCACGCTCTCCAATGATAATTACTGTGAGTTTAGGATAAAGCCAGACTTCTTCAGTGTCAAGGAAGACTGAGTAGGTCAGCCTGAAAATGGGAGAGCCACTGGGTCCTCCTGTAACGATCCTTGTTCCCAAACAATATAGCTTTGTGGCAGAGCAGCCATCTTTAAACAGGAGTATGTGATGGCTTCCCAACAACTATATGGAACAGTTTTCAAGGTGACCATTTTGGGGAGACTGGGTGGCTCAGTCAGTTAAGTGCCTGTCTCTTGATTTTTGGCTCAGGTCAAAATCTGATCTGAGGGTTTCGAGTCTATGCTCACACTGGGTGTGGAGCCTACTTCGGATTCTCTCTCACCCTTATCCTATTCCCCTCCCCCACTCTAAAAAAAAATTAAAAGGCAACCATTTCCCCTTATCTAACTTCCACATATTTTCCTTGCTGAAAGCAAATCATCTCAGGAGATACCCACAGCCTATCTCTTTCTCTTTGCAAAAGAAAAATAGAGAAGACATGCATTCACCCATCTCCAATCCTACTGTGGTACACTAGCCAAGGTATAAACACTTCTGGGAGAGATAAGTGGATGGTGCCTTTAATCTATGCTCCACAAATGTCACCAGCTCCAGCTCAATATAGTATGAATTTCTAATAAAGTTTTATTTCTTATGTTTAATTATTATTTGTCAGAATGATGTGTTTATGTTGCTCAGGTCAGCTGTATTCTATTAATAATTTTAGAAACAATTACATCCACAAGAGAATTTCATATATTCTGGGGGGGGGGTACCTATTTTTGTTGCAGAAACGATCAAAAAAGGCTTTTAGCATTTATTTGGGGGAAGCGAAAATATATGTTTCAAGAAGAAAAGCAATATAAAGTTCTGACTTTTAAAGAACTTGTTCCCATATTCTTTCAATGGACATTGGTGAGTATCCAGTTAAGGTGGTATTTAAATTCCAGTAGATGCATTAAAAAGGTGATATAATGGTTTTATTTTAAACTGCCTACATTCAAAATACTCCTGAACTCATCTTCTGTAATTATTTACCATTACGATGGAAAATGCTTAGTCGTCTACATATAAATGTTCAGGAAGGCACAGAAGTTTTCAGACATCTTCTAGGGGGTGCACAAACATTAAATCTACAGTTGTATGGTGTCAGAGAATTTTGGAAGTAGACCTGGGCTTGAATCCTGGGTGAGCCATTTATCAGCCACATGGCCTTGGGGAATTTCTTCACCTTTTGCCACGTGAACGGTCCCTTGCATGATGTTACACATGGCAACTCTCAGTAGCTTTTTTGAGAAAACTCAGCACAGGGCCTGAGGCGTACTATCTAGTAAGGAAGAAACATTTAAGGAAAATCTACTTTGGGCAGGACAGTGTTGGGCACTTAATGTACATCCTGTTACTGAACCTTCACGATGACCTTAAGAGGAAGGTGCTGATATTATTCCCACCTTCCAGATGTGGATGCAGAAGCACAGGAGGTCATAACGCTCATTCAAGCTGTGAAGCTGCCCTTGAACTTGGCAGTCTCGCTTCAGCCACTATGAATGCTATTATTTGAATTCTTACCATTAACTGCCAATTGTAGAAATACGGTCCATTTCAAGAGACTGCTAAAGGAAGACTTCAGGACTTTTTCTATTGGCTCTGGGGCTTAGGCATCCCTTCTATCCACCTAGGGAATTCAGTCGTGATTACAGAACTCGGCATTGCCGAGGAAAAGTGGCTAGTGGGATGATTGTTCACTGGGTAGCAATTAACTTCATCGGAAAAAAAAAAATAATAAACAGCTGAAGGCTTTTCTGGTTAGGAGTTTTCCCAAATAGCTTCTGTCCACATTGTCATGAAAACCCTGGAACAATATGGTCGTTCATCCAATTATCAAACCAACCTGGGGGGCAGAGTCTGGCATTCTGTGTACCCATTATTAAAGGGTAATTCAGTGTAACAAACCAAATCGAGTATGTACAAAGACTGTCAAATAAAATAAACCACTAACAAATTCAATTACTTCCCATTTTCAGTGGGAAGAATGCCAGTCATTTTTCATTTAAAAAAATATGCATCTTAATTCCATTTTTTTAAAAACATGAAAAGCAGCACGTGAAGGTCTCTTGCGCTGTCTACACCGAGGTTTATTTTCCACAGGCACATCTTTCCTGGTCCTGGGGCATGTTCTTTCTGAGAATTAATGAAGCATTAAGCCTCGCCCTGGTCAAAAAACTTGTTTCCTCCATGGACCAGTGGTGGATGGAGTTCAGAAAGCAAGAGTGATAGGTTGGCTCCGGTTTTCGGCGACAGACCAGAGCTGTTTCCAGAATGAAACTGCCACTCAAGACCAGCCCGCCAAAACCCCCAGGGAATCCTATCCAAATAATATAATTTTTAGATTTCCCTGATCACACCCTTCAACAGCCTCAATATGTCCCTGATTTCTTTTACTGGCTTTGTCATGTAGATTGAAGTAAGCCTTAGAGGAAAAACCCCTTTGGACCAAGTCAGGCTTTTGTGCTTCCATGTCTTAAATATCTGAGAATTATATTCTTTCATTTGACAAACATTTATGAAGTGCCAATCACTGCTCTCGGTGGTACATGTAGAGAGTGAACAAAACAGATTATTTGCGGCACTTAAAGTAGAATAGAGAAGAAAGACATTAAGGTCTCAAGGTAGATAATCCTGTCAACTGTCACTGCCGTAATAGGAGACATACCGGGTTTCAAGAGAGGAAACAAAATAATGTTTCATTAAAAAAAATAGGGGCTCTAATTTAGATTGGGGAATTCGGTAAATTGTTTTCAGGGTAGTAAAAGCTCACCTCCCCAGATCAGGACTCTAGCATCCTCTAATCAGTGGCCAATTTTACTGTTGGACAAGAGTGGAGATAGTTTTGGTTGTCACGGCTGGGTGTATGCTCCTGGCATCGAGTGGGTGGAGGCCCAGGACAAGGCTAAATGTTCTGTGAGGTACAGGACAGCCCCCAGCCACAAATCACTATCTGGCCCCCAAATCAACCATTGTGAGGTTGAAAAACCCAGCTCCTAAAGAAACCCATCAGACACAATGTCTAAATCTAGGATAGAAAAAAGAAACCCAGTATTAACTTGTACAATAGGTAGCAAAGAGTTTCTATTCACAGAGATGTTTGGAATTAAAAAGTATAGATATATGTACACACACTCATATAGACATAAATACTCATATACATATACACATGCATATAATACACACACACACACACACACACTCTTTTATGTACTTGGAAGACTTATCCTCTGTTACCAGCTATAAGAATGACATACAACCCATAAAAACTGCCCGAGGAATTAATATATATATTTTTAAACCCAATGCATCAAAGATAGTTTTTATGGCAGACCAACAATTTCATGCTTTTAGTGTCTTTGACTTCTTTTGCCCTCTCTATGGAAAAGACAGGAAAAATCTCTTTCCCTCAGAAGATAAACTCGCTATCTAATTACCAGTCCATGCAGCAGCCTGTAATTCTGCCAGTTTTATCTTTTTTTTTTTTTTTTGCAGACACTTCCATTTTCTGCCAACATTGCTATTTCTCAAAGCATGTTTCCCTGTTCACTGCCTTTCCTGTTATTTCCCTTGATGTTTCACATTGTGTAATTCTGCAGGAAAAAAAGGAGACATCTTAAAATATCCCAGTAGGGGAAAATTTCAATTAACACTTATAGGTGGGGAAGGAGATGGGATGGGAAGAGGGTATAATTTCTGATTAGTTCGGTTAATCACAAAACTGTTTTTGTCTTGGTTTTCAACCGCTATTGATAGGAGTATTTCTAAAATCTATCCACACACTTTCTCCTATCAGTGATTAGCGTAAATATCACTGAGTCTTTGATGACCAAAGACAGACACCACCTCAGGAGCATCAGACCACTTTCTGTCATTTGTTACTGCAGAATATACAGAACCAAGAAGATAAATACAAATCTGATATTTACTTCAAGAATCGTAGAGTTGGAAGTCACATCTGAGAAGTCATGACACTGAAAAGACATGGAGGTGTACGAAGAACTTTGAAACATGGCCTTTCAAGAGATAGGCACAAAGCTATACAAATAGCTAAATGGTGTCAGTTCTGCCTCCCGCCAACAGATGGCGGTAGTGATTACTAATGACACCATGATCTAGGAACCATTAATTTACGAATCTCCTTTCAGAACTGCATCCCCTGGTTCCCATTCCTGGCTGCATATCAGAATCGAATGAGACTTCTTATTAAAAACAGATACCTGGGCCTGACCACTGGTCAGTTAAGTCAGAATGCCTGTGAGGTGGAACCCAAGTAATGATACTTCAAAAGCCCCCTAACTGACTAATATGTAGAGCCAAGGCTGAGAGCAGCCAATGAATCTGAGGGGTTAGATGGAAGTGTTTCCATACAACAAACTTGTAACAACGGTTACCTTTAGTGGTATGAGATTATATGAGTTTAAAATTATTATTATTATTTTAAAGATTTTATTTATTTGAGAGAGAGCGAGAGAGCGAGAGAGAGATCATAAGAAGCGGCGGGGAGGGGGAGGGAGAAGCACTGAGCAGGGGGCCTGATGTAGGACTCAATCCCAGGACCCTGGGATCATGATCTGAGCTGAAGGCAGACGCTTAACCAACTGACCCACCAAGGTGCCCCGAGTTTTAAATTATTTTTATAGTTCTGTACTGACTGAGGTTTTTATGTTAACTTTAAAGAGACACTCTGATGTTTTACATAAACAAGAAGGAAATCATTTATGGAAGACAAAAATGACAGCATTCAAAATATATAGAAAGTTCCTAAAAACTGGCGAAAAGACAACTCATTAAAAATATGGGCACAGGATATGAACAGAAAATTGAGAGAAAGTGAAAACCAAATGACCAGGAAATACATAGAAATATGCCAACCTTACTAGTCATTAAGGAGATGCAAATTAAGTCTGTGAATCTTTAATCTTATAGAAGATTAATCTTATTAATCTTTAATTTTCACTTACAAAAATTTTACTATATGCCACTCACTGTTCTAAGTGTTTATCACTATTAATTCATCAAAACACATAACAATTTTATGAGGTCGGTATTCATATCTATTTACAAAGGAGGATAACAGACACGAAGCAGTTATGTGTCTTGCTTAAAGTCACACAGGTAGCATGTGCTAGAGCTGAGACAGGTACTTCTGTATTCTAGCAAGAGCATCCTTACCCTTAACAATTACACTATATTCCCTCATCTGTAGTAGCCCTACTTGGATGGGTAAAAATTACAATGACTAATAATACCCTATCCTGGAAACGACAGGAGCAATTGGGCACTTGCTGGCTGGATTATGAACGGCAAGAAAATTCCAGAAGGTGACCTGGAAGTAGGTATTAAAACAAAATAATGTACACATCTTTTCATGTGTAAACAAATCCTACTTTAATGGATATTATTCTACAAAAACCGAACAGTAGCTTGGGATAATACATGTTTGTGCACACTTACTGCAGCACTGTTAGTTATAACTGCACTGTGGCAAAATCTACAAACAACCCAAATGTCTATCAATAAGAGGATGATTTAACAACTTATAGTACACCCATACTTGAAAATATCTGCAATTATTTCAAGGAAGGATTGACCTGAAGAGATGCTACTATTACTTAGCGGAGTAATGTGTATAGGTCTCAACTTTGTAAAAACAAAACCCAATCCTATCCATCTACTGATGTTAATATGTGCTTGTGTAAGCAAAGAGAAAGGTATGAAAAGACACACACCAAACTAGTAACAGGAATTGCACTGAGATGTGGGTCCACAGTTTAGTATTATTTCACTTGTTGCTGTAACCATGAGTTAATTTTGGAGCATAAAAGAAAGAGCAGCAAAATCCCAATGTCTAATGTCTTGCCAGGGCAGGATTCTTAGGATTTTTCAGTCTGCACCAGACTCTTCCTGGGAAGATTCTTTCTGGGAAAAAAGCAGCTCTAATGAGCACAACTTCCTCATTCCTATGAGCTCAAGATCTACTTTCTTGCATGGTCTACCTATTAGTTCTCTAGGTCATCAAAGAGCCAGTCCAGCCCCTTCCTCCATACAAAAGCACTTGCAACACTTGAGACCAGCTCTCAACCCATCTTATGCCTCATTAAATAAATTATACCAAGACCCCAATCTTCATATCCTGCCAATGCTAAGGGCTGCTTCACCTCTGCTGAAGCTTTGCTTTACTGAACACATTCACTAGTTCTGACCATAGACGGACCTATATCCTTCACACAACATGTGTGTTTTCCCCTTTAAGTAGTTTAAAACTGATTTACCTCCCTCATAGTCCATATCATGTGCTCAATTAAAATTCCCAGGTCTTTTTTTTTTTTTTTTCAAATAAATGAATGTCTAGTCAAAGGTCTTCTATACTACTTGAGTTTTTTAAATTGAGTATGATTTCCTAAGTTCTCCCTCATCCCCCTCCTCCAGGATTTACCCCTTTCTTTTCAAAGTGAAATACAGGGGTGGAGAAATGGTATGTGTGTGCGTGTATGAAATTATGAATTATGGACTCTGGATAACCAGATTTTTCTGTATAATGAAGAAGATGGGTGAATGAGTTCAGAATTTGGAGAACACAGGGTCGTGTCCTGTAGTTTGGCTGCAGAGTGGGAGGTACCTGAGATCTTCCATTCCCAAACAGCAGGGCTGAATTTGAAATGTAATAATCCTGCAAAATGAACTGTTATATGAAGTGGGTGAGGGAAGAGATAGCTCTGGAGAAGTTTTGCTAGTTCAAGGAGAGAGAGCAGGGAGAGGCAAAGAACAGAGGTAAAGGAATGGGACCAGAAAGAGAAGAGTGTATTTGAGAAAAGCAGCAGCACCTAGGACCTCAAGAGAAAAGGAATGGCAAGACTCCAAAATAGGAATGGAGAAAGAGAAGAAAGTGGCAGGCATGGGTGTTGAGGGGCAGGAAATCATTGAGTCTGGACAGTTTAGACGTCAAGAAACAGAAACCACCACAAACTTACTTTTTAGAAAAACTCCTATAAAACAAAATCAAGAGGATTACTGTAGGACGGGAAAAGCTTGGGGCTTGTCAGGACTGGAGATGGCATGTATGAGATAGAATAGGGATGTGGCATGTTGTCAGGGACCTGGGAACTATGTTTTGCTTTTCTCTCTGTCTCTCCAGGGCCATCTGGTCTCTCTCTCTCTCTTTCTCTCTTTTTTTAAGAGACAGAGCATGTCTGCCCCCCAACTACCATGTGAGTTAGGGGAGGAGTAGAGGGAGAGAAATCCTCTAGCAGGCTCTCCACTGAGCATGAAGCCCAACACAAGACTCAACCCCACAACCCCTGATATCATGACCTGAGCTGAAACCAAGAGTTGTATGTTCAACTAACTTAGCCACCCAGGCATTCCTGGGGTGGCCTGGTCTCTTAACCTGCTTCTCCCTGGATGTCTGGCCCTTTCTCCTCTCCTCACTAACAAAAGTTAACTCTGTTTATGAGTCTGACTGTGGTTTCCAAAGAGTCCCTCTGATCCTGTCTCCATTACACTTTCAAACCAAGTGCTCGTCACTATTACAAAGGAGAGGAGGGAGAAAGGTAGGAAGAATGGAAAAGTCAAATCCTTGTAAAAAAAATCTCATCTCAGGTACCTGGGTGGCTCAGTGGGCTGAGCCTCTGCCTTCAGCTCAGGTCATGATCCCAGGGTCCTGGGATCGAGGCCTGCAACGAGCCCTGCATTGGCCTCTCTGCTCAGCAGGGAGCCTGCTCCCCCAACCCCACCTGTCTCTCTGCCTACTTGTGATCTCTGTCTGTCAAATAAATAAATCTTAAAAAAAAAAAGAAATCTCATCTCTTCCCTTGTACGTATCATGTTCATAATCACCTCCATGCCTCACTTCCAATGACTCCTTTCTTAAGTCTTCCCATAGGCTGACTGTGGGAGTTCATAGAACTTCCCCCATTCCTCATGCACACATATACTCAGACCAGTGGAGAATTTGGTATTTTAAGAGTCCTGTAGAAAAGGACGAATTTTCTAGCTTCCTCTTTCAACCTGGCACTATTCTGACAGCCTTCTTGGAATCATTTCCTGACTAAAGCTCCTAGTATTATAATTCAGACTTCTAACAGTCTCTTGTTCAAGAGCAAAACACAACTGGCCACTCCTCCCAGAAAAGTTATTGTGTTTGGAATGCTGTTGTAACTGTCCTTCAATCTTCTTCAGGCAATGAACCCATTTCTTTTAACTCTCTCTTCCCATCTTCTCTCAATTCCCTAACAATGTTACAAATTGTGACTTGTCCGTGAGAATCACATACTTTTTTTTAGATCACATTGTTACAGTGTATTAAGAATAAGAGTTTATCCTGAGTAAAATCTGGTAATTACTTCTGGAACAACCTACTATTTTGGATGACTTATGCCTGGTCTGGTTCAACCTAACACTTTCATGTTATTATTCACCAAGACCCTGGGATGTTTTCTCCACACATTCGCTTCCTCTTTTCATATTCTACGCATGAATGGTAGGATTTTCTCTCTGCATGTACCAGCACTGTGCTTTGCCCTTTTAGAACTGAACTCTCTCTATCCTATCTATTCACCTCAAGTTTGTAAGGTGGGCATCCATTTCCTTATTCATTCTTGACCTCTTCTTTGTCCCCAAGTTTTGCAAAATGTGAGCCTGTGCAATGGTGGAGAGCAGGAGGGAGGGTGCAAGGATGGAGCTTACAGCCTTCGAGGCTGACTCCTAGGACCATAAACTCTTAATTTTCCTTTTTTCCTGAAGGGAGGAATATGAATTATTTTCTCAAATAGCCAAAGCAGGGGACCCCCTTTAAAAGCCATAAATCTCTGAGGCTAACAGTTATAAGGGAGGGAAAACTAATCATACAGATGAAAACAGGACAAATATGCAGTTCATTGAAAATCACTGCAGTTGAACACCAAATTACTCTACCTGATTTCTACTTCTTTCACATTCCCCTGAGAACGCATTTTGCATCTAAACTGGGAATAATAATTATATACTGAATTGCATTAATGTGTGGATTCAACTATATATGCTTAGTATAAAACAGAAAAATGAAAGAAGGAAACAAATTTAAATAACTTTGACTATGGCAACTGCATTCCGCTCAGTGGAGAGAAGCCCTGCACGAGTATGAGGTGGGAAGTCAATCTCTGCTTTCCTCAGACTGGCTGACTGTGGGTCTCATCTCCTAGCATCTTGATATGCTGAATGAGCTACTAGGGTTTAAAGCAGTCTTGGGATGCCTGGGTGGCTCAGTTGGTTAAGTGGACGACTTCTGTTTTTGGCTCAGGTTGTGATCTCAGGGTTGTGAAATCTAGCCCTGTGTTGGGCTCCACGCTGGGTATGGAGCCTGATTAAGATTCTCTCTTTCCCTCTCCCCCTGACTCTCCACTTACCCCCACGCCCCACCCACCTATTAAAAAATAAATAGAGCTGTCTGTTTTTCATAAACGGCCTTTCAGATTTTTTTTTTTTTTGTATAGCTTTCTAGTGCACATTCTTCTTCTTCTTCTTCTTCTTCTTCTTCTTCTTCTTCTTCTCCTTCTTCTTTTTTTTTTTTTTTAAAGATTTTATTTATTTATTTGACAGACAGAGATCACAAATAGGCAGAGAGAGAGGAGGAAACAGGCTCCCTGCCAAGCAGAGAGCCCGAAGCGGAGCTCCATCCCAGGACCCTGGGATCATGACCTGAGCTGAAGGCAGAGGCTTTAACCCACTGAGCCACCCAGGTGCCCTTTTAAAGCTTTTTTTTTTTTCTTTAAAGATTTTATTTACACATTATTCTTTATATAGTACATATCTATATACACTTATTATTTTGTACAGAGATTACAAAAACTATGTACTGTATACCTTATGGGTGATTTAAGGGATTTTTTAGGAATATTTTTCAACAAACCTGACCCTTGCATTAGATGACTGTGGAACCCAGCCTCTTCAAAACTGCCACTTTGCTGACCCTTTTACAAATACCTATGATTTCCCATATGCTATTAACTTCTTTAAGCATCACAAAAATCCCACACAGTTGAGACTGTTTTATAAATATTTTATAGATATTTAAATAATTGAAGTTCGGTGAAGTTAAATGACATAAGTCATAAGGTCATTTGGTTAGGATCAGCAGAGACAGGATCCAAGCACAATCTGAACACAACAATAAAAGATACAACTTTTATTTTTAATTTGTTCCCACTATTCTGGTTCTTCTCATTATTTTTTATGTAACCTTTTAACCTATTTAACATCAAAATGAGATGTTCAGTACATCAAATTTCATAATAACCTTTTAACCTCAACTTTTTGAATACATATACCTCTGTTTCTCTTTTACTTTTCTAATTTTATTTATTAATATTCATATAGACTTAAGCTTCAAGGTAATCCCCTTTCCCCAATCAATGCTACCCTTGTATGTAAACCAGTTTTAATCCCCCTTTATCTCAGGAAAGTTGAGTCCTTTAACAAAGATATCAAGATACATCCAGGAAGAATCAAAGTAATCTTCCTCGCCCACACTGAGAATTTATAACCACCCTCCCATCTTTTTCTTCTGTCAGTGTTTCTGTGTATTTGTTTTTGTTCTGGTAGTATATAAATCTTATACTTGGGGTTCATTTTCACTTTGGGGTTATTTATTTGTTTGTTTGTTTTTCCTTGTCATCTACTTTTGTCGATCTTTTTGTCTGTTTGTTTTCATATATATACTTTATAAATCTTACCTTTGGGGCCCATTCAGGCTGGACCTTCTCTTTTCTTTTTTTCTTTTTTTTTTCTTTTCCTGTCTCTCTCTCTTTTCTTTTTTCTTTCTTTTTGGTGGGGACTCTCAATTGCTCAGAAGTGTTCCAGGGTGCACCTTGCCTGCATCACAGTTGATATATTCAGCTACACATCCCTTCAGCTGTCTCTCACCAAAATTACTAGGAGGAGGAATGCCCAACAGAGGAAAAATTCAGGGACTGGGCCCTCTCCATCACAGCTCTTGGATATGGACATAAACAGTATGTCAGAAAGGGAATTCAGGCTAACAATTATCCAGGCAATAGCTAGGTTAGAGAAAGCCTTTGATGGAATTGATAAAATGGAATTGATTAGGGCATATGTGAAAGCCACCAGAGATGATGTTAACAAGGCTCTCCATGAGTTCCAATCTAATTTTAATTCTCTAAAAGCTAGGCTAACTGAGGCAGAAGATAGAATTAGTGATCTGAAGGAAAAACTGACAGCTTAGAAGCCATGAACACAGAATTAGGGAAATAAATGATGCCATGAAACGTTCCAATGTCAGAATTAAAAAAAAAAAAAATGTCATGTCATGGACTCTAAACTCTTGATACATTTCAAGCTCTTCGGCTTATACGAGGGGAGTTCTATCTTCTTTTGTCAAGGACTACATAGAGAATGATATTCTAAATACTTTAAAAAGTTAATGTAACTATTTGTAGGCAATATTTGTTGTGCACTTACCAAATGCAAGGTGCTATTGGTATACTATAGCTATGAAATAATCTTCTTCCAAAAGCAGCTCAGAAATTGAGAGTGTAAAACAAAGAGTGAAATAATACAAGCAAATCATCAAATAATTTGTAGGAAGAAGCCAATAACAGGGCCTGGGTAAGTCATGATAAGGACTTTGGAATTCATTCTAAGTGATAAGGGAAACCAATGGAGGCTGTTCAAATGGGAGTGAGAGATCTTATTTGCATTTTTAAAAGCTCCATCTAAGTACTTTGTGGTTATCAGATTGTTGGTGGGTTGAGGGGAGTGGAGGGTCAGTGAATGTAGGAATAACAATTGGGAGGCTTTTTGACATGGACTGATGGATATAGGTTAGAAACAAATTAGCAGAACAGAAAGGTAATGAAAGAGGAAAGAAAAAGTTAGAGATATAAGTAAGCTACCTTGAAGCAACCACAGTAAAACAGAGAAAGTGGAAATCAGACTTAACAAAATGGTTTATAGGCTTGAGGAAATGACACAAAACAAAATGAAAAGGTACAAAGATCTAAAAATCAATGAAGAACCAATTATATATACACAAAACAAAGAGGACCCAATGCATGTATAATTGTTGGTTATAAAAAGATCAAAAGAAGTGAACATAAAAAAAGATTAAAATGTATTTATATAAATTCTGTGAAATAAAGACTCAAGCCCAAGATTGAAAAGATGGAAAGGTATAGCAATCCAAGAAAAACAGAAAGTTTAATACCAAGGCATACCCTAGTGAAGTTATGTTACCCTAAGTATAAAGAGTATCTATGGGTTATGCAGATCTTTAAAATGAGTCAAGTATGAGAAGTAGAAATAAAGAATGGCTTCAGACTCCCCCCCCCCCACCGGAAACCCAATGCCAGAAACAAACCAGTGTCCACAAAGTTATGACAATTTCATATGCTTTCAGGCTGTGATTTAGCATAGAAGAAACTTTTATGGCAGGCAAAAAAAAACACATAGTATTGTAAGTCCCAGCCACAGCAATCAAACAACAAAAAGAAATAGAAGGCATCTGGATTGGTAAGGAAGAAGAAAAACTCTTGCTATTTGCAGGTGACTTGATAGCATACAGAAAACCCTAAAGAGTCCATCAAAAAACTACTAGAACTGATAAATAAACTCAGGATACAAAATCAATGTGCGGGAATCTGTTGTATTTCTAAACACTAACAATAAAGCAGCAGAAAGTGAAATTAAGAAAACAATCCTAATTACAATTGTACTCAAAACAATAGAATATCTAGTAATAACCTCAAAAAGGGAGGTAAAAGACCTACACTCTGAAGACTATAAAACAATGATGAAAGAAATTCAAGATGACACAAAGAAATGGAAAAGACATTCCACGCTCATGGATTAGGAGAACAAATGTTAAAATCTACAGATTTAATGGGATCCCTATCAAAATACCAACAGCATTTTTCACAGAGCTAGAAAAAGTAATCCTAAAATTTGTA
Source organism: Enhydra lutris kenyoni (assembly GCF_002288905.1). Classification (NCBI taxonomy): domain Eukaryota; kingdom Metazoa; phylum Chordata; class Mammalia; order Carnivora; family Mustelidae; genus Enhydra; species Enhydra lutris. Next base: position 4,773,222 of record NW_019154134.1, read on the forward strand.
TGGAACCAGAGAAGACCTCAAATAGCCAAAGTAGTCTTGAAAAAGAAAAAACCAGAAATATCGTAATTCAAAACATCAAGTTATATTACAAAGTGGTAGTAATTAAAACAGTATGGTACTGACATTAAAATAGACACATCAGTCAATGGAATAGAAGAGAAAACCCAGAAATAAAACTACAACTATATGGTCAATTAATCTTTGATAAAGGAAGAATGAATATACAATGTGAAAAGGCCAGTCTCTTCAGCAAATAATGTTGGGGAAAACTGGACAGTTACATGCAAAACAATAAAAATGGAACACTTTCTTTCATTATATACAAAAATAAATGCACAATGGATTGAAGACCTAAATGTGAGACCTGAAATCATAAAATTCCTAGAAGAGGGCATAGGCAGTAATTCCTTTTATATGAGCAATGGCAGTACTTTTCTAAATGTGTCTCCTGAGGCAAGAGAAATAAAAGTAGACTATTGGGACTACATCAAAATAAAAAGTTTCTGCACAGTGAAGGAAATAACCAACAAAACTAAGAGACAACCTACTGAATTGGAGAAGGTATTTGCCAATGGCAGTACTTTTCTAAATGTGTCTCCTGAGGCAAGAGAAATAAAAGTAGACTATTGGGACTACATCAAAATAAAAAGTTTCTGCACAGTGAAGGAAATAACCAACAAAACTAAGAGACAACCTACTGAATTGGAGAAGGTATTTGCCAATGACATATCTAATAAAGGGTTAGTATCCAAAATATATGAGGAACTGATACAACTCAACACCCAAAAAACAAATAATCCAATTAAAAATGGGTAAAAGACATGAACAGACATTTGTCCAAAGAAGACATGCAGATGGCCAACAGACACAGAAAAGACACTCAACATACTCACCATCAGGGAAATGCAAATCAAAATTACAATGAGATATGACCTCACACCTGTCACAATGGCTAAAACAAAAAATATAAAAAACAACAACTGTTGGTGAGGATGTGGAGAAAAGGGAACCCTCTTGCACCATTGGTGGGAATGCAAACTGATGCAGTCACTGTGGAAAATAGTATGGAGTTTCCTCAGAAAGCTAAAAATAGAATACCTTACAATCCAGTAATCACACTACTGAGTATTTACCCCAAAAGTATAAAAATGTTAATTCAAGGGGATACATGCATCCCTATATTTATAGCAGCATTATTTATAATAGCCAAACTATGGGAGAAACAGAAGTGTCCATTGATAGATGAACATATAAAGAAGATAAGGAATATTATGCAGCCATAAAAAAAGAAATGAACTCTTGCCATTTGCAGCAGCATGCATAGGGCTAGAGAGTATAATGCTAAGTGAAGACAATCAGAGAAAAGACAAATACCATATGATTTTACTCCTATGTGAAATTTAAGAAAAAAACAACAAATGACCAAAGGGGAAAGAGAGAGAGAGACAAACCAAAAACAGACTTAGAGAACAAACTGATGGTTACCAGAGGGGAGGTGGGTGGAGGGATGGGTGAGATAGGTGATGGGGATTAAAGAGGGCATTTATCAAGATGAAAAAATGTTCTTATATTCTAGCCAGATAGGTCACCTGGAAAGCCTTAGCTACCTCTCAGTCTTAAAAAAGCAAAATTTACAGGGGCTAAAATGTATTTATATCAAAGTGGGACTTTGGGCTTGATACAATCAGAACAATTTTAAAAAGAAACAAGAAAGGAAAAACTTCATGTGTTATGCGATTCAATATTACTTAATGCTGTGTCTTGTACCAACAGAAATACATAGCCTAGACTTCAGGAAACAGAGTGATATTAGACAGTGACCAGCATGGTACTGGGCACACATTAGGTGATGAATACATACTGATATCACATATTGATAGGTAACATACTTTGTGTCAGGCACAACAGTGGATCTTTGGAACGGGACAACAAACAAGATAGTCTCAGACTTTCTATGGCTCAATGCTATTTTATGTGCCTTTACACAGTTGGGAAGTGCTAAATATCTCCTTTGATGAGTTATTTGCATAAACAAATCGAGAGCTGGTACTCCTGGCTGGCCTTGTGTAGCTGCAGATTACAAACCCAGGAAGGTATGAGGTATGGTCTCTTACTCTTGCTTTCTAGAACCCTAATAGTACCTAATGCTTCGAGGGGGCTTGCCCTATTCCATTCCATCAAGCACATGATGTGATTTAGCTCATGCAATCCTCACTACCACTATATGAAACAAGGACAATCTGTGAGGCGTATCCTCAGACACGGGGTCCCATCTGTCCCGGTGAACAGAAAACTGCCCACCTGACAATGACCCTACTTTGGCTTTCCTTCTATTGTATCCCTAGCTACTACCATTAAATCCCGTTTCTTTATTGTGGTGTGATCAGAGAAGGAGCGTGGGACTCCAATGGTAGTCTTATTAACTTCAAGTTATTAAAGGGGAAAATGCGGAGAATCCGGGCAGGTGCAGATGAGGCCAGTTGGTCTGAGAATTAAGTGAAATGATAAGCAAGATAAAGGGAGAGAATCAAGAGAAGATTTCACTGAGGTTAATAGAAAAATAATGAGCTCTTTTTTAAACACAAAAGAAGGACGTAAGCACTGAAGAAGGAATCCAGGCTGCTGGGGGCTGGCAGGGGGTAATTTATTGATTGACAAGTAAGAATGTGCCCAAAAGAAAGACACAGAGGAGGAAAATTATTTGCTGCAATTTTCACCATGGGAGATGTCCAAGGAGGCAAAAGATGTAAATTTCTCAGGGGAGAAGATTATGAAGTAAGATTCTTCAAGTCCTCCAAAGGAAAAACACTGCCTTTTTTTTTTTTTTTTTTAAAGCCTCCATGTTGTTGACGAACAAGCATCAAACCACCAACTCACACAGTTGGTCTGAAACTGTTTGGAATATAGGAAACTGGGACTAATTATTCCTCAGTCTCATAACGACAGGATCAAAGGAGACCGATATTCGCTCAGGGAACAGACTCAATGGGTTTCTGTGGGCTCGCCCACAGAAAGGAGGAGAATCTAAGACTGGAGGCAAAGGAAAGGCTTCTCATCGGGGAGCATGCTGGAGAGGGGATGCCTCAAAGGCCACAGGAAGCATAAGCAGAGTTGGTCCAAACGTTACAGATGAAAGTTACATGATCTATCTTGACAGGGGAAGCTACCAGCAGAAATGGAGATGCTTAAGGACGGCTAGGGGAAATGGAACCATAGTACAGTTCAGCATGTAAACAAAGGGGGCGGACACCCCTCCCCCTTTACAAGGACAACCTGCAGCTGTTCAGGCTGGGGTGGTGATTTAACACTCTCTTGTTAATTTCTAAGTCTTTGAAGGCATCTGACTCTCGGCTCTCCCCAACTATTTACTTTTCCTTCACAAGAACGCTTTCGTTTCAAATGACATTCTCTTCTAGATATATTTATAGATCTATAATTTTTTTTTGTCTTTAATTATAGAGAAGAAGATAAACCCAGCCCTTGAGTTATGATACCAAATATAGGGAGGCATTTTCATTTTTTAAGGTTACAGATTTAAGCAAGCTAAGTTTACAGACTGTTTGGAATTTCAATCTTTCAACATATAAGGCACTTGCAAATGCTTCTGCATATATATATATATGAAAAAAATATATATTTTCTTCCCTAGGAGGGCCCAACGCCAATAAAGCTCATCTGTGCCTGAGTTATAACTTTTTCCCTTCTGATAATCAGTAAGAATTATACAAAGGCATAGATAGCATTGTTAGCAAACAGAGATAGCAATCTAATTCCACCTGATCATTTGTTTTTCCAGAACATATCTTACCACAGATGCTGGCAGGATGGTTTCTATAGAAAAGCAGTCCAATTAAGGGGGAAATTTCTGTTAGGTCAATTTTAATGTCCAATGCTGAATCTGAATTTGTGAATATGAAATAAATTAATAATGAGCTTGTGCAGGGGGAAAAAAGAGAACTCTTTTCTCAGTGGTCAAGAACAGGAAAAAACAGCAAGAGAACTTTTTTTTTTTTTTTTTGGTAAGGGAAAGTGAGATACATAAAAGGTTACCTTCAATGCTAACAAAATAAAGACAGGTCTAACATCTGAGCGTGAATCCTTTGATCTAGGTAAAGAATTCTGCACTTTTGCCAACTGATGGCTGGAGGCTGAGGCAGAGAATCGAAAAGAAGCCTTGTCCCCAGAATCCTGGGCCAACTTTTGACAACCTTCCATGAACTATGGGGCTATCATCCCAGAGGCCACTCCCGTCAAAGAAAGGGCTGTAGCTTCTTCTCTAGGAAGCAGTTACTACTAAGCACAGAACTTTTCTCAGCTCAGTGAGAACTTAAAAGTTCACCTGTCACCCAAAAAAGGTTGAATAGAGCATGGGAACATACCTCGACTTCATCTAGAGACTCAACCTGATGACTTATTTTCTGTTATCTCCTTATCTTTACTTACAGGGTTTTTCTTTTTTTTCCTTCCCAGTTAGAGTCTGTCTGTCTGTATGTATTCATGTATTTCTGAATCTTTAATGGGAGTGTCCTTTAGGCCAGTGATATGAACATTCACTGAAGAATCTTAAATACTGAGGTTGATGTGGCTTAGGCAAACGACCTTGGGCCCTTTGATCCAGTGAGAAGTCTTTCCTTTCCCACCTATCCTCAAAACTGTATGTTCCCATCTCAAAACAATAACTGGGGTTTACTGATGATGTCTCTGTACTGAGCATTCCTAATTCCCAACCTGAAGCTAGCTACCTAGTACTGAATGGTTAATACTAAAAACCAGACCCTATGCTGGTAAGTACTATGATGTAGGCCCCTCAGGCAAAATCAATACTTTGAAAGCTTAAATAAAAGGCCCAAAGCCAGGGGTGCCTGGGTGGCTCACTCCATTAAGCATCTAACTCTTGATTTTGCCTCAGGTCATGACCTCAGGTTCCCGGGATTGTGCCCTGCATTGGGCTCTGTGCTTAGCGGGACATCTGCTTGAGGATTCTCTCTTTCCCTCTCCTTCTGCCATGCACCACTCCCCCCACCCCTCCCTTGGTTGGCTCGCACACTTGCTCTTAAAAATAAAATAAATAAAATAAAAGGCCCCAAGCCATACAAAGACAGAGCTGGGATTCGAATCCAGAGTTCTTCCTCTCAACTCTTGTAACTGCTCTACTAGACTGTCTCCCACAACAGTTCCAACTGTGGGCTTTCCCTCCCTTACCAGAGGATAAGTGGAAATAAGTCAGCCTCACATTTCTTCTGGCAACAAGAACATTTTGCTCACACATTCTGAACAAACAAGCAATTATTCTGTTTTATTTTAAAGTATCCATGTGACTTGTTCGCTCAGCTCCCACATCCCTCTGTGTACTGTCTTGACTCATATTTTGGGTTTGTTCAGAGAAAATAGACTGCATTTCTAAGTCCTAGGGAATTTTAACTGGCAGCCAACACATTTTGGGCTGTGTTGTGATTTTGAAGATATGCTTCTCTTTAAAATACATGAAGGCGCAAAAGAAGAAAGGTTCCTCGATCACTGGCAACAGGAATATCTGAGCTGACAAACCACGGTTCCCTTTGAATGCAGGTTCCAGTGACCAAAGTCCCTTTCAAAAGCCTGGGGAACTGGTCTGTCCTGGAGAATGAAGGAGTTCCCCAACAGGTGTGTCCCCTCGGTCTACCGGGGGCCCAGAAGACTCACAAGGCAGCATTCCTTAAGGTCTGCTGCCCAAGTCAGTAGTCTGGGCTTACTCAGTGCTGGGGTTTCTCCCACTGGAGCCTTCCAAGGCTCCCACATTCTGCTAGCTCTCTGGTATTTTATAGAACTTAACATGAAATGAATATTTGGGTACCATCCAATCATTTCAGGCTTTTCAATTTTTCCTGAACACCTTCAGTTCTGCTGTCCTTCATTCAAGCCTTTTCTTTCTGTTTCAGGTTGTTTTCTGCCCCTAGATACACCTTGATATCTTGGACTGTGGGACAGGAGGTTAGTCCAGATAGTCCCTGGTTATCTTGGAGATTTTTGGCCAGTGACTGAGAGAAGGAAAATGATGACAATAACCATGATCGCTATGGTGATGACACAGTAGGGAAATCAAGGAGCACACAAAAAACACGCATAATACCAAACGGGCTCCCCGCTCTGGAGTGCGGGAAAGCTTTGGTGGCCGCTCTTGTTAGATGGGTGGTAAGAGCCCTTAGTGAATGCCAGAGAAACAAATCGCCCCTTCCTGGAGCCAGTGGGCATTTGTCTCTGTTGTTCCTCTGGGCATGGGCTCTGTTCTCTCTGCATGGATAGCAGAGCAAATCTTGCTTTGGAGGCAGTCAAGAGCTTTTTAAAATGGTTCTGCACTGCTAACCAACCTCAGTCACTTCTTTCTCTCTGGCCCAATTCTTGCATGGAAAATTGAGGTAATGATTTATACATCGTAAGCAGTTCTGACAGGTGCACTCTGTCTTGGCTTCCTCCAGCCCCCGGACTAATTGGAAGCTTATCTTTTCCTTTGTGTAATAGGGAGCTGTCAGGTTCTATGACCCTCCAAACAATTCAATCGCTCATGGGAGGGTTCACCTTGGAGGGAGGATACCTTCATACTGGAGAAGGTCCGTGGAGGCCACGCCCTGACATGTATCAAAACGGTGGCCAGCGAGAGGCTGGAGGGCGACAGGGCCATACCAACAAGATGCCGCTGGCTTCCTCCATTTAAACCCTTTGCATCTGCCAATAACTTCCTGGTTTGTGCCGACAGCTTTTCTGCAGTGGTGTATATATCTGTCTTGGGTGCCAAACATTTAGCATTGAGTGCAAATAAGGGCTGTTTCCAAAAAGGCCCAGTGTAGAGAAGAAAGGGCAGGCACTGCTCTTGGAAGGGAAGAGCAGATTCCTGAGCAAGGTCGTGATGCCCAGCATGTCTGGCCACGACCTGCCTGCCTTGTCACCCGCACCATGCTGTCACCACACATTTCCTCGTGCTTAGGATTCCAGAAACTCTGGCCTGTTCCATCCCCGGCTCACCTGTGCAACCTCCCACCTCACGGCCTTGGCCCGAGGCACGTCCTCTGCCTGGAATGTTCCTCCCACTCTCCTCGCCTCACCTACCTCCTGCTTCAGCTCAATTAGTAGTTGCTCAGGAACTTATTCTCTGCTCTCCCCAAATGGATCAAAGTCTCCCATCTGTTCTCCTGTGTACCGTCCACCTCTCTTCTGCAGCCCCAACCCGGTGTCAGTTTCATATCGCGGGGGTGGCATTTGATCCATGTCCTTTCTTTTTTCTTTTTTTTTTTTTTTTAAAGATTTTATTTGTTTATTTGACAGAGAGAGATCACAAGTAGACAGAGAGGCAGGCAGAGAGAGAGAGAGGGAAGCAGGCTCCCTGACATATCTAATAAAGGGTTAGTATCCAAAATATATGAGGAACTGATACAACTCAACACCCAAAAAACAAATAATCCAATTAAAAATGGGTAAAAGACATGAACAGACATTTGTCCAAAGAAGACATGCAGATGGCCAACAGACACAGAAAAGACACTCAACATACTCACCATCAGGGAAATGCAAATCAAAATTACAATGAGATATGACCTCACACCTGTCACAATGGCTAAAACAAAAAATATAAAAAACAACAACTGTTGGTGAGGATGTGGAGAAAAGGGAACCCTCTTGCACCATTGGTGGGAATGCAAACTGATGCAGTCACTGTGGAAAATAGTATGGAGTTTCCTCAGAAAGCTAAAAATAGAATACCTTACAATCCAGTAATCACACTACTGAGTATTTACCCCAAAAGTATAAAAATGTTAATTCAAGGGGATACATGCATCCCTATATTTATAGCAGCATTATTTATAATAGCCAAACTATGGGAGAAACAGAAGTGTCCATTGATAGATGAACATATAAAGAAGATAAGGAATATTATGCAGCCATAAAAAAAGAAATGAACTCTTGCCATTTGCAGCAGCATGCATAGGGCTAGAGAGTATAATGCTAAGTGAAGACAATCAGAGAAAAGACAAATACCATATGATTTTACTCCTATGTGAAATTTAAGAAAAAAACAACAAATGACCAAAGGGGAAAGAGAGAGAGAGACAAACCAAAAACAGACTTAGAGAACAAACTGATGGTTACCAGAGGGGAGGTGGGTGGAGGGATGGGTGAGATAGGTGATGGGGATTAAAGAGGGCATTTATCAAGATGAAAAAATGTTCTTATATTCTAGCCAGATAGGTCACCTGGAAAGCCTTAGCTACCTCTCAGTCTTAAAAAAGCAAAATTTACAGGGGCTAAAATGTATTTATATCAAAGTGGGACTTTGGGCTTGATACAATCAGAACAATTTTAAAAAGAAACAAGAAAGGAAAAACTTCATGTGTTATGCGATTCAATATTACTTAATGCTGTGTCTTGTACCAACAGAAATACATAGCCTAGACTTCAGGAAACAGAGTGATATTAGACAGTGACCAGCATGGTACTGGGCACACATTAGGTGATGAATACATACTGATATCACATATTGATAGGTAACATACTTTGTGTCAGGCACAACAGTGGATCTTTGGAACGGGACAACAAACAAGATAGTCTCAGACTTTCTATGGCTCAATGCTATTTTATGTGCCTTTACACAGTTGGGAAGTGCTAAATATCTCCTTTGATGAGTTATTTGCATAAACAAATCGAGAGCTGGTACTCCTGGCTGGCCTTGTGTAGCTGCAGATTACAAACCCAGGAAGGTATGAGGTATGGTCTCTTACTCTTGCTTTCTAGAACCCTAATAGTACCTAATGCTTCGAGGGGGCTTGCCCTATTCCATTCCATCAAGCACATGATGTGATTTAGCTCATGCAATCCTCACTACCACTATATGAAACAAGGACAATCTGTGAGGCGTATCCTCAGACACGGGGTCCCATCTGTCCCGGTGAACAGAAAACTGCCCACCTGACAATGACCCTACTTTGGCTTTCCTTCTATTGTATCCCTAGCTACTACCATTAAATCCCGTTTCTTTATTGTGGTGTGATCAGAGAAGGAGCGTGGGACTCCAATGGTAGTCTTATTAACTTCAAGTTATTAAAGGGGAAAATGCGGAGAATCCGGGCAGGTGCAGATGAGGCCAGTTGGTCTGAGAATTAAGTGAAATGATAAGCAAGATAAAGGGAGAGAATCAAGAGAAGATTTCACTGAGGTTAATAGAAAAATAATGAGCTCTTTTTTAAACACAAAAGAAGGACGTAAGCACTGAAGAAGGAATCCAGGCTGCTGGGGGCTGGCAGGGGGTAATTTATTGATTGACAAGTAAGAATGTGCCCAAAAGAAAGACACAGAGGAGGAAAATTATTTGCTGCAATTTTCACCATGGGAGATGTCCAAGGAGGCAAAAGATGTAAATTTCTCAGGGGAGAAGATTATGAAGTAAGATTCTTCAAGTCCTCCAAAGGAAAAACACTGCCTTTTTTTTTTTTTTTTTTAAAGCCTCCATGTTGTTGACGAACAAGCATCAAACCACCAACTCACACAGTTGGTCTGAAACTGTTTGGAATATAGGAAACTGGGACTAATTATTCCTCAGTCTCATAACGACAGGATCAAAGGAGACCGATATTCGCTCAGGGAACAGACTCAATGGGTTTCTGTGGGCTCGCCCACAGAAAGGAGGAGAATCTAAGACTGGAGGCAAAGGAAAGGCTTCTCATCGGGGAGCATGCTGGAGAGGGGATGCCTCAAAGGCCACAGGAAGCATAAGCAGAGTTGGTCCAAACGTTACAGATGAAAGTTACATGATCTATCTTGACAGGGGAAGCTACCAGCAGAAATGGAGATGCTTAAGGACGGCTAGGGGAAATGGAACCATAGTACAGTTCAGCATGTAAACAAAGGGGGCGGACACCCCTCCCCCTTTACAAGGACAACCTGCAGCTGTTCAGGCTGGGGTGGTGATTTAACACTCTCTTGTTAATTTCTAAGTCTTTGAAGGCATCTGACTCTCGGCTCTCCCCAACTATTTACTTTTCCTTCACAAGAACGCTTTCGTTTCAAATGACATTCTCTTCTAGATATATTTATAGATCTATAATTTTTTTTTGTCTTTAATTATAGAGAAGAAGATAAACCCAGCCCTTGAGTTATGATACCAAATATAGGGAGGCATTTTCATTTTTTAAGGTTACAGATTTAAGCAAGCTAAGTTTACAGACTGTTTGGAATTTCAATCTTTCAACATATAAGGCACTTGCAAATGCTTCTGCATATATATATATATGAAAAAAATATATATTTTCTTCCCTAGGAGGGCCCAACGCCAATAAAGCTCATCTGTGCCTGAGTTATAACTTTTTCCCTTCTGATAATCAGTAAGAATTATACAAAGGCATAGATAGCATTGTTAGCAAACAGAGATAGCAATCTAATTCCACCTGATCATTTGTTTTTCCAGAACATATCTTACCACAGATGCTGGCAGGATGGTTTCTATAGAAAAGCAGTCCAATTAAGGGGGAAATTTCTGTTAGGTCAATTTTAATGTCCAATGCTGAATCTGAATTTGTGAATATGAAATAAATTAATAATGAGCTTGTGCAGGGGGAAAAAAGAGAACTCTTTTCTCAGTGGTCAAGAACAGGAAAAAACAGCAAGAGAACTTTTTTTTTTTTTTTTTGGTAAGGGAAAGTGAGATACATAAAAGGTTACCTTCAATGCTAACAAAATAAAGACAGGTCTAACATCTGAGCGTGAATCCTTTGATCTAGGTAAAGAATTCTGCACTTTTGCCAACTGATGGCTGGAGGCTGAGGCAGAGAATCGAAAAGAAGCCTTGTCCCCAGAATCCTGGGCCAACTTTTGACAACCTTCCATGAACTATGGGGCTATCATCCCAGAGGCCACTCCCGTCAAAGAAAGGGCTGTAGCTTCTTCTCTAGGAAGCAGTTACTACTAAGCACAGAACTTTTCTCAGCTCAGTGAGAACTTAAAAGTTCACCTGTCACCCAAAAAAGGTTGAATAGAGCATGGGAACATACCTCGACTTCATCTAGAGACTCAACCTGATGACTTATTTTCTGTTATCTCCTTATCTTTACTTACAGGGTTTTTCTTTTTTTTCCTTCCCAGTTAGAGTCTGTCTGTCTGTATGTATTCATGTATTTCTGAATCTTTAATGGGAGTGTCCTTTAGGCCAGTGATATGAACATTCACTGAAGAATCTTAAATACTGAGGTTGATGTGGCTTAGGCAAACGACCTTGGGCCCTTTGATCCAGTGAGAAGTCTTTCCTTTCCCACCTATCCTCAAAACTGTATGTTCCCATCTCAAAACAATAACTGGGGTTTACTGATGATGTCTCTGTACTGAGCATTCCTAATTCCCAACCTGAAGCTAGCTACCTAGTACTGAATGGTTAATACTAAAAACCAGACCCTATGCTGGTAAGTACTATGATGTAGGCCCCTCAGGCAAAATCAATACTTTGAAAGCTTAAATAAAAGGCCCAAAGCCAGGGGTGCCTGGGTGGCTCACTCCATTAAGCATCTAACTCTTGATTTTGCCTCAGGTCATGACCTCAGGTTCCCGGGATTGTGCCCTGCATTGGGCTCTGTGCTTAGCGGGACATCTGCTTGAGGATTCTCTCTTTCCCTCTCCTTCTGCCATGCACCACTCCCCCCACCCCTCCCTTGGTTGGCTCGCACACTTGCTCTTAAAAATAAAATAAATAAAATAAAAGGCCCCAAGCCATACAAAGACAGAGCTGGGATTCGAATCCAGAGTTCTTCCTCTCAACTCTTGTAACTGCTCTACTAGACTGTCTCCCACAACAGTTCCAACTGTGGGCTTTCCCTCCCTTACCAGAGGATAAGTGGAAATAAGTCAGCCTCACATTTCTTCTGGCAACAAGAACATTTTGCTCACACATTCTGAACAAACAAGCAATTATTCTGTTTTATTTTAAAGTATCCATGTGACTTGTTCGCTCAGCTCCCACATCCCTCTGTGTACTGTCTTGACTCATATTTTGGGTTTGTTCAGAGAAAATAGACTGCATTTCTAAGTCCTAGGGAATTTTAACTGGCAGCCAACACATTTTGGGCTGTGTTGTGATTTTGAAGATATGCTTCTCTTTAAAATACATGAAGGCGCAAAAGAAGAAAGGTTCCTCGATCACTGGCAACAGGAATATCTGAGCTGACAAACCACGGTTCCCTTTGAATGCAGGTTCCAGTGACCAAAGTCCCTTTCAAAAGCCTGGGGAACTGGTCTGTCCTGGAGAATGAAGGAGTTCCCCAACAGGTGTGTCCCCTCGGTCTACCGGGGGCCCAGAAGACTCACAAGGCAGCATTCCTTAAGGTCTGCTGCCCAAGTCAGTAGTCTGGGCTTACTCAGTGCTGGGGTTTCTCCCACTGGAGCCTTCCAAGGCTCCCACATTCTGCTAGCTCTCTGGTATTTTATAGAACTTAACATGAAATGAATATTTGGGTACCATCCAATCATTTCAGGCTTTTCAATTTTTCCTGAACACCTTCAGTTCTGCTGTCCTTCATTCAAGCCTTTTCTTTCTGTTTCAGGTTGTTTTCTGCCCCTAGATACACCTTGATATCTTGGACTGTGGGACAGGAGGTTAGTCCAGATAGTCCCTGGTTATCTTGGAGATTTTTGGCCAGTGACTGAGAGAAGGAAAATGATGACAATAACCATGATCGCTATGGTGATGACACAGTAGGGAAATCAAGGAGCACACAAAAAACACGCATAATACCAAACGGGCTCCCCGCTCTGGAGTGCGGGAAAGCTTTGGTGGCCGCTCTTGTTAGATGGGTGGTAAGAGCCCTTAGTGAATGCCAGAGAAACAAATCGCCCCTTCCTGGAGCCAGTGGGCATTTGTCTCTGTTGTTCCTCTGGGCATGGGCTCTGTTCTCTCTGCATGGATAGCAGAGCAAATCTTGCTTTGGAGGCAGTCAAGAGCTTTTTAAAATGGTTCTGCACTGCTAACCAACCTCAGTCACTTCTTTCTCTCTGGCCCAATTCTTGCATGGAAAATTGAGGTAATGATTTATACATCGTAAGCAGTTCTGACAGGTGCACTCTGTCTTGGCTTCCTCCAGCCCCCGGACTAATTGGAAGCTTATCTTTTCCTTTGTGTAATAGGGAGCTGTCAGGTTCTATGACCCTCCAAACAATTCAATCGCTCATGGGAGGGTTCACCTTGGAGGGAGGATACCTTCATACTGGAGAAGGTCCGTGGAGGCCACGCCCTGACATGTATCAAAACGGTGGCCAGCGAGAGGCTGGAGGGCGACAGGGCCATACCAACAAGATGCCGCTGGCTTCCTCCATTTAAACCCTTTGCATCTGCCAATAACTTCCTGGTTTGTGCCGACAGCTTTTCTGCAGTGGTGTATATATCTGTCTTGGGTGCCAAACATTTAGCATTGAGTGCAAATAAGGGCTGTTTCCAAAAAGGCCCAGTGTAGAGAAGAAAGGGCAGGCACTGCTCTTGGAAGGGAAGAGCAGATTCCTGAGCAAGGTCGTGATGCCCAGCATGTCTGGCCACGACCTGCCTGCCTTGTCACCCGCACCATGCTGTCACCACACATTTCCTCGTGCTTAGGATTCCAGAAACTCTGGCCTGTTCCATCCCCGGCTCACCTGTGCAACCTCCCACCTCACGGCCTTGGCCCGAGGCACGTCCTCTGCCTGGAATGTTCCTCCCACTCTCCTCGCCTCACCTACCTCCTGCTTCAGCTCAATTAGTAGTTGCTCAGGAACTTATTCTCTGCTCTCCCCAAATGGATCAAAGTCTCCCATCTGTTCTCCTGTGTACCGTCCACCTCTCTTCTGCAGCCCCAACCCGGTGTCAGTTTCATATCGCGGGGGTGGCATTTGATCCATGTCCTTTCTTTTTTCTTTTTTTTTTTTTTTTAAAGATTTTATTTGTTTATTTGACAGAGAGAGATCACAAGTAGACAGAGAGGCAGGCAGAGAGAGAGAGAGGGAAGCAGGCTCCCTGCTGAGCAGAGAGCCCGATGCGGGACTCGATCCCAGGACCCTGAGATCATGACCTGAGCTGAAGGCAGCGGCTTAACCCACTGAGCCACCCAGGCGCCCTGATGCATGCCCTTTCTGACCAAAAGAGACTGTAAGATCCATGAGGGCAAGAAACAGGTCATTCATGTTTGCTGCTGCCACTCCAGGGCCCGTCGCAAGGCCTGGTTATAGTAGGGACTCAAGAAATACTTGTAGATTTAGTGAGACCTGGGTGGTGCATCTGTTCTTAGTTGATTTGACCATGGCGTAGGGCAAAGGTACATTTAATCAGGACTGATGTGACAGTCAACTGTGGTTCAGGTGCAGGGATGACTTTATTGTGGGAAACAACAATGGGGACCAAATATGGCTGTCTTTGATTACTTCTGTCTCAGTATCTAACCTCACAACTCCTGAACTCATTGATAATCTTATGTCCCCCCACTTCCCTCACTACCCCCCCAATACTTTTCTTAGATGCTCTTTGAATTTGGAGAGCAAATGATTTTTTTTTTTTTAAATCAAGCTCTCACATGTTTCTAAACATCTGCTTGTTTGCAAATGCAATGGAATAATTGGAGGACGTTGGCTCCCCTTGTCTCGAGATGATTTGGCATTTAAATGGGGCACCTGGGTGGCTCAGTGGGTTAAGCCTCTGCCTTCGACTCAGGTCATGATCTCAGGGTCCTGGGATCGAGCCCTGCATAGGGCTCTCTGCTCAGCGGGGAGCCTGCTTCCCCTTCTCTCTCTGCCTGCTTCTCCACCTATTTGAGATCTCTGTCAAATAAATAAATAAAATCTTTAAATAGGCAATGTCCTTATTTAATTCAAAGTTGCAGAACTCTGGACCCTGAAATAATGAGAGGAACTGGGATCACAGAGCAGAGAAGCAAATGTTGAGGAGCTCGGGCAGGGCTAACTGCAGCATCAGGCAAGGATGCATCAAGTCCATACGTTTCACTATCAGACAAAGGGGTGTATCAGACAAAGGGGCATAACCACCCAGTTTCTCACGGACGGTCAGCCCCGTGAGGGCAGCCATGTATATCTGGGACCATGGATGTGCAACCTTCCCTTTATAAATGATGATTAGAGAGATGCTAAGCTATATAGAAAGAGACTTTTGTGAACAGGGATGGTTTCTAGATCAGCTAATGCAGCGTTCCTGCTGCAAGAGGTTTCTGACAATGTGAATAAAACCTCCATTGGCTCAGATGGTTGAGAACCCTGGATTTTGGGGAAGCCGGATACCATGGTGGCTAAAAGGGGGGAGTCTACTATCAGAGAGCCAAGGATGACCTCTGGTTCTGTCCCTTGCTAGTGAGCAACCCTGCACAGACTGTTAAGCAGTTTCCTCATCTGAAATGGCAACAACAGTTTTTTGGTTTTGTTTTAAAAATTTTATTTATTTGTTTTTGGAGAGAGAGAGAGCGGGAGCACATGTGTGAGCGAATGGGGGCAGGACCACAGGGAGGGTAAGAAAGAATTGTAAGCAGACTGTGTGGAAGGCAGAGCCTGATATGGGGTTTGATCTCACAACCCTGAGAATCACGCCCTAAGTAAAAACCAAGAGTCAATCGCTTAGCAGACTGAGCCACCCAGGTATCCCTGGCAATAGTAGTCTTAAGCTCTTGGAGTTCAGGTGAAGCTTCAACAGGGGGGTACGCAAGGTGCCTGGAGCTGTGCCAGACACTGTTAAGTGCTTAGTTCATATTAATGAACTTGAAAGCAAAGAATCTTTCCCCATCAATGTGATTTGAGATGGCAAGGCAGGAAGAGCAGAGTGAAAATGCCGCCAGGTGAATGCCTTCTTCCTTGACCCAGTTCTTCAGCCAGCATTTCCCCGAGTGAGGTCTACTGCTGTGCCGCTTGAGGTAACAGTGCCACAAGCTGTTTGTTAACGGCCGATGATAAGATAAGGAGCTTAAGACAGAATCAATGCATTGCTTCCTTCACTGAGAAAGTCCTGGTCTGAAAAATAAAAGTGTCAGCCGAACAAGGCAGTGGCTGGGTGATGTGATGATTCATATTCTGGTACTTTATCTGTAGACTGGCACTGGGCCAAAGGCCACATTTTGAGGAGAATGTCATAAAGAAAAGTGATCCCATGAGCCGAGCAAAGGGCTTTTCATGTGATGCCCTTGGTCATGGTCAGCTAAGTTTGGTGGAAAATATCGCATGTCATGTTATCTTTTTTGGAGTCTGATATCCTCTATCAGTATATTCAAGGTCCCGAGAAACCCTGAAGTAAATAAATTTGTTTAAATGTTTTTAAGTGGGGGTTTCCCCATATACTCTTGAGCAAGAAACATGTGTGAGAGTGAATGTGTGTGTGTTTTTATCACTGCCTTTAACATTTTTCTGGTAAAGGACAGAAGCCCATTGGATCACAACAAACGACAAGGGTGTGACCCCCATTCTCCTCCGTTCAAGCAAATACAAATTACCATCATTAGGTAGAAAGTTCTTTTCCTTCCAGCTCAATCATTCTAAGGAATCCAAAGAATTAAATATTTTTTTCTGTTGATAAGAATCTCCTTTAAACATGGAAGTACCCTTATAAAATATCTTCCTCCACCAGGTCCTTTGCAGCCCCCCACAAAAGGGACCTTCTCATACATTAACCTCTAGGGAAATAGTTAAAATCTTTTTCTCAGATAAGGACAGGTATCGAAAATACTACATCAATGTATCAGGTAAAGCCTGGTTTGCAACATACAAGGATCAAAGTGATCCTGTCTTCTCCTGAACTTGATTCGAAACCCATCTGTGTTCATTATTTTCTACAAAAATTTTATGGATAATGAGCAGGAGCCCTAGAATTTCTTCTGTGGCTTCAAATTAGTTCTTTGCATGAGCTGGTAGCAGAAGGGATCTAGGCACGTATTTCTGATCTCTGGTTCAGCAGGTCTAACTGACAAAGACGATTCCGTTCTTGGCTTTGTGAACGCTCTAAGGTTTCTTGGGCCGTGCATGCCCACACCCGCAGACCTGAGCAGGAGTCACGTCAGGGCATGGGACTCACCCCTCTCACCACAGCAACAGTGAGGTCTGGGGACAGTGTCTTTCCCATCACACTCATAACTCAGGTAATTCCACCTGAAAAATTCAGAAATTGGAGGCCCTTTTCTCCTTGAACCATCCAGTTGTGCCTGGATTTTCTGCTTACTGTAAAAATATACAGAGAGCTAGCTCTTGAAAGGAAAAGATGGGTGAAACTATACTGATAACCTCTCTTTTGAGAAAAGTACATCTGGGTCCGTGTGGATTAGGTTGGAGACAGGGACAAGGTCCTTGCTTGCAGGGCCTGAGAAGGGCCAGCAGCAGGCCTGGCTGGGCCAACCTTACCACACCTCTGAAACGCACACGAATTAATGACTGACGTCAAGAAGAGAGCAGATTGCTGTCTAGAATACAGTCCTGGCTCATGACTAGAAGATAAACCGCATCAGAGGCCATGGAAACAACAAGATTTTCTTCACTAACAGGATTCTTTTCTTTTTCTAATATTAGTGGGCTTCTCAGCTTCCCAACCGCTATTAAGTGTATGTATGGGAAGTTATATTTACCAGTTTCTATCACATCCAAGAAGCCATGGTAGCCGTCAAAGGGGGTAAGAGCAAGAGACAAAGTGACCTTTATCTTAAACCAGGTATAGGATTCTGCTTATATTTACATTAACACTGGATCTGATTACCACACTGGAAAGACAGCAGAACAAAGGCAGCTTTCAGATGAAAGAAAATATTTTGTAGCCCAAGAATGCACTCTGAATCTGAGGCAGCTTTGGAGTCAGTACAAACACAAATTCAAAATCAGGCACAATGGATCGCTGGTCCCCTGATGTCACAATGCTTTGAATCTTTACAATTATATTCATCGGACTTTTCCTGAAACTTTTGGTCTCCGGGTGACAGACAAGAGGGGAGGGGAGAGGAGAAAGGGAATAATGCTGACCATCCACTGTTCACAGGGCATCATGCCACATACTGCTGGCATATTACTCTATTTTATTAACAGGGGTGATTTCCATCTTACCGATGATGGCTGACGTGTGGCCTGCTCCCTTTCCTGGAGACCTGCCGTATGGTGTTAAGATCAGAGACTCTGGAGTCCGTGAGAATGTGGTTAAAAATGGGACTGCCACTTAGCAGCTATAGCCAGTGGGTAAGTCATCTCAGCTCTGAAGTAAAATTCTTCATCTGTAAAATGGGGATGACAACAGCACGCCCCCCACAGGGCTGCAGAAGATGGTGTTTGTAATGTACGCAGCACAAAGTCTGGCACACGGTACGTATTTAATGAGTGTCTGCAAAAGAGTTCGCTCTCAGGGCACACTGGCCATCAGGTGGGCTGCCTGCTGATTCCATAAGGACTAGGATGGGGAAAGAACTTGGGTTTTGAAGGGCAGAACCACTCACATGCAACCTAAACTCTGATGGCTTGCAGAAGCTTACTCCTAAATCAGATCACTCAGTATAGCGCCGACCTCCTTTTGATAATAAGGTTGCCCTCAGATTACTCTATGTAGTACCTTGAGGTAAGGGGAAGGAAGAAGTCAAAGACAGAATGTAACAATGAAACCAGAGAACCTTCCCCTTGGAGCGGACCTTTCAGGTCATCATTGTGCCAATGCCCCAAAAACCCAGGTGGTCTTCAGGATTGTGATAGAGCTGAGAGGTTCGGGAGGGTCCCTTGGCTCTGCTCCCACATGTTCTGAGTCAGTGAGCTGGGACTGATTTAAGCCACATCCCAGAGTCTCATCATCACCCAGCTTTGGTAAACCATGACCTAGTTCCAGGCGTCCTTTCTGCCCCTCCTTCCCCCAACACCACACGGGAAACTCACCTGTGCCCAAGACACAAAGCAGCTTCTACAGTTTCCTTGACAGGCTGTCCTCTAGTTCCTGCTGACTCAGAGTGTGGTTTACATTGAATATTCAGATGAACAGGCCAGATATTCTCTTTTGATATGAGAGGAAAGATAGTAAAGACATGAATTCCAGTCCAAACACTACCACTCACCAGCTGCATGACCTTAGGCACATTGCGTAACTTCTCTGACGTCTGGTCTCACATCTCTCTCTCTCTTTTTTTTTTTTTTTTTTTAAAGATTTTACTTATTTATTTGACAGAGAGAGTGAGAGAGCACAAGCAAGGGGAGCAGCAGAGATGGAAGGAAAAACAGGCTCCCTGCTGAGCAGGAAGCCCAATGCGGGGGCTCTATCCCAGGACTCTGGGATCATGACCTGAGCTGAAGGCAGACGCTTAACCGACTGAGCCACCCAGGCTCCCCTGTTCTCACATCTCTAAAATGAGGTTTATTTCAGTCCCTCCGTAAAGGCTTTATCTCAAAGATAAAATCAGCCAATGTATGTACACTGTCCCTGGAACACAGCAAATCCTCAATAAATGTGGGCTCCTCTCATTATTATTCCAACAGAATTAGTTCCTTTGCCTAACATCGAACTCAGCTAACATTGTCTCACCAAACACTGGCCAAAGAACAGGACGGAGACATCCCCAACACTCATCCCCACGAGGCGAAATGCATCAAAATTCAGAGGCTTGTCGGGGAGGGTCGTGCCGAGGTTCCTGTGGAGTGCTTTCTGATCCCATAACCGAAACCCCATGACACAGACAGATACAATCAGATAATGATGGCAATCAATAATGATAACAGAAATTATTATTTATTTTCATAAACACAGACTATGTGTGTCCCGCTGAGTTACACACATCACATGCCAGCATTCTCTTTTGGGGCAGTCAATCAATGGGAAATCTCAATATCCACCCGCCGGGGCAGGAGGGGGAGGGACGGAACGAAGGTTGAGAAATTACCCACACCAGAGTGACACGTTCACGGAGTTAATCTAATCCAGGGGGCCATTGCAAGCCTGTGACTATGGAACAGGCTTGATTGATTTTTCAATGCGGTAGCTAAACACTTCATTGTTGTTTGCAACAAATATAAGGAAAGGAAAGATGAAACTGTGAAAGGGTTGGATATTAAGTCCCAGCACAATAATAAATCACAAAATGAAGCCTAGAAAAATTAAAAATGGGTAGGGGAAGGCTGTATCTGTGTCCTAAGAGGCCTCGGGTATCAAAGCATAAGAGCCAAAATTAAAACCTGGGCAGGGCTGGCGGATCCTGACTCACCCAGTAATCTTCCCTGAACCTGGGGTTACCCATCGTCCATGGGCACCGTAGAGGCAGCGAGAAAGCATAAGGTTGTGTCTAGACAGCAAATACTTGCTTCTCAGAGCCTCAGTTTCCCCCTTTTGTAATGGGGATAATTACATTCGTACCATTAGAAAGAGGAAAATACCAATTCATGTCCTACTTGCCTCCCAGCATCCGTGGGAGCATCCAACGAGATCCCCAGCACGAAAGACCAAATATCCTGCAAGATACATCTTGGAAACCCCTTTCCTAGGCCTGTACCTCCTTTCCCTCTGTTCTTGCTCTGATACAGCTAACTTCTGTGCTGGTCTCGGGACCCTTATCCTCTCCAGTGTTTCTCAAAGAGCAGCCCAGGGACCGCACGCACCAGAATCACCTGGGGGTTTTCCAGAAGGGGTCTGGTCAAAGATTCACTGGGTGCAACTCAGACCTTCTGTGCCAGAAGCCCTAGAGGGAAGGGACTGTACTCGACAGAGCCTCCCAGGTGCCCATGAGGCATTCTGAATATAAGAACCATTGCTTCTGTTAATTTTTGGTTGCGGGCATTTGCATCCTGTTCCCACCTTCCTCTTGAGGAAAGGGAGGGCGTTTCACTCATCTTTGGGAGACCCACTTGGCAGTACGTACCTAGCACAGTGCCTGACACACAGCAGGCACACGCCAAATGGGATAAAATACAATAAAAAGTTCTACGTGTCAGATGCCATCCCCCTTGTTGTCTCAATCAGGGGCCACACACTACATAGTACTGAATAATGGGGAAGGTCAGGACCTCTGGGATCACAGAGACCTGGGCTCCATTCTTGGCTTTGTCATTTATTATCTGTGGGGCCTTAAGCCAGTGCTTACCTCCCTGAGCCTCTGTTTATACATCCTGTAACATGGGCATGATGCCCAAGTCACAGGATTGCAATGAAGAAAGAATTGTAAAGCACGCATTACACACTCTCAGCCCAGAGCCGGTCCCTAGGAAAGGCTGAACACAAGCAGTTGCTTAACTTAACCCCCTGGTGTGTTTAATCAGTTCTTTAGAAAACAGATCAGGTAGTTCCACTAGCTGTTTCACTGAAAGGATCACTTTTGGGAAAAGAGCTAGTCTGTTTAATCAACCTTACTAAGCCGTGACCTGTTAGCCACAATCCTCAAAACGACCCCTTGTGAGTTCAGAGCTGGCAACGCTCTTGCTGATGGGCCAAGGTACCCTTAAGGTGGTGGTGGGGGGGTGGTGTTTGGGGGGGGGGGGGGGTTGTGTGTGTGTCCAAACAGTCATGGGCAACATTTGCAAACATCAGGGTCACCCTACGTGGAAAAATGTTAGTCCAGAATGTCATGAGTGTGTGTCTAGAGGCTGAGAGGAAGACAGGCTCAGTCGCCAGCATCCAGCTCATATATAAAACAGCAGGTCATTTCATCTTTCCAAAAGAGTGCACCCACTGTGTGCCCACCCTGTGACAGAAAAGCCTTTGCAGCCCTCAGTCCTTGGTCCCCCCTCTTCCACCAAAGTAAAGCTCATGCATTAAGAAAGCTCTGCTGAAGAAGTCCAAGGTACACAAAGAACGAAATTCCCCTGCTCTCTGATCATGAATGAAGATCTTCTTAGAAGGCAGAAGCTATACGAAATCCTAATGAATTGGATAGATTTGGTTCTCATCTCAGTTCGGCCATTTGCTAGGCATGAGATCTTGGGTAAAATCCTTGTCCTCGCTAAGGCTGTTTCCATTTCTGTGTAATGCATTCATTTGACAAATATGTGTCCCTACCACATCCCGCGAGTTCTAGGTGCTGTGGCTGCAGGAGGAAAACCCAGTGTGGCTCCTGCTTTCCCGGAGGTGGAGGAAGGTGGAGGGCCAGCAGCAAATACACAGATGATATCTCAGGCAAGGATACAGACCAGCAAGAAGGGGCAGGGTAAGGCCACCGATGGTGAAAGGGAAGACCCCAGTATGTGATTTTCCCTAGGGAATTCCAGGAGAGCTTCTCAGAGGAAGGCAGGCTTTGGATGACCCAGAGAGAATAAGAGAACTTACCTGGCAGAGTTACTTTAGAACTACATGATCTAAGGATATGAAATCCAGCATCTGGGATAGAGTAAGCACCTAATAAACATGGCTATTATTATTATTACTATTAATATTAGCTGCAAGGAATATTTGGGTAAAATCCATTAGAAAACTGGAATTCATCACAGCCCCTTCATTTCTGGCAAGTCACAGCGTGGGAGATCACACCTTCTGATATCTACATTTGTAACTGGTTAAAAAACAAATTCCAATCTGGCCTAGGTTCCCAGGGCACTGGCAGTGAACCATAATGAGGCAAATAATAACTCCAGGCTCCTCCTGCTAGGAGGAATATGCTAAGTGTGATTTCTCACCACCCAGCTCCCATCCCAGGCTGATGAAGTTACTACAACTATGAGTTTCTGTTGCCTAGAAAGGGCTCTGAGGGCTGCTTACATCTTGCTATTGGGAGGCTGGACAGGAAGGCCAGGGGAATCTTGCTAAGCAGAACTCCTGAAGACTCCAGGGTCATTGCTCCTGCATGCTGGGGACAGGGATCTGAAAACCCACTGTGTATGAATGTGGGGGTAGGAGAGAAGGTGGAATGGGTAGGGAGAGAGAGACAGGCATCCTGATCTGGAATGATAATGGTGCTAATGAGGAAGAAAGCCATTTCAAATCCTCCGAAGTGTGTGTTCAAGTGTTAGAGCAATAGCTCTTGATTTTTAGTCCCAGCTTTGGAATCACCAGTTGGCAGGCATTGGGCAAGTCACTTCTCTTTCTGAGTCTGCACCAGGTTTAAGGGCTCAGGTCCATGGCAAAGGAGACCAAGATTTGGTTCTTAGTTCTATGTGACCCTGTGCATATTACTTAACCTCTCTGAGCCTCATCTCTACAATGGGTAGTTGATAGCAAACTCTACCGCGGGTGACAGCTAATGCAGACACAGTGTGCAGCACAATGCATGGGATATAATAAATGCTCAATAAATACTAGATACCAGCATTTTCACTGGCCCTCCCCCTGGCTGTTCTGAAGGTAAATCAAGGGATTAGGTAAGAAACATTGGTGATATAAATGGCACTTTACAGCACTAAGGTTTTGTTATTAAATTATCATCATGATTATTGCTTTGAATGCTATATACTTAGCAGTCAATATGGTTTTCATAGAAGTCTTCTCATAGCCTTTCTGGATAATGAGTGATTGGATGTAAAAGGTTATCTCTTCTGTGAAAAAAGAAAAAAAAAAGCCACATTCTTGCTTTGAAAAGCTGAGGATCCTAGCACTGAAACAGAACAGGTTCATTACTCAGTGAGGATTAATTAGCTGTCGGGGATTATTAAATGTTCTCACTCTCAAGAACCACACAGAACTGGAAAGTATGAAAAGTGAGCAAGAGGTAATCGTAAGACAGGGAGGGGGGAAACGCCACAAGTGCTGGCAATGCAAATTTCAAGAGAGGAGCATGTTAGTAAATTACAGTCTGATTAATATCATGTCAGCTCATTCTCTGTTTGGAGTCATTGTTCTGAATCTATGGTCTTCAGGGTTGTTTGTGGTTTTTTTCTTCTACTACTGAGATCAAAATGGAAAGGAGGCTGGCCTTTTCAGTATTTTCATCCAAAGAAAGCTGTAGTGTGGAGGATTACACTGAAACATAGGATACTGGAAAGCCTAGGAAAGTAGATGGGGTGAAATCAAATATGGGTATTTACACTATTATAGCAAATGTGTCTCTCAAGTTGATGTAGTAACTATTGAAATGATTGAAAAGTAGCAGAGGCCCATAAAATGATAGCTCAGGGGAGCCTTAGAGATGATAAAATCCAGTGACCACAGACCCCTGTCTCAACCCAAACGGACTTGTGTTAAACATGTAGATCTCACTGGATCTCCTCCCTTTGCTGAAGGGAAATCACTGGGGTCGGGTCCCGGGAATCTGGACCTCGCACCGTGGATGCAAGAGCACAGACTGTTCAGTCTTCTGTGTGGCAGCCTAGAAACTAAGCTTGGACAGAAGAAATGTGATTTGCTGGCCCAGGGTCACACAGCTTGTTAAGATAAAAGCAAGAACCAGAATTAGGTTTTCTAACTTGCAACCACACCTCAAGGCCTCCTTCCATGTTTGATGAATACCGAGCCCAATTCAACATCTCTGCTCTAAGGGAAACGTACACACACAGGCCTTCTCTTCATCACGGGGGCCACATCTCTGAGCACCAACCACAGGCGTACAAAATCCTATGGGACACCAGGGATGCCAGGAACTACAGATGGCATCTGAGAAGGTCTGTCCACAGAGCAAACAAAGACAAGGTGACATCTGGGCAGAAGGTCATGGTGTGAACCCCCCAGTGGCACCCACAGGATTGCTAAGTTCCACGGGGCCAAAGATGATCTTATTCCCTTTGGACAGTCAACAGATTACCTGCCACTCACTAGGTATCAGTGATTTGCTTGTGGACTGAGTACAACAGTATAAAAAGTACATGAAAAGGAAAAGAATATGAACTTTTCTCATATCAGTAGGGAGTAATAACAGCTATGATAATGATAATGATGAAGATAATATCATACCAACAGCAGGGGACAAACATTAATGAGTGCTTTCTGGGAGTGAGACACTCTAAGGGTAAGCACTTTGGCACACACAAGACAGCATGGATTTCTCACAAAAATCCCAGGAAGCACTGAATCCTTGTAATGCACAGGGGACTTGGCAGGCACAAGGACTTTAATTAATATGCCCAAGGTCCCCAGCTGGAAAGCAATGGTGCCACAGTTCTGACCCAGGACAGACTGACTCAGTGTCCAGACTCTTCACTACTCTACCCTTGGCTCTGCAAAACCCCCAAGCCTTTAGAGCATCGGGCCAGCCTGATACGGAATATTCGCACGGCCGTTCTTCAGGCTGGAGGCACAGGCCGACAAGAGGAAACAGAGCCAGTCAATGCTTATTTGCTCAGAAGACCAAAGACCAGGTACCCATGAGTAGTGGATAAATACCGGACAGCTTAGCATTGTGACCAGCAACGAGCCTGTGTTCACAAAGCAGCTGCTGGAGATACCTGGGTTGGCTCAGTCAGTTGAGTGGTCGACTCTTGGTTTTAGCTCAGGTCACAACCTCAGGGTCATGAGACTGAGCCCCATGTTGGGGTCTGCACTTAGCAGGGAGCCTGCTTGAGATTCTCTCCTTCTCCCTCTGCCCTTCCCCCTGCTCACACTCTCTCTCTAAAATAAATAAATAAAATCTTAAAAAAAAAAAAAGCATCTGCTGCATCAAGAGAGGAACAAAGGAATTAACGAACAAATAAATAAGCGAGCTAATGGGCACACACTTATCATTCAGCTCCTGTATCTGCTTCTAAACCTCGAGTGACAACCTCTTTTCCGCGCATGGGCTGCGCTGTGCCTTCTCAGTTTTTGGTCTTCGGTAGAGCAGCTGGTATCTGAAAGCATGTATCTGACACAGTTTTGAAAGCCCCTCAGGGCCAGGGCTGGTCTCAGCATGTGTCTGCTTTACCTCTCATGTTAAACACATCCCAAATCACTCACCACTGAGTCCTGAACCACTCTAACCTGTATCCAGAGAGCCTTCCCTTAAAAGTTTGCTTTTTAGAAATCCATTTTTAACACCACTTTCCTAAGACACCTTTCCTGGTCTCCCAGAGCCAAATATAATTTCCTCCTCCGTTGACCAAACTCTCTCTGACACTCCCTGCATTTATCTTACTCTATTTTGTGCCGTAAGCATTTTTATAGTAGACCTACAAATCTGTTCTTTACCAGACTGTGCATTTCTGGAGGGCAGGGAGGGAGCCACTTAGACCAACAGGCGAGATCACGTATTGAAGACCGGCCACGGAAGGAGGGCTTTCCAACCGCGGCACATTTTTAGCCAAGTATGAGGTTTGCTGTATAGACAGAGAATCTACAAATAACTTGCATGACCAAAGTTCCAAAGGGTTAAAGTGATCACACGAGATTCTGGTGAGGAGCAGAATTCAAACCCAGGCCCATTACATTCACAAGTTCACATTCTGAATCACAAGATTCCAACTTGCCATGTGGGTAGTCCCATCCCCTGCACCTTGAGTACAAAAGACGCTCAGAACATTTTCGATACTGAGAGCAGACAGAGGCTGAGGATACAGTAAGGCACGACAGTGGCCATATGGCCAGTCCTGGGGGCATAAAGGAAGGACACGCTTCTGCAGTCATCAGAGCTCAGACCTGTCCTCCTCCTCCCTCTGCTTTATCTCCTTCACTCACACATGACGCTTGCAACCGAGAGCAGCACCCAGCCCACAGCCACACCGGTAAGTCCTTCCTCGGTGCCGGGTGGCCAAGAGAAGCAAAAGACAGGGGCCAAAACTGCCCCGGGGACTCACCCTCAAGGTCGTGATGGTGGCGGGATCCCGGAGCCGGCCCTCCTCATCTTTCAGATTGTAACCTTCTGGCCTCTTATCACGCTCGCTGACTTTCCACAGCTTCACAGTTTTATCTGTGGAGGGCAGCCAGAGAAAACCAAATTACAGTGAAAACCAGCTTGTCAGGGAGTTTTGTGTGCAGAGGGGTGGGGCGGGGGACGCAGGGGGAGGTGGGGGTGAGGACAGAAGGAACTGGGGGTCACGTCAGGGATTCAGAGCATCATCTAATGCTGTCTGGAGGCAGAGCTCGTGTTTCAGAACAAAACCATATATTGTGCCTAGACCAATGGTTTTTCTGATGATGGACTATGAAATCTGGAGCTTATACTTTCTTTTGGTTCATTCAATAAAATTATTTTCAATAAAAATATTTATTAAACACTGAACAAGAGCGGTCACATATACAGAACTAGCTGTGTCACTATGTTATTAGCACTTGTCATGGAAAATTTATTTAATGCTCACCACAACCCCGAGAGGTAGGTACCCCCATTTCCGTGTCCCACCCGAGCAAGGACTGTCCCAGCCATGACCTGAAGGGCCTTCGTGACCCACACTTCCTCATGGTCTCACTGTCTGCCCCTCTGCCCCTGTCGCCCTGTGCTTCTGACACACGGCTTCTCTACAGCCCCCATACATGTTGTCCCTACTCCTGCCTCGGGCTTTGCACTAGCTCTGCCTTTTCCTGGAAAGCCCTCGACCCTCTTCTTCAAGTGAGTTTTTCCTTCACTCTGCTCTGTTCATGTCCTACCCCCAGAGGGGCCTTTCTGTGCCAACCTGCATCAGAATGTCCCCACCATTCTCTTCGCCTGCTCCTCTGGCTTCAGGGCCTCGTCTTGCAACTATGTGACAACGGCTTTGTTTCTTCTCCCTCAAGTGAATGTAAGCTCGCCGGAGCCAGGGATTCTGTCTCGTCCATTACTACACATATAGCACATACAACAGCACCCGGGACACAGTGGATGTTCAATAACTATTAGGTGCGTGAACAAGTGAGTCCCATCTATACTGTGTATCTTGCTAGCAGTACTCAGAGATATCAAATGGTAAGAACATTCATCCAAAAGCTCCTTTCCCCTTGCAGTCTCCTTGGAATCCCCAGCTGGAAACTGCCTTTCTCCCCCGTGTGCTGTTCCAGCACTTTCCATCACTGGCTGACACCTGTCATTCGCCATAGCAATAAAGCAGGGCAAGATCTCTAATGGGTACGGGGGTGAGGCAGGCAGGGAGAATGAATGAGAGGGGCTGAGGGCTCTGGGTGGCAGGAGATGGCACGCCCCACCTGCAGATTTTTGATCACATTTCTTAAGAAAACATGTTTGGGCCAATCAGATCATAGGTGTGGGCCACGTGCCTTTGCAGGCTTTCCTGAACGGGTCCTGCATTCATTACTTGTATGCATTCTAGGTTTTCTTGTAGGAGGCAGGGACTTGAACGCCTTCCTCCTCTGTATCTTGCTCTGTGACTGCACGGGGTAGGCCTGGGAACCAGACAGACTTGGGCCACACCCTCACTCCCCCTCCAGCCAGCCACATATGGCCAAGGACAGGGATTCCCATGGAGCAGGTGTGTAGTTTCTTCAAGTGACAAACGGGAACACCAGATTTATCAGGAAAAAGAGCACAGAATGCCCAATTCAGTGTGAATTTCAGAGAAACAACAAATGACTTTTTAGTATAAGTATGTCCCAAATATTTCAACCTTATAAATAAAGGCACCTAACTTCTCTATGCCTTGGTTTCTTTACTTGTCAGCTGGGGAAAACAGCACCTTCCCCACGGGGCTCTCAGGAAGATGAAATGGAACACTGGGCATGTAGTGTTGAACACAGGGGTGGCCTGATAACAATGGTTGACAAAGGGCGGCTGTTATTAGAATTTGCAAAGGGGGCAACTATTCTCTGATAATAACATGTTGCTCTGTGACCGTGACAGTTTTATCCTGTGGTGATGTCAGCACATCCCATTTCCTCTGCAATACTGTGGGGGAGATGAGCCGCCTCTCCCCCAGCCTCTAGTAGGGTTCCCTTTCTCCTTCACCCCCTCACCCTCCTTCTCCACATCTCCTTGCCAAAGGCCAGGCCCTCAGGGGTCTGAAATGCACCCCATCCTGAAGTTGGCTTTCAGCAACCACTTGGCTACTTTAACAGGTCAGTGCTCCTGTTTCCTATTATCTGGGGACAACTCTAGCTGGTCGCATGTGCTGGCAGACCCAGCCGGGCTGCTAAGTGCAAGGTGTGTGTGCCCTGAACCGTGTGCTCCCCCGGCCTGTACTGGGACAGAAGGCAGGGAAGCCTTCCCCAGCCCCAGAGTCGAATTTCTGCACTTCCTGTCCATATGCCAGCAGTCCTCAGCTCCCACCTGCTTTGGATGCCCTGTGGCCACAGGCGCTGCATTTCAGGGTGAGAAAATGAAGCAGACGCTCTGCTTTATACAGTGGCTGGATTAGTGACCGGTCAGCTGTGACTCAGAACAACGCAAATCAGTGATGTTTAACACCCAATATTTCCTACTGCTGGGCTTTGGAATATATCCTGTCCCCTTTGCAAGGTGATTCTCCTCTTCTTTTTTCTTATTATAAACAATACATTGCAACACAGAGAAATAGAGAAACCACAGGTAGAACATAAAGAGTAAGAGTCAGCTATAATCTGGGGCACCTGGGTGGCTCAGTGGGTTAAGCCTCTGCCTTTGGCTCAGGTCATGATCTCAGGGTCCTGGGATCGAGCCCTACATCGGGCTCTCTGCTCAGCAGAGAGCCTACTACCCACCCCCTTCTGCCTACTTGTGATCTCTCTCTCTGTCCAACAAATAAATAAAATCTTAAAAAAAAAAAGAATCAACTATAATCTCTCTGGTCAGGGACAATCCTTGTTAATGTTTCACAGAGATACTTGTATTTTTTCTCTGCATTTTTGGGGGTGGGGTGGGGTACAAACCTATAGCAATACTGCATATACAGATTTTATATTTTCTCATTTTCTTCTTGTATTATACAAGTGGCAAATATAATTGCAAAAAATGAAAATGAGCCAGAAAGTGAAAAAAAAAAAAAAAAAAAGAAAAAATTAACATTTCCATCAATTCCATTAGACAAAGAACACTATCAGGAAAATTTCATATACATCCTTTCATTATATTTGTGTGTACAATTATATCACTTTTTAATATATGTAATGAGCTATGCATAGATTATAATATGTTTTCCTAATCATATCTATCCATACTAACATCTACTCCTATAAATATCTACTTTAAAATAGTAAGAATTTGTTAATAATTAAAGGTCAAATAAAGGGAGATTTATTAGTAAATTATGGAAAACTCATACAAGGGAATGCTATGCAGTCACTGAAAATGTGATGATATTTTAGAAGAATATTTAACAGCCAGGAAGATATTCCTGTTAAGTGTTATATTATTAAGTAAAAAAAAATCTTGCTGCAGAACAGCTTACAGATTAATCTCATTTTTGTTAAGAAGCAAAAAGATTTATCCATTTATCTACATCTCTGCTTTTTTCTTTAAAAGATATTAATACGGTTCTCTCTAGGTGTGAACATTGTATTTTCTTCCTTTTGCTTCCCTGTTTTTTTCTAATCTATTTTTTATGATGAACACATACTATTTTTGTAGCACGCAGAATAAATCAAGTATACCTTTCCCTCTCATTATAAGAATTAAGACAGAAGTAGAAAGCTAGGTAAAGCAATGTGTTTTCACCTGGCAAGTAATTTCAAAGTCTAGATTCACAATGGAATGTTGGTTTTATTTTTCATGAAAAATGATAAAGTTGAAAATATATGCCAGCAGAACATAAAAACTACACCCAACTGTAATGAGATAAGCACATTTTTTTTTTTTAAAAGATAATTGATGGCGAATTCAATCCAATTCCCTATGGCTGGGTTGCCTGGAGTCATTCTCGACTTTATTATCACACAATTTTTCTTGACTTAGTATCTTGAAGCTTTGTGGATAAAAAAGTGTAAGAAACATGTGGCTGTTACTATGAGTAATGACTTTTTCTTTTTTCTGGTTGGCTTTCTGAGTAGTTCATCATTACTTATGGCAGCTTTTAAACACAATCTTATCATCTATCTTCATTTTCTCTTTTGTACAGTAATTCCAATTGTCTTTCATTAATTTTTGCATGTTAACCTATTTGGCTTAAGGGGAATTCTCAAACTCAATATTAGTACAAAAAAGAAAATCACATAAGAACATGGGAATTTTTCTTCTAAGAATCATTTTGAGATGCTGTTGGCATATGAAATAGCATCCCAAATGGGAAGATAATATCCTTGTTAATCAAAAAACTATTTAAAAACTCAATTAACAGAACATTATGCTATATAATTAATCTTCATTGCATTTCAATGATTTCCATCCCATCCCCCCCCCCAAAAGCAGTTAATAAGTCTTTGGATTCTATAGTAATAATCAATAGAGTAAATTTCATAATATGAAGTCAGTTAGCCAGAGCAGATCATCAGACACTTTACCTCTGCCTGAAACAATTAAGTCAACATCATCAGAAGTCTCTTTTATTCTAAAGGGTTGGATAGGCAGAATCTATTTTGCATTCGCCAGCGAAACAAACAAAAAAAGAGGAAACATTCATGTGGTCTGGCTTTTAAGAAATCCAGGGTGA
Organism: Enhydra lutris kenyoni; assembly: GCF_002288905.1. Classification (NCBI taxonomy): domain Eukaryota; kingdom Metazoa; phylum Chordata; class Mammalia; order Carnivora; family Mustelidae; genus Enhydra; species Enhydra lutris. The sequence goes on from NW_019154134.1 coordinate 4,804,509, forward strand.
GAAAAGTAAAGTGAACAATACAGACAGTTCTGAGAAAGAATTAAATTACTGAGAATCTGGAAAAACAGATGAGTGGAGATCTGGTCATGTTGAGATAAGCCACGTGGATAGCCTCAAACTGGCTACTTCAGAAGTGCGAGTGTCTAGACTTGGGCCCTGGCTTTATAATCAAGAGAGTTTGGGTTCATATACGTTGAAAACTTCTTCCCCTCTTTTCAGAAGGGTAACATAAAATTTGTTGTAAAAACTTTAGAAAGTGAAAAATGATAAAGGGAGCAAGTCTACAAGACACTCAACATGCACGATCCAAAATTAATCATGATAAATCTTGCGGTGTGTTTCCTTTCTGACTTCAGGAACACTAATATATGTCTGATCATATTACATACATGTGACCAATACCTTGTCAGTGCTGGGGATCAGCACAAAGCAAATTCCTACCTTCTTGACTTATATTTAAATGTATATTCCTCCTAGGCAGACTCACACGTAGGATGAAATGAAGCATTCTTCGGCTTATTTGTTTGATAGAGGGTTTTCAATTTTTGTACATTAATCTTCTTAATTGTTATGCTAGTCAATTAGCACCCTTTAGTATATGATTTTATTCTGAATTGTTCTGAGTATAGGTGGCTTCTTTCAGCAAGGGTATTAATGAACCTTAAGGGTAGGTCATTCCACTGTATAAAGGTTTACCATATTAATACGAATCTCTATCCAACCCTCTATGTCCTCTCTCTCCGACCTAGTTCTATCAACTCCCCCTAAAACAACAAATGGTATCGGAAGAGTATGGAGGGAGGGAGAGAAAAAGAAATCACTTCTTGGTCTATCCTTTGGTAGGCCCCCCTCTCTTCTTGACCTGTGCTCCTGGTCGAGAATTTGATGGTGTAAGAGAGACAAGGCCATCTCCTTTATAAACCCCCAAATATATTCAGGGTTTAATAATTCCTACTCCGTATGCCAAACTCATAGGGATGGCATATGGAGTTTTCTGAAATGTCTTCACAGAACACTGAGTAAATCTTAAGAAAGGAAGTCATGTTCTAAAAACACCTGGAAATCATCTGCATTATCGAAAGCTACGGATAATGGGTCTCTCACATAATTTGGTTATAAATTGGTTATTTTTGAAAAGGGTAAGTGCTATGTACTGGGAGCCTACCCTGGGCCAAGTACTCGGGTAGACATCTTGCAAACGCAGTCTGGAAGTTTTTCAACAGCTTGCAAGGTAATAAGAAAAACTGAGCCACAGAGAGATTGAAATACATGGTTTGCTGATTTTATCTCTACAAATACCAAACAGGCAAAGTCACCTCCACGTACCATTAGTAGACAGAAGGAAGTAGGCTGCATTCTGCTGAGGGAGCCATCTTATTTTATTGATTTTTTCTTCTATTTCTAAGCTCTTCAGGTAATCGAACTCGGGTTCATGGCTCTGGAATGTGCTGTAAACATTGTATTCACCCCTACGATGAACCTGATTTTTACTCTGTAGGAAGAAGAAAAAAAACACACACACACGGAAGATGAAATCACGTAAGCCAACTACAAATTCACCAATTCCTTCTTTTGGGTGACAGAGTCACTGAGGTGGGATGAGCAGGCCATATCAGTGTAGAATGAGGGCAGAACCAAGGCAACAAGTTTACCTTAGCTTACTGGCCTCCCCAACATTTGATCATGAACCCCTGTTGGTGAACACTGGGACCTTCAATATAAAACTATTTATTTATAAATTATATGCATGAACTTCTGCACTAATATATGGTATATATAACATACAGAGGGATAGATATTAAAATAGGATCATTTAAAAATACATATCACTAGAAATTCTAATCTTTTCTTTCTATGTCCTAATGGATGTCTTGGACACCCTTTGGAGTGAGCCATCCCACACCCAAGTCCATACCTCTATTAATCCCTCACAAAGACTCCAAAGCTATGGCATCTGTACCTTTTAAAATCTTACCAGATCCTCAGAGAACCTCTGAGAGGTTGGCAGTGCAGGAAAATGGACAAGAAAGGCTCAGAGGTACTAAAATGACCTCTCCAAGGTCATACGGCTTATACACAGCAGTTTTGGTCATCAGATCTCTCCCTCCCCCCATTTTCTTCTGACATGAGTGACAAAACAGACATGAGTACAGAGATGCCACGGGAGTCCCTGGGCGGACTGTTAGACTCTACCCCCTCCGCCCACCCCTGCTTCCCCCCAGCTCCCTTACGCACAGTGCCCACAGAGGGAACTACATTAAGGATGCTATTAACGAAACTTAAAGGAAAGGATCTGTGGAAGGGGGAAAGGGTAAGAAGAAGGGTGGAGAGGAGGACAAAGAAGGTGTTAAAGAAAAAGGGGAAGGCAAAAAAGAAGAGGGAGTTTTTATTCCAGGTGTTTTAGGACCTTATCACCAAGAGCTTCCAGATTCAGGCTTTGCAAAACTGTGCTCACGAATTCAAATTCAGGTCTTACTGAACATGTGTTGCAAGAAGCTGAATTCTGAAGAAGAGGCTCAATTAAAAAAAATCATATTTCTGGATGGATATTGAACATCCAAACCCAAGTCTCCATGTACTCCATTTGGTGGGTGATGGTGTTGATGGTCTGTATTGAGCATATTTTGAGGGTCCTAGGAGCCAATTCTCCAGGGGTGGAACGTGCCTCACACAAGTCAAAAGCAGGCCTGGCTTCCATGTTGTCCCCTGGCTTTGCTTCTCAGCCTTCGCGTTCATTCCAACCCCAAGTCTCGCCACAGAGCAGAACACCCAACTGTACGCTCCTTTCATCAACGTCTATTTTTTTATTGAACAAAACCATCCTCCTTTGGGATATGCGTCCCCCTTCTACTACTGACTCAGGCTTCCCAAAGAGGTCAGTCAATTAAAACAGGTGAAACCTATAAGAGCTACCGGAAATCGTGGCACGGATTAAGATGGGCAATGTGCTGCCCAGGGTAATTTATGTTAAATAGTGGCTCTGGTTCTTCTTTATCATCTCTGTGGACCTAATTGGATTTTCTTTTAAAACAGAAGAAGGTTTTTGAAAATCAGTTTTAAAAGGACTTTAAATGCTGATACCCTGCTTATACTACGGAGACAGCCAGTCCACCTTAACAATAAATTTATAAGAATGCTGATTTGCTACCATCCAAATCAGACTGTCAAGTGTGTGTAGTATGTGCCAGACCAATTAGCACTCGGCAGCTCTGGAAAAGCAGGAAAAATTCCAGGTCACGAAGAGCTATTAGTTCCTACTTGCCAACCACATTTTCGTGTTTCCAGGGCCAATGGAATAGGCCTGGTGCCTGATTTAATGCTGAACACTTGAATTTATACAGAACCCCGAGGGATCATGATGCCCTTATAGAAATTAATTGCAAATAATGTGCAATTACCAAATATATCACCTCTAAATGAGGCTTTCCTTTTTTTCTTTCTTTCTTTTTTTTTTTTTTTTGAGGGGAGGGGGAACATAAATGGCTTTGAGGCACAAATCAGGCTTTCAACTGCTCGGGAAGTCTCTTGTGAAACCTTCCTCCTGTAGTGGGCCTCCCCCTGCCCTGGGCCTGGTGAATCTGAGAGGCAGGCTGTAACAGATGGGAGAGGTCCTAGAACACACATGGGCCTGCTGGAAGCTCCGGGACCATGCCAGGGGAGGCCAAGAAATCAGATTGGGCCTAAATTCCCTTCTGACAAAAACAGAAGCAGACACCAAAAAAACTCAATTTATATGAAAAAGAGAAACAATTCCTAGTGGAAACCAAGTCTCAGTAGGAAGTGGGCTTCTTGAGATTCAATTCACTGGAAGTTCAAACTCCTGGTCAGCATGCACACAGCACGGAGCTCCAGGGACCTTTGTGACACCTGCAGTAAAGCACTGGTCATGTGCATCGTCGAGATGACACCTGGTGGGATCTCACTCCCTTTGGTAGGATGAGCTAACACTATCTTCTCTACAGACCCCAGGTGTCCTTTTCACATCTGTTGGCAAAGAGCTGTTTTTTTGTTTTTTTCCCTCCTACATATTCTGCAGGATCACCTGAAATGGGGAGACCTTATTTCAATGGCTGGAAGAGAAATCCCACTCAAAGAGGAGTTCTCTGCTCCAAAAACAGCCATGGAATTTCACAGGTCAGATGGGAAGTGAGGTCATTTTGAATGTGCAACACCCAGGTTGGGCCAGATTAGGCCATGCCCAGAAAAGGCTCTATTATTAGGTGCTTTTAGGAGCCTGAATGTGGAACTGTTGATGTTAATGACTTTTTGGCAGTTTTTAGTTTGCTAGCAAAGCAGCAAGGTTAAGGGTGACACATGAGGATTAAGGAACAGTAGGAGACCTCCTTTAAAAAGAGAAGAAAATGGGCATTGTGCATTCACTGCCACTTACCTCCTGCTCTCGTTGAAATATTACAACCCGACCCCCCTTGTCCCCTGTCGCTAGTAATTCTCCCGTGTGGTTGAATTCTACCGTAGAGATAATGTCAGCTGAAAAGGAGAAGACAAAGGCAATTAAAGTAACTGCACACTTACTTTGAAACGATAGATAATAGATATACTTTTCTGTGCACTGAAGGGCTCTAGGCTTTGTCTCTGCAGTGGAATTTACAAGGATTTGATGCTCTGTATTTTAAGCGCCACGAGAAGTGGCATTTGAGAAAGTCAATTTCTGAGATGCCCACACTGCAGGGTGGGCTCTTGGAACATCTGGAGAGAACAAAAGGGAAAAACACATGCAGACCCTTTTGTTAGGGGCAAGAGATAACGCATTTCTTTAATGGCTCCAGGAAATGGCAAATTTTTTTTTTTTTTTTTTTTTTTTTTTGAGAATTTCTACCCCTCACGGATCTTTTACCCGCCCAGGATTTTTGCATTCTCCTTCCTTCTACACAGACAAACTTCCCCAAACAGGTTTCAGGCATGGCTATTCAGACTCGGGCTGAGGACTGTGACGCACACAGCTGGGGGGCCTGGAAGCTCAGACATAGAAAATGAAGGGACAGAGCAGGAAGATTTCACTGGGACACTAGGAGTCAGGAATTCAGGAGGGTCCCCACAAACGCAGCTTGACCCACGCTCCCTCTTCCCTGGCAAGCCCAACACACCCTTCTGGAAGAGCATAGCCTTATTCCAACCCCAGGAGCAAGGTGCTGAGAAACAGGGTCATGAGGTCAGAGGGGAGAGGGCAATTTGTATTCTGTATTTCAGAACGAAGAAAATACACAGGCACCAGGAACCCAGATCACAGATAATTGCTGAAGGAATGCCAGCCTGCCAGGTCTTTCTTCAACCCTGGTTACCCTGGAGGAACACGGACAGGTAAATTACCTATGATTGGATTTATTAGGGCTATTTTTAGAAAAAATGTCAGAGGTTAATTCCTCTGCAATTATTCTCCTGCAGGGCTCCAACAATTGCTACCAAGAGTGCAAATGAGTTAAAAAAAAAAAAAAAAAGAGGCAGGGGAATTATGACGATGGCCTTTGACAGAGGAACATTCTCAAGATTATGTCTATGTGAGGAAAGCAAAGGGGAAACAGTGAGGTGGAAAAAGAAGGCAATTACTCCTGAATAATTCAAATCTCAAATCTCACTTTAATATCATTTCAGGATTTTTTTTTGTATGACTGGTTTATTCAGGTAAGTTGTGTAAAATTCTCCACTTTGCATGGAATTACCCTGTTCCATATGTGAAAATGCTTCCAATGGTCATTCTTTGTGCAGAAGTAAAACAAGCAGGCACAGGCCACAGCCATTTCCAAGCAGGGTACATTTAAAAAAAACAATTCATGATTTCCTGTTTTGGCCTCTTAGATGTCTGACCCCAGGGGCAGCAAATTCAAAGCCCCACAGAGCCATGGGGTGTCAGGGTGTGAAGCAACCTAGTGAGGTAGAAAGCCCGTGGCCCCTCTTAAGGGTAAGTGGCTACTCAGCTTACACCAATTGTGGATATGAAATATTTCATGTGTTGCTGGGTTTTTACATTTTTTAAATTTTTAAAAAAATAACTTTTATACTCAATCATTTCAATTTTATATATTGTCAACTTTTTTTTCAAAGCCATAACATTAAAAAAAAATAATCTTGTTTGTGGGCTGAATATGTTTTGTGAGTCACGAGTCTATGACTTCTGGTCTACCAAGTCTTTCTTCAGAAAAGGCCACCCCATTCCTTATGGATGATCTCAACTAGAACTCTAGTCTGTCCACTCAGGGAGACTCCTCCAAATGAATGCAACTTCAAGGAAACACAATCTAAGCTGTGTAGTTACTCTGCTCCTGATCCAAGTTCAGAAGCCCATTTCGGTAACAAGTGCCCATTGCGGAGGAAGCAAGCCCAGCAAGGCTGGGTAGCCGGCACCACGAGTGAATTACTAGACCACTTTCCTTTGTTGAAGTGTATGTATGTTAGCAAAGCACTTTCAGGTAAAGAGGAGAGAAGGAGGCTGTTCAGGGTTTGCCGCCATCTCAGAATGTCCTGGGAAAGCACTTGAGCGCTAGGATACAATTCTAACACTAGTTCCTGCTTCTGGCTTTTCAGTGAGCGGTGAGCAATGGGGCTATTCACGAAGCTTCCCGATTTGCGCAGAAGCTGAAGTGGACGTGGCTATTTCTTCTCACTTCAGGCTTCTGTCAGGTACCTCTGCATGAGGCAAAGCTCTCAAACTGCTAAAGACATAAACACTTCCCTGAAGGAAAGAAGGGCGGGGAGGCTGGGTATATTCGTTACCAGAGTCACACTGAGGTCTTTGGGGCCAACAACTGGTTTAACTTCAGTCTACACCCTTCCTGTTAACAGCACTGTTGACACAGGCTCCAGAGTTCTAGAAGGTGCACTGGGAACCGAAAGATGGGCCTTCCCTTTTAGTGAAGTTGGGTATCAGAAGGAAGAGTTAAGTACCTTTCCCAAGGTCAGTCTTTGTCTCAGTTTCCAAGAAAATGTTACCCCAAGGGAAACAAAATTCCACTCCCCCAGAGATGACATACACATTTGTCCTTTTGTCCTGACTCTCTGCGAAAATGTCTTCACTCTCCTTTTTGGGGGTACACAGGTCAAAACAAGGTAGGGCTCAAGCTCACAGCAGAGCCACATGATCCAACCTCATGTTACTAGAACTCTGCGTTATGAGCGATCCAGGCATGGCCTTGCTCCTAAAAATGTCCCATTTATTTTCCAAGTGTTGTAATTATTTGTGCTATGCCTCCCTCAAGAACTTGTGAGAGAGGGGTGCCTGGGTGGCTCAGTCGTTAAGCATCTGCCTTCGGCTCAGGTCATGATCTCAGGGTCCTGGGCTCGAGCCCTGCATCAGGCTCCCTGCTTTCCCTCTCCCACTCCTCCTGCTTGTGTTCTCTCTCTCACTGTGTCTCTCTCTGTCAAATAAATAAATAAAATCCTTAAAAAAAAAAAAAAAAGAACTTGTGAGAGAAAGGCTGATTGGCATGGCAGGATTCTCAAATTCTTTAGTCCTCTTGCCAAGACCTTAGCTTTATTTTAATCCTGCCACTCAGGTGGTGTGTATGTTAGGTTGTTTATACCAGCTATTGTCTACCTCCCTTCAGAGCACAGGCCACTGAGGCTCGAGTTAATACCTGTTTTGAACTTTCATGTTTCCGGACTCATTTATCATTGCTAAGCCCGTAGGTGCAACCAGAATGCCTTACCGCCCCATCCATCTTTGCAGATCTTCATCTAGGACTGTTTAATAATTGATGCCAACCTCATGAATCACCCCACATTCCAATTTCAAGACACTCAAACTTCTGATACAAATACTCTTATCTGCAACAGGCTCTGGGTAGAGCAGCTGAAGTCAGAAAAGCCGGGTCGCTCCAGTTAAAATAGCTCTTGTTGAGTATAGAGAAGACACGGCGGTAACCATCAACTAGCGAGCCCTACGACAATAACTTCCTCTGAGATCACGATCAAAAGTAATCAATTCATCAAGTTCAATAAGACATTCACCTTTAAATGACATGTGTACATGACAACTCATTTTATCAAATGTCGAGCGAAATCACACCGTTATAGAAGGAGCTGTAAACTGGGGCATTTTCCCGTCTTTTCCGTAGAGATGTGGATGTAGCGCATGTTTTTGACTACAAACAAAAACTAGAGGCCAAAAGCGGTTATGGAGGTCAAATGTAGTTAACATGATTTTTTAAAAGGAAACCCTGGGAGGTAGCATGTTTGCCCTGTTCCACATTTCTGTGTGCTGATTTCATTTCCACAAGATGGTGGCCCGGTAACCCCATTTCTAGTTCAATAGGCACTGCTAAGCCTGAGTTTTTCTTTCTAAATCAATCTTTGCATCTTACAAAGGTTCCAGACTAGTAAATTCATACATCAAGTCTCCATTTACCTGAATAATGAAACTGACTTGGCCCTTAGATGCCTATGATGAGGCTGAAGAAATGGAGGGAACCTCCAGCACATGCCGTAGTCTCTCACTGCTCCATGCGGGGCTGGAGTCCAAGCAACGCCTGGGCTGAGCACAATGATTAGGTGATGTACCATCCAAAGAGCAGGGTGACAATTTCAATAAAATTCTGGCTCAGTTTAAGCCTGGAGAGGACCTAAAGCCAAAGCCTCAGTGGGACAAGGTCTTACTGACCAGGTCAGGAGCACTGGCCTCTTCGCATCAATCATAGAGATGCAGATTAGAAGGTAATGCAATTTAGCCTTCAGAGCCCATTAAATGTTTTATCTCTCATCTAAGAAACATTTGGGAGGTAATACTATAAAGTCATTTACTCTACTGAGGTCAGCTAGCCAGTTCTGTCCACTCAGTACTGGGCTGTCTTCTGGATGGTAAGTTGGGCTCTAGGCAGATCTGTCTGCTTCTGCATCTAAGAGGAGGAGGTGGTTAGCCAAGATGGGAAACCAGTGTCACAGTGGATGACAATGGTGAAACACGGTGGTGGTGGAAAGTTTTGTGTTGAGAGGGATTTGGGAGGTCACGCGCAGGGCGAAGGGCTCTGATTAATTGGGACTGGGTCCTGAGTTGCACAGCGAGGGACAGGGGGCAGCATGTGTACCCTTTGTGGTCACTGCCTAGGGGCTCGTAGTTAGATTGGCAGTGACTCGGTGGCTCATTAGATAAACAGGGGAGTCTCAGGCTCCCAGCAGGTATTGAAATTACTCCTTCCATCTGCATAAAACTGTGGCCTCCTTCTTGGTCTCTGGTTCATAGCCCAAAGTCAGCATCCATTTTTCTCGGATAGGGTTTTCTCTGTTAAGTTTTGATAAATGAAATAGTGTGTTGGAGTATAGTTTCCATCAAAATAGGGTGATAAAAGGAGGTCTGGTTATGGCCATACAGGATATGCCCAAATATGGCTACCGGCATTGGGTCAAAATGGCCTAGTTTTTGGAAAATTTTAATACACTCTAAAATTAAAAAAAAAATCAGGCAATAAAACAGTAGATATGCAATGACTGCCATTTTTAAAAAGTATACTCATTTTAAAATATATATTTTTTAACTGGTAAAGCAATATATGCTTATTAAAGCTCCCTTTAATACCAAGATGATGCTTAAAATATAAAATGAAATTTCTTTTACAATCTGACTCTCTGGGAAATAATAATTAACTCCTGTAAGTACATACACACACACACACACACACATACACACGCAATCCCAGACTGAAGTCTGTCAGCCAGAGTCCAGAATGACGTTTTAGTGTAAGATGTGAATGATTTAACTTATTATAATCTTTTTTCTAATTTTTCAGGATTTTATAAAATTTTTTTTATCTGGACTATCCACCTTGAATAATTTTTAACCTGTGAAAAATTTTCATTGGTTTTCAAATTGAATACAAGATTTTAGCATTTATCTCAGTGCTTCTGTAGACTTAAAAAAAAAAATTCTAATTTCCCAGAGAGTAAAATTCACTCTTTGTGCCTTACAGCTTTTGGAGTTTGGACCAATGTATGTAGAGGTGTATCCATGATGCCCAACCATGATAGAGAAGTTTCCAAATGTTAAAAACCATTATGTAAGGACAGAGGCTTCATACTGTTGGTCTCTATGGATAGGGTTCAGTTGGGAACCAAAAGCTCCTTCCTCACTAGTGAGAGTCAAAGATTTCATGTTTTAATCTTACTGTTTAGATATTATCACTGTTGAAAATTGTGTCCTCAGAGTGGCAGGAAACAAAACTCACCACCACGCCTTTGTTAGCCCGCACCACAAACTTGGCTTATGCATGAGGTTTTCTGCCTGTGGAGTCAACGTTTGCTTTGTACTGAAACAGAACCGTGTTCAGTCCTCCGTTCAGGAGTAGCATTAGCTTCTTAAGTTGGTGTATTTCTCACATTCCTGTAGCTCAATTCTAGTGACAGAAGTAGTAAATACCAAGCACTGAGCAGTGAAAACAAGTGGATCTCATCTTGCTCACCACTTTTATTTATTGGCAAGAGCTGCCCAGGGAGAAATATTCTGATATCATAGCTGGGCTTGGTGGGAGATGGTGGCGATCAGTTGGTGAACGTCTGGCGTGGGTACGGAAGGAGCCAGTACACAGGCCACGTGCTCACAGTCCTGACCTTCTGTGTATCACACACACTCACTGACTGATCCAGACTTGATTCCCTTGTCACCGGACCAGTGCCTACTTGTTTAGATCCTGAATCCTTTTCCTTTCATTTGAATGTAATGAATTCTGTGCGTATTGGTTTTAACTTCCATCTGGCGCTGGTATTCCTCCTACATCAAAGAAAGCAGGTAAAAGGGTCCAATAGTCCCCATTCTCAAGATCTTTTCACAAGTGCTGCTTCCTATGCAATGGCAAGCACAGTGCTGGAAAATGGGCATGGGTTCAATGTCAGCCTGCCTGGGAAGACCAAGCATATTAAGGGCAAGCAGGGTGTTAGGACAGATATACTCGGTTAGCTACTCCTACCCGGTCTCTCTCCCTTGCCTGTTTCCCACTACAGAGGCTGAAAAATCCAGATTCTTGCTTCCCAGACTCCCTTGTGTCTAGGGGTGGCAATGGGAATGAAAGATGGTCTGTGAGGCACACAGGCAAGTCTTCTGGGGGGCAAGGATGCAGAGATTCTGAGAAGAAGTTTTTCCCCCTGAATAAAAGGGAGGAAGCAAGTGAGGTGTGGTCTTCTGGCTATACGGACATACTCCTTGTGTACAGCTGCCTTTTTTTTTTTTTTAAAGATTTATTTATTTGAGAGAGAGAGAGAGCATAAGCAGGGGGGAGGGGCAGAGAGAGGGAGAGAATCTCAAGCAGACCCCCACTGAGCATGGAGCCCAACATGGGGCTCGATCTCACGACCCTGAAATCATGACCTGAGACAAAACCAAGAGTCAGATGCTCAACCAACTGAGTCATCCAGGAACCCCCATACTACTGCTTTCTCACATGATTTTATGTGGCTGTGATATGAGAAGCTGTGGCAGCCATCATGCGACCATGAGGTGACAGGGCAGGAGGTAGAATATGACAGAAGAAAGGGACAACGTCCTTGGTGACATCACTGAACAGCAAAACCTACCCCGGAAGAGCCTATGTCTGAGCTTGTTAAATAATACATGCCAAGTGGTAAAAGCCACTGCCAGATAGATTTTCTGTTATTTGCATCTAAATGCATGCTGACAGACATGTCTTTCCATCTTTGTTTTCCTCATAGCACTTTGCACAGGGCCAGACTATTAATGTAAGCTGAATTGGGAGGAAAAAAAAAAAAGATTCTTGGTCCTGCAGCCTCTGTGCACCAACTCTCACACACACACATTTTCATGTTAGTTTATCACATGACCAGTGTTCATTCATACTTGCTTAGTTCCCGGCATTGAGGTGGTTTGTTTCTACCCCATTCCCCTGTGTGGAAATGGTACATTACTTGTTTGGCCATTCAGTTATGAAAACAGCCTATTGAGATAGAAGCATACCCCCACTTCAATTGATCATGGGGTCCATCATAAAATTATGACTTCAAAGGGACCGAATCATGCTCTCTGTAGGAGCTAAGTTCTCCCGGTTAAGTCTGGGGAGCCCACCATGCTTGCTGAGCTGTGAAAATCCAGATGGTGGGAAGCCAGTGAGAAATGAACGCCATGCTGTTTCTATTAAAATGCACAAAGCTTCCCCACACTGACCAAATCCCCAGCACTAACCAGGTGTGGGACGACCCAAGACGTGGGTTGATAGAGGCTGTCTTTCATTCAAAATAGGTTCCTACCACACAGAAGCTAAGAAGAAAGTTCCTGTCATTGGGACAAGACCTGTCCAAAGGCAAAGTAGTTTTAAAAATTCTAAGTCCTCCAAAGACAGAAAAATCCAGTGGGAAATTGGTAGCAGTCCAGATTTGCCTACAAGCCTGCATGGTTTATAGTGGGATCTGCTGTCAAGGTATCTACCATCTGTTCCCCACTCTCTCAGAAATCATAGGAGTAATTAACTGCTCGGGCAATGCAAACTCTGTCAATCATCCTGCTCTATTATCTCACAACATGGTTCATCTAGCATGGACCCTAAAATCTGTGAGACTCTGGGTCCGAAATAAGAAAGTTAATCACAACTGTGGGTCTCTACAGGATGATCTGGGGCAGGCAATGTGCCACCCAAACACACATGACGAGAAGTCTGTTTGGCATGTCTTTGGTCAACAATTTTGCTGTGCCAGAGGCTCTCAAATCAGAAAGATGCTGCACCTGCCTTGTGGGAATGAAATGTCCACATGTTTGTGTGTTGACTCCAATTTTATTTATATTGGGAAGCCTTGTAGGACTTCTCCCAAAACCCAGACGGCCTCCTTTACTTGGCAGCTCCACTGCTCCCCATTCTTCTCCTTCATAACAACCCTCACCACTTACCATTAGGACTTACAACAGTAATAGGACCATTTTAAATGTCTTTCTTAGTCTCTGAATTGTGAACTCCATAAGGAACTTACTCATCATTGAACTTAGGCTTAGTGTCTTAAGATGTGATGGATGCTTCTCCATGTTTTTCTTTAATCTATCACTGAATGAGAGCTACACAGAATCAACACCAAATGGGCCACCATATAGAGAATAACCCTAAACAAAGTGTCAACAAACAGAACATTTATGTTGGAGGAATGTAAGAAACCTATTTTCAGGGGTGTGAGACAATGGGATGTTCTTAGTTTGGGGTGAGTATTTTATGACTTTAGAACCACAGAGACTGATCAGTAAAGAACAGGTTTCATCCTAAAAAGCCTTTGTCATATTGCCAGAGATTTAAGGGTCCTATGAATCACAGGAAGAGAAAACATCAAATGGGTTGGTGAAGAGAGGGTATTGGGAGAGGGCATGGAGGTAGCAATGACACACCCAAAGTGGATTTGGAGCAAATAGGTCTGAAATGCATGGAATCTATTTAGTGAACACCTACTATGTGCACATCATTGGGCTGGGTGACAGGTATATGCTATAAACAAAACACATATGGTCTTTGCCTTCAAGAAGCTTTCGGCCTAGAGGACTGGAAGCAGTATAAACAGGGATATGGTAAAAAAAAAAAAAAAAAAAAAAAAAAAAAAGTTGAGGGGCACCTGGGTGGCCTAGTGGGTTAAAGCTGCTGTCTTCAGCTCAGGTCATGATCTCAGGGTCCTGGGATCGAGCCCCGCATTGGGCTGTCTGCTCAGCAGGGAGCCTGCTTCCTCCTCTTTCTCTGCCTGCGTCTCTGCCTACTTGTCATCTCTGTCTTTCAAATAAATAAAAAAAGTCCTTAAAAAAATTAAAAAAAATTTTTAAAAGTTGAAAAATGGAAAAGAGTTGGTTCATCAAACACCCTATAATGGAAGTCTTAGAGCCAGAGAGTAAGAACCCTATTGTTTGACCTAGAAGGCAAAAGGAAGTCGCTACTGAAACTTACGGTAACTCACATGTCATCCATATGCCTGCATTCAAGAAATCTCCTAGGGGTGCCTGGGTGGCTCAGTTGGTTAGGTGGCTGCCTTCAGCTCAGGTCTCGATACAAGGGTCCTGGGATCGAGCCACACATTGGGCTCCCTGCTCCATGGGGAGTCTGCTTCTCCCTCTGCCCCTATCCCCACTCGTGTGCATGCATGCTCTAAAAAAAAAAATATTAAAAAAAAAAACTCTGTATTTTCTCTGAAGGACAAATTGAACAATGAATACAATATGTCCATGTGTTAAATTCTAGATAGGCCTAAAGAATGAAAGAAGAATGCAGCAGGGCAAGATCTGGATTTTTCCTCCTACAACGTGAAGTTTCTATGTCAAACACAATAAGGATGCTGCTACCAGTTTACAAGGTATTATACAATGATGACTTTTCAACGGTCTTAGCAAAGAAAATAGAAAGTATTGGAACCAAATGTGCCATTTACAGTTCTATGAATCAGTATTTTTCTTTCTCTCGTATCCTTTCTCTCTTCCCACCCCACTCCCTCCATTCTTCAGTCTCATTCTCTCTCTCTCTCCATGGCTAGGCATTGTGGTGTTTTGAAGATTATAAAAAAATATTACTCTCAACATGCCTGGCTGGCCCAGTCTGTAGAGTATGTGACCCTTGATCTTGGGGTTGTAAGTCTGAGCCCCATGTTGGGTGTAGAAATTACTTAAAAATAAAATCTTTAAAAAAAAATATTACTCTCGAGGCACCTGTGGCTCAGTTGGTTAAGTGTCTCTCTTGATTTCAGTCCAGGTCGTGATCTCAGGGTTGTGAGACTGAGCCCCACAATGGGCTCTGTGCAGGCTCCCTTAAGATTCTCTCTTTCTCCATCTGCCCCTCCCCCCCCTAAAAAATTACTGTCTCTTGGATATGTTTATTTTAAAACACTGAATATAATACTTAACACATAATAGCTAAACAGTAAAAGGTAGCATAAATAAACTAGTGTTGATGTCCATCACCAGCATGACACAAAACTTAATAAATATTCTTCAGGCAAAAGCACTATGGTACATCCTTACTGCTGTTTTATATCCACTGAAAACTGGATATTTATAAAATCCATTATATTTGATTTCATGTTCATGTGGCAATTTAGGTATCAACAAATAATATAAGATGTAGAAAAATCAAGAAATACTAAGTGTTGATAGATTTATTCATAATTCCACTTAGTCACTCAAAAAATATTCGGGGACCACATCTTTTATGTGTCGAACACTATTCTAGGTATTGAGTATACATCAGTTAATAAAATAGATAGAATATTTGTCCTTCTGGCACTTACATTCTACTTGTGAAAAAAAAAACCCAACAGTCAATGTTATAATAAATTGCATTGTATGTCATGTACTTTGGGAAACAAACAGCTGAGTAAGGGACATTAGGAGTTCGGGAGGAAGGTGGGAAGCTCAGATTTGAAATACAGTGATTGTGAGAAGCCTCCCTGAGCGGACTTGAAAGGGAGGATAGAGGTCACTATGTGGGTGTCTGAAGGAAGAGTGCTTCCTGCCCACAGGGAACAGACAGGGAGAAGATCCTCAGAGAGAAACATATGTGTGTCAACAAACCTGTGTAACCAAAGCCGTGCAAACAAGGGAAAAATGAGATCAGACAAACGAGAGACTCAGGTAACGGAAAGCTCTGAGGACCACAGCAAGCACTCTGGCTTTTACTGAAAGTGAAATGGGCACAGCAATGGGTAGATGGTAAATTTTGTGTTATGTCCCCTTGATCACAATTTTTGTTAAAAAGTGAGAAAAAATGAAATAGGGCCACTGGAGAGGATTGAGCAGGGGAGTGAGATGGTCTGATGTGCGACAAGTATCACTGGGGGCAGACAGCAGAGGGCTGAAGGAGCCTCTGGAAGGGTATGGCCATAATTCTGGTGAGAGGTGGGGGAGGCTGGGACCGAGGGCCGGCAGTGAGGGTGGAGAGCAGTGGTCAGATTCTGGATGCATACTGACCGAGTCGACTTCACAGCATTTGCAGATGGACCGGTTGTGGGTATGAAAGACAGGATTCAGGATGATTCCAAGGTTTCTGCCCTTGGCAGCCAGCATGACGGAGTTGCCTTCACTGAGATGGGAAGTTTGTGGGTGAAGTAAGCATTTGTGGGGGAAGACCAGATACTCCGTTTTAGGCGTGTGAAGTAGGAGGGGTTTATGAATAAAGATACTGAGTAGATTAATTGGAAATACAGTTTAGAGTTCAGGAGGGGGTCTGAGTTGGGGATATAAACTTGGGAGTTCATTAACATTTCAGATGATATTTAAAGCCATGGGAATGGACGAGATCTCGGGGAGTGAGTGTATGAATTAAGAGGAAAGCCAAGGGCTGAACTTTGGGGTACTCCCAATATCTAAGAGGTTGGGAAAAGAGGAGGAATCAGGAAAAGTGAAGAAGGAGCAGCTGGTAAGAGAGGAGGGTGATCAAAAAAGCTGAGTGTCGTGGATGCCAGTGAATTTCAGAGGAGAGAGAGATCAATCATGCCAAACACTACTGATCTGCAAGGTAAAAGTGACCTTTGGATTTGAACCTTGGAAGTCGCTTTTGACCTTGTCAAGTGGGGTTTCTATGGATCAGTGGGGGTGAGTTTGGTGAAACCTTGGAGTGCGTTTCAGAGTGAATGGGAGGAAGAGAATGAGAGAGGGTTACAGTGGACACTACCCGTCAGGGAGTTTTGCTGAGAAGCCTAGCAAAGAAACGAGGCAGAAGATGGTAAGGGACATCGGGTCCACAGAGCGTCTATTCTTTTTTTTTTTTTTAATCATAGAAACAGCAGCATGTGTATATGCTAATGAGAAAGTTTCAGCACCTAGGGGAAAATGAATGGTGAAGAAGAGAGAAAGCTGAACTTCTGAATGAATGCAGGCTTGCATGCTTGAATAAACAAGTCAGTACCCAGGACTGCTCCACCCCTGAGAGATGAAATTGAATCTTCCCAGGTTCAATTCCCACCCACAGCAAAAGATGGTTAGGAAGAAAAATGCTATGGAAACCCTATCTTCATAGAAGGTTTAACAGGATCCTCAAAGCATTTAATATTGCAAGAATTTCTCCCACAGAGCAACATATCAGATGTCCACGTGTTCACTCTGAATCAAAGAATAATGTCTTGGTTTTCTTTTTGTTTCTTCTTCCCTTCCTGCTCGTCCTCCTCTTCTCTATCCCTCTTTTTCTTCTTTCCTTCCTCCCCTTTCTCTTTTTCTGTGTTCCATCCCTCCCTCCTTCCTTCATCTTCCGAGGCCAGGAGCAGAAAGCAGAAAGATCTATTTCTTCTGTTGTGATACAGCTCCAGGTCCGTTACCTCCTGTCTACAGATTGGATAGAAGGTTGCTCAACTGCATATACTTTTTTTTTTTTAAAGATTTAAAAAAAAATTTATTTATTTGACAGAGAGAGAGAGAGATCACAACTAGGCAGAGAGGCAGGCAGAGAGAGTGGGAAGCAGGTTCCCCACTAAGCAGAGAGCCCAATGCAGGGCTTGATCCCAGGACCCTGAGACCATGACCTGAGCTGAAGGCAGAGGCTTAACCCACTGAACCACCTAGGCGCCCCTCAACTGCGTCTACTTTAAAATGCTAAGTCAACTTCAAGATCACTCGCACATGGGTAGCCTGACCTCCTCATGGCCTTTCTTGGGTAATTTTCACCATCATTCCTAATATCGCACAGAAAGAAACAAGTCTGTCAGAGCAGAAAGAAAAAACCCACATTCTCTCTGGCCCTGTGGAAGATTTATAGACACTTTGCAAATAGCCAGACCCAGGTGACAGTGCCAGGAACCTTCCAAGTGATTTGCAGATCTCCATGCCAGGAAGTCAGTCTTCAATGGAAAACTCTTCTGGCTGAACATTCCTTTATTACGGTGTGGCTGCTGGGAGAGGATCACAACTGTCATGCAAAAGACCTTCTGAAATTAACTAGCTATTCGCCTAGCCTTGAGATATTTCAGCCTCAGAAATATACCACTCTCTCACAGCTTTTCTTCAAAACAAGGATTTACTGATCTGGTCTACTATGTGCCAGGCATAGTAATAGACCCTTTACCTGAACTCTCTTCCTTAATCTATATTTCCAGGCTCATTTATCGAACACCTTCTTTGGCCAGGATCCATGTTGTGTGTTTTATATGATGTCATTTAAATGTCACTCGGACTCCACGATTTCAGTCTCTTCCTCCATTTTTCAGAGGGGGAAATGGCTCAGAGACATGAAATAACTTGCCCACATCCGGAAGGCTAATAGGGGAGCTGGGATGGGTAACCAACTCTGGTCCCAGAGCCTGCATTCATCACCTGCCTTTTGCGTCCTGCTTCTGTTCCCTCTGCCTTCTATTGTTTCTTGTCCCTCCTTGCTTTTGTGGGTCATTCTTTTTTTTTTTTTTTTTCCTCCCAATCCTGTCTTCATCTTCCACTCACAGATACTTACGGGCTTTATTTCTTAACCTGGCAGAGTGGATCTTCTGGGTTCAGCCTTAACTTTTCAATCGATCGGCTGTACTCCTTGTCACCCACCTGGCAATTTAGCAACTTTAACTCCAGGATCCTATGCAAATGCTGTCTGTGCTGACTGCCTGTGAAGCAATTTCATTTTCCCCAAGACCTTCTTTTCATTGTGTGTGCCTGCTGACACATATGATCCTGGAGGCTAAGATCTTATTCCCTACTTTAGTCTAGGGACACAGCTTAGGGACTGGCACTTAGGAGGTTTGCACAAAATACCTGTTTAGTGGCTGAATGAAAAAATGTACACACGAATCCTTCAAGGCCAACTCAAATGCCACCTACTCCATGGCACCTCCTGTGAGCTCCCCTGATTGGAACATAATCCCTTCCCCCACACAGCTCCCCCAAGTCTCTGGACTATCCAGAGGTACTTATGTAGCTATTCCCACTTACGCAGCTACATAACAGAATGTACTCGTTCTCTCTCCTTAATGAAATTTATTTCACTAAGGGCACAGTTCCTATTTTACCCATCTTTGGCTCTACCAATAAATGCCATGTAAAACTTGACTAACTCAGCATTTTCTCACTGGGCATGACTATTGGATTATGGTACAAATGTTAATAGATGCTCCGGTATTCTGTGTGTGTGTGTATGTGTGTGTGTGTGTGTGTGATGTTTCTTTAACTAGACGGTAAGTTCCTTGAAGACAGAATCCCATTTATTTCTTTAACAGATAGCATCTTTATCAGTATCTATGATCTCAGAGTGCAGATGATATAAACAGTCCCCATTTGGAGTTCTAATATTCTCACAGGGACAGCTGAATGTTGGCCTATGCAATACATATCCCAGTTCTTCCCTAAAAAGAGAGTCACACATGCTCCATTTCTGTCTACAGCTTATTATTGTTGTTTTAAAAGGGTCAGGACTGTAGGTTCATGGCCTGGGACATCTTTGAAATAAACCCAGTACTTGAGAAATCAAGTGCCAAGCCCATTTTCAGAAGCACTTTCTCTAAGCACAGCAGATGTAGAAGAGTGGAAATAAGGAACATATTTCCATGTCTGTAAGTACTCTACTTTCAGGGACATTTCAAATACTGATTTCAACCATCTGAGTTATTGCCCTGGGGGAGTATGGAAAAGCTTAGGGCACGAGAGAGCCAGTAACTGTTAAATGCAGTAGCAAAATTCCTTTCTATCCAACACATACTATAAGAGGTTCTTAGCCTTGATTGTGATGCATTGATTATTTCCTGCAAAGTCCACGGTAAGAAATTTATTTTATCAAGTCATAGAAGAAATAAAACCATTAAACACTCAAGATACAGACTTAACTGGCCACAATCTCAAATCTTCACCTGAAATTAAATCAAAAGTAAATTTACCAGAAGCCATTTTAAGGAAACCACTGGAAAATAGAACCTTTTGGTAATTTATCATTAAGGAAACAGTAGAAACTGGCCTTTCTCAGCCACTCAAACCTCACCTTAAATCCTCTCCCTGACCCCCCATCTCCCTACATTTTAGCACCACCAATTCGCTTTCCAGATCTTGTAAATGCCGTGCTTCCTCCCACTCCGGGGTCTTCAAGCGTGCTGCTCTCTCTGCCTGAAATATTACTCTCCCTCCTCCCTTCTCCTTGGCTAGTGTCTATTAATTTTTAAAATTTCAGCTTAACCAGCACTTCCTGAGACAGACCTTTTCTGACAGCCTGTATCAGAGTCACTCTACACAGCTCTATACCGCTCTTTTCTTTCCCTTGAAAGCATCTACCAGAATTCCTCATTATAGATTTGTTTGGGGGTTTATTGTTAATGTCCGTCTCCTCTATAAGCCTGTAAAATTCACCGGGGCAGGGATCACAAGTTATTTTTTTCACCTTGCTATTCCTGGCCCGCAGCCCCATCTTTGACGCGTAATCAATGTTCAATGAAAGTATGGTTTTTCTAGAATATTTGTTAATAGTTACCCTCTAATACTGTTCTTGTCCACATGCATGCACGCATACACACACCACAGACACATTTGGTTTTCAGTCAAATTGGGTGTGGCCGCCCTGTACGATCATGAAAATTTAAAAACCAAATGAGCCTCCCTCATTCTCTTCAAGATCTCCATTTGCCTTATTCTCCTAAGCTAATCACCCACATGAAAATCACGCACTATAAAATGTATCCACACCCTTTTGATTCTTTTATTCTTCCCTGTCTAAGCCAGTCTCCACCCTGTTCAGTTTTCAGGAAGAAAGAGAATAGAACACCAGAGACCGGGTGGGAAGATCTTTCTACGCCAAGAAGTCTGACCCATTGAACTATTTCAGTCACACACGCGGTTTGGATTGGACTGCCCGATTGCCGAGCAGGGCTTCCCAGATGACACAGTTTATTAGTGGCTGAGCCAGCTTCCATGACCTGTCCCTCTTCGCTCGGCATGCCTGCAGTTAGCAGAGTGACAGAGTGAAGGCTGCTTGAGTGACGGGTGCCGGGGAGTCACACAGAATAAGAGGTCTCAGAGAGCCGGCTACCCAGAGGCACCAGCCACAGCCTTAGGCTCAGGATCCCCAGTGCACGCAGCTGAAAATGAGGCTTGCTGTCAATGGAAAACTATTCGCTGAGCACCTTCTCTGTGCCTAATCCTGGGCGTGGTTTTGAGAAGCCATTCTGTGAGTCAACAGCAGTCTCCCAGCCCTGCTTTCAATGCCAGCATCACTGGGCAGAACTCTTAACTTCCTTTCTTCCCCACCGTTTACTTAATCTGTGCGTTGGGGGTGGTATTATACAGAGGCTGAAATGAGTCAGTTTCTGGAAGGCGCTCAGCATGGACACACACAAACACTAAATAAGAATTAGAATAATGCTTTACCCAAAGTAATATAATGGGTGGTGGCCAACATCCCTTTCGATGTCAGAGAGACCCCATTCAGCTTTGCCATTTATGACAGACGTGCCTTTGGACAAGTTAGCTGAAATCTCTGAATCTCAGTTTCATTGTCTGTAAAATCAAATGATGCAGGCGCCATTCTGATAGCATGTTATAAACACTAACTACGGAAGGTACAGCACTGAGCATGAGGCTTAGGATGCCGTAGGCATCTAGATCGATAACTAGGATCATGTGTTATTGCTCCATGTGGATCGCCACCTTGGATCCCAGAGAAGCAGAGCAAGGCCCCACACTCGGCATCACAGGGCCAAAGAGTCCAGAGAACACCATCGGCAGTGTACAGTCATATCTGGACAGTGGGGTTGTTTTCTTGCGACACCACAATGTTAGTCCACACGATGATCTCCCATTTGTGGAACAATATGCTTACATTTAGAAATTAGGAAGTTGTATATGAACAATGCAGATTCTCAATTTCTTTAGAAATCAATAGATTGGTCCCACTGGACAAGCATCCCCACACAGCCACTCCTGGCGTGGGCTGGGAAGCAGCTGCCTCCTTTTAGAAGGGTGCAAGGTCTTGAATTGACCTCATCTCCCACCATTCCCTACCATTCCCCAACCTTGAGGCCAACTGTCAGCTCCCCTTTGTCCTCCTAAGGTTGTTCTCTGCCGCTCTGCCTTCATTTTTGATGTTACTTGGCTCCTGTAGGCATCTAGTTAGCCGTTGCTGGTCTTGGGTGCTTGCGGGCTTCCTCTGGAAATGGATACCTCCATGAGGCTACAGATAAGGAAGCAACCCCTTTCTCCATAGAGCCTGAGGCCATTTGTCTACACTGGCAAAACAGAGTGTGGAATGAGTCAATTCCACAGCTAAAGACTGGCCTCTCCATGGAGCTGAGCACATCCTTAAAGAACAGCCTCCCACCCAAAAGTTGGCCCCATAAATTCACAATTTTACTCACCCCGAGTCTTCTCCAGTTCCATTTAGACTGAGGGTAAAAGATATGGGACAAAGGTTAGGGGTGCTATACAATAATGCTTTAGAGCCGAATTTTCTAAAACATATCCTATGGGTTATCAGTCCCTCAAGATTCTGATCCATGGGTGAAAAATGTCAAAATACTTTTGGGAAATAGCTCACACTTTATTTCACATCTTGGGGACGCATCTGAGCAAATCAGTAAGTCAGAAATCTATAGGAAACAAGTTCATTCATAATCCATTCATTTAACAGACATTTACTGAACACCTACTATGTGCCAGAAACTCTTCTCAGTGTTGGGGATTCAGCACTGATAAACAAGAATGCTGAACTCAGGTAACTTACTCTAGCATGGAATGAAGAAGGAGGCTTCCCTCTGTTTTAAAAATTTATCTGACTACGCTATGCTCCTGGGAACTACTGCTACATGCATAGTGCATGAGACTTGCAGAACTTCCAGATCCCCTTCATGATAAAAGCATGGTGGAGATTTTTCCCCTATGAATGCCTAACCACGTAAGACCACTCTAGAACCCTTCTCATTCAGAGAAATACACAGTTTATTTCTTGAGAAGTCACTGAACCCACTAGGGCAGACTTAAGTGGGAAGAACCGAGGCTTCCTTGGGGTCTCAGGTGTGGCCAAGGTTTTTCTGAGAATATTATACAAAGGGTTAACTTGACTTTCACCTCCAAAGTGGAGTGTTTTTCTCTGCATCTGTTATGACCCAGTTGGAAATGTATTTGTTTTTCACTGTTTAATCTTCTGCATCACCCACTGTTGATTAGATTTAATTAATTTATGTTTCTAATGAATTTAGAAACTCACAGTGCTGTAGCAGGAAAATGTTCAGACGGCATCTGGCCACCAAATGGATTGATTACCTTGTCTGCAAAAGTCTTTCAAACATCTGGGGCCTGATTTTGTGAAATATCCAGAAGCTCTTTCAGACATAAGCAACACCCATTGAGGGGAGAGAGAGGGTACTAGAAACAGGTAGGTTTGCTTTGATTTGTAAATCTGGATTCTGGCACTCCCCCAACATGAAATCACAATTTGCTGCTCATTGGCACAATTTCAATGGTGCCAAACAGACTGATCTGAATGTATTTTGTTTGACATAATCAGAATCTACCAGGCCCGAGCCCAGGCTGCCACCCTGTGAACCCCTTTGGCTCTTCCTTCCATGAGGAGGCGCCCACTGATCATTAAGATGAAACATTTATAGAAAACATTCAGAGAGAAGCATTTTGCTCTCATTCATTCAACAAACATTATCGGGGACCCACTGTGCCTGGCACTGAGCCACCGTACCTCTTCATTAGCTGCTCTTGGCAACCACTCTGCAAGGCAGGCAAACATATGACCAAGTACTATACAAAAATAATTACTAAAACTAACATCAACACTACTAATGGGGGATATAACAAGGAAAGACAGACACACACATGCACACACACTGGACAGTATATGAAGCACTTTCTATGCATTAGCTCATTTAACCCTCACAATAAAACCATGAGGTAGATGTCATTATCATCCCCATTTACAGATAAGAGTACTGAGGCATGGGGAGCTTACTCTTTACCCAGAGTAACCCAGCAGCCTTTGGCAGATGCCTGGAGCATAGGCAGTCTACCTGTACTCTGACCCAATTTGCATTACCGGGTCTACATAACATTTTTGGAAGATCTACTATGTGTTAGACAGTGCCCTAGGGGATTAGCTGCACTACATTTTCATCACTCACATCCTACACAGTGGGTATTACTATTTCCACACAGGGAAGCTGAAGCTCGGAAACATGAACTTATCACGGTCACAAGAAGAGTCAGTAACAGGACTAAGCCTTCAGTCAGGTGTGGAGGGCTACAAAGGCCACGTTCTGCCTGCTGTGTCACTTGTTCCTAGACAAGAGGGAAAGGGGGGTGTGCGCCTGGTAGCGTGCTCAAGGCTGTGCAAGGAAGCCTGCCGGACAAGTCAGAGCAGAGGGGTGGCCTGGCAAGTCAGCATGCCCTAGACTGCTCCAGAAAAAAGGAGATAAAGAATGTAAAAAACCTAAGAAAGTCACTTCATCTTAAAGAAGGAGGTGAAAATGCTGGAAGTCTCATTGCCTGACTGGTTTTTCTGGCTCAACTTCAGAGAGAAATGATGGACAACTTGGTGGGCTACTTACAATAAAAGCAACAATGACAAGGCGGGCCACACTAATCATCTGAAATGTTCCCAAAGATAGATACTGACTGTTGCGCAATCAGGTGACCAGGATGACATGCTGGTGTTGAGAAGATCTGGTGTGACAGAGGATCATTTACTATGTCTGGCTACTTCTCTTACTTGAAAAGCCCCTTGTATGCGACCATTCTTCTCTTGCTCAAGCCTCTACCTCAACATGGCCACCTGTCTTCTTTGTTTGCTTGTGCATACTCCTTCTTCCCTTGGACCATTTTCCCTCTCAATCCCCACCCTGGTCTGGCTCACCTCCTTTTGTCCTCAAGCCTCAGGTTGGGCAGGAAGCCCTCTTTGACTTCCCTACTCCAGGTTAGGTGCCCATCTGAAGTGCAGCCTGGGCTTCCTCCTATTTCAGTACTTGCTATGAGGGAAAGTAACCGTGTCTCAGTTTGTTGGTCTTCTCACTGAGGGAGTGTGTTGGTTACAGTGGTAGCCCCAAAGTAAGGGTATGGTACGCAGTAGGTGTCCAACACACACTGAACGGAATGAATAGAGGGAAGGAGGGATTGTGAACCTTATAATACCCTCTTGGCTTTAACATCTCTCACCTTCATGGTCCATGCTACATCCTAGAAAGTCATTAATCTGGTCTTTAAACCTCCGCCATGCCATTTGCTTTTTTATTATTTTCCTTGAACACTCACAGACAAGTCAGATAGTGATAACTCGGGGATGGGGAGGAGTTCAGTCAGAGGGGGCATGGAGTCCCAAAAGTGTCCTATACCTTGATCCTTGGTCATGGTGATGTGGGTGTATAGGAATGTAAAAATCTTTGAGCTGAACATGAGTAACCAATGCTCTACTCTAAGGAATTAATACTTTAGTATAAACAAACAGAGCCCTTGAAAGCTCACTGCGTTGACAGGATAATATGCGGACCTCTTCGCTCCAGAGTTCAAGGTTCTTCACTAGTGGCCTACTTGTCAACTTCCTTGTTCAAACTTCCTTCACTAAAACACAGGCCCTGGCCATCACGCAGGTCCCCAAACTCTTGTCACTCACTCCCACCTCTATGCTTAAAATCACTCTGTCTTACCCAAATTGTTCATTTCTCTTCCTTTCCTTTGACCTTTTGGCAGCTCCTTACATTCTGGAAAGACCAGAATGAATCTTCCTCATGAATCTCAGTAATCTCCCTCATATCTGAACCTTTGACTACTTTGTCTGGTTAATTCATACATGACAACATTTCCTGAAGATGGTATGCAACTTGAAGGAAGAGATTTTATCCTATTTCCAATTTTTGTATTTAGTATAGTACCTGGTACAATGGTATTCAGGGTTCTAAATATGTACTTGTTCTGAATACACTGAGGGCCTATGTATGTGCTCAGACCCTCAGCAGTTATTACCTCATATAGAGATTAAAAAGGCAGGTTGTCTGTGTCCTCAAGGATGAAATCTTAGTGTTGCTGCTAAAACCATGGACTTAGGAGTCATGCATGGTTTCAAATCCAGGTTTTGAAACTTACTGGCTCTGTGATTGAGTAGATGCAGCTGTCGTCACAAAATCTCTATTTCCTCATCTATATAATGGGGACTTTCTCATCAGGGTTGTTGTGAGAATTACATAAGAACATAATGATTTTATTAGTGAACACTCACTGAATTAGTCATTTTGCCAAATAAGAACAATCCTACCCAAATAAAAGTCCATGCTCTTAATAGTGTCAGGCAAAAGATTCAGCCCAGTGACTGACTCATAGGAAACACTGAACACATGGCAGTTCTTACCAGAGTTATTAAACAGAGATATATAGTTTCAGGGAAGAAAACCCATGGACTGGTAAAAATAGAGAAGGCAAGAAAAGTGGGCATATTATGAGATGCATACACGTGCACATCAACACAGAATGAATTTAATCCAAAAGAAATCCTTTGGGAAATTCCATCACATCCCATTACCACGGTCCCAAAGGCATGAGCTGGCCTCTGATCTTTACATATTTAATATCTTTGAAAAAATTCTGAAACCATAACCATCCTGACATGGTACACAAAGGCAAGTGTATATGGGAGTTGTATGCAAAGTTGTTGTATTTTACTTCTGGCTCCCAGAATTCTTTAAACATCGTAATTCCTTGCGCTTCTCTGCCAACTTTTGACCTTGGGATAGCTCTTTGATTGCTCAGTTGGATCTGACAGCAAGGAATGGAGAACAGTGAGGAACATGTTCTCTGTGCGCTCTTACACACTCACTGAAAAGACAACAGTTTAATAATTCTAATTCATATATACTTCTACTCATGTAATCAATAATTCATGGCAATTCCTCCACAGCATTTTAGTGACAACAGAAAGGGCAGTGTATTTCTTCTCTTCCCTTTGCCTTCCTTTCTTCACTTAGTCGTGCCTGGAGCCTGGAGAGGACAGAATCTCAAGAAAACAGTTTCCATGGTGATTCTTCCTTTGAGTACCCAACTGTATTTCGCTCTTTCTGGAGTGAATTAATGCTTTTTATTGCTTTCATGCTAAATATACTGAAGATTAGATTTGAGTTCCTCTGCAGTGATACAGTTTTATCAGGAAAATAGAAAGAAAAACACAGCATGAAGAAACCCTATCTTTCTTCCACTACACTCTCAGAAAGAAAAAAAAAAAAAAAAGACATTTCAGAGGGAGAAATAACCAGTCACAGGGAAATGGATGGAAGTGTCTGGAAGCTTGGATGTGCATATGTGCATCTCAATGTTAGAAAGCCTGTCTTGAGAGGAAATTATCTTAATTCCTCCATATGTTGAAGGTGGTACAAGTTGACCACAAGATACCAAGTTACAGGAAATAACCTGATTTTTAATGTACTACTCTCTTCTCAGAACAGAAAATACAAAAGCACGTAGAACAAGGGAATGCATAATACCTTCCCTACTCTATTCTTTATTAAGGAGAGTCTAGCTTTCTACCAAAGCTAAATACCTGAACTTCCTTACCATTCAAAATGGTTAGGGGACTCTCCCAAGACACTCTGAACTTCTTGCCCAAGAACCAGTCCCACTAGTACTTAACATCTACTGTACCGCTTCCCCAGCAGATCCTAAAAGGGCGGGGCCTGTGTCTTCCCCACTCACCCCCTTGTGCCTACACAGCACTTGGAGGGAATGCAGATGAGGACAAGGAAACTATGAATGGGTAACTCTGAGGCACCGAGGTCTCCCCTGTGAAACATCAATAGGCTGCTGCAACAGAGGAAGAGGGAATCGTATAAAATGAGAAATCAATCTCACCAACAGCTATTGGTTCCACGGTCTCTCCTCGATTTTGAGACAATTGGGATTTAAAGAGAAGAACTGGTGTTGGGGGGCCGGTGGTGGGCGAAGAGCAGTACCACCCAATGAGGCTTCCTTCTCCACCATTTCACACCCACCCCACATGGTCTAGAGTCAAGTCATACCTAGGCATCAAATAACCGGAGAAAACTGGGATTTTAGCCAATTTGAGCCAACTAGAAGCACCTATGCCAAACCAGGTGGTGTCCCAGGTACAGAAGGGGACAGAACTAAGTACGGGAATTTTTGCCTCCAGAAAGTTCAGAGTTCAAGAGAGATATTTTGGGGGATCCCTTGGAAGAGGGTATGGCCGAGTATAAACACAGACACCCTTGATTACTGGGAACAGTGCCAACAACTAATATTTACTCATCAGTATGTTAGATACTCTTTTAAGCACCATATATACATGAACTCGCCAGATCATCACAACGCAACTACAAGTTAGTAATATTAGTTTAATTAACATAGAAAGAAACTGAGGCTGAGGAAAGCTAGGTCATTTGCCGAACATCCTAAAGCCACTCAGTAGTGGAGGCAAGCTTCAAATCTGGACAGTGTGGTCCTTTAGTCAGTGTCTTATCAACTACAAGGTTCTGAATCAGACTCAGACTCCTGGAATCTCACTTAAGAAAACTATGAAGTTAGTAGTTCGTAGAAAGGTAGTTAGTCTACCTTTGTTATGTAAATTACCCAAAGTCCATTATGTTCATAAATCCTGGGCAATCTGTAGGATGCCTGGACAGCTATATAAAATACAGATTCCAAAAAGAAAAGCATATTTTGTGGCTAAATAGATGTGTGAACGAAGTGACTTACATGTCCTTCTAACTCTAACATAACACTATGGCTCTGGTTCAAGGAGATGTTTCAAGAGTAAGCGCCAAAAGACCGGGGGTTAGGTTTTGTCCTAGAGAACTGGCATACTCCAGTTGTGAGGTGGTTCTACAAAGGGGTCCTTTTGGAACTCATTTTCTAAAGTACCTTTGAGGAAATACAAGATTCACTAACTGTATACTAAATTTCACTCCAGAGAAAATAGCGGCTAGAACAAGCTCTCAGTATATTAGCTCAGAGACACTTCCTTCTATTGTAAGGAGTGTGGATCCCTCAGCTATGGTAAACATACCCATTAAAAAGAAAAAGGGCAGGAAGGAAGTGTATGAGTTCAGAGTGCAAGATTCTAAAGCTTTAAATTTTGCTTTTGTCTTGTTGAGAGAAATTGCTCAGTTTTCTGTAATGGGTATTTATAATTTCGTTTTATTTTTATTTTATTTTATTTTTTTTAGGATTTTATTTATTTATTTGACAGAGATCACAAGTAGGCAGAGAGGGAAGCAGAGAGAGAGGGGGAAGGAGGCTCCCTGATGAGCAGAGAGCCCCACCCTGGGATTATGACCTGAGCCGAAGGCAGAGGCTTTAACCCATTGAGCCACCCAGGTGCCCCGAGTATTTATAATTTTAACTATTACAAAATAACTCACTTAAAAAATTGCAATGACTCCCAGCAAAAGGAAAACAAAGATGGAAGACAGAAACATTGATTTAGTGACTGTTATCTCTTGGAGATCAAAATTAGGAAGGAAATAAAAGTTTGACCTCCAGCATTATCTGTCCTACTACATGACTCGCATACCATACATGGAATATTTTAAATTGAGACTCTTCTTCCATGGTTAGTAACAAGAATTACTTCTTATTAGGCAGTGAGAAGTGAAATGTGTTTGTCTATTTTCACCAAGGCACAGAATGGGGTTCAGAGATCATGTTCTTCCCACACCCCGTGTCTCAGAGTTAACCGATTCCTGTGCGTCTGTTGGACCCCAGAGCCTGTTGGTTAACACTGCTCTCCTCCCCTTCCCAACCAGACCAAGTCATCTCCAACATGGGCGTAAGATTCACTTTCATCATTAGAAAGAACAGCCTGAAGAGTCGTGGGGAGTCTGATCAGGAAAGGTAGGCGGAGAGAGTCCCTGCATTTTCAGAAGAAACTGATGAGGTCTTTGAGGCACTTAGTGGAAAGCGGGAGGGAGGAAAGCTCTAGGCGCCTCCAAGGTGTGAGTTTGGAGAGAAAAACACAGATTAGATATGTCTTCCTGCCGGAGCTACATGTGGCATGCCAGCTGGCTCCTTTTCCAATTGCCTCTTTATTAGCGAATCCAACAATCATATTTTGCTAATCTTCTCATAAATAAAATATCATACATATCAGAAAGGCATCCCTGATGGCAGACTGCGCTCCGAGTTCGCTAGAATGGATGAAGGGAAAACATAACCATCGCAATTACGGGCACTGTAAACGTCGGCAAAACCCGCAGCATGGCTGGGTCCTTGATGTTCCATGCCTCCCCAGGAACACAGTCTGCTGCTGGGACTTTGCAGGGTCTTATGGGTATCTGTTTAGGGACTCTCTTTTTATAGCACTTGGCAGAAAAATAAAATTATTTTGCCAGAGACTTTATACCGTACTATATCTGTTGCTAAATAATTAGCATCTTAGATAGCAGAGAGAAGGTCAACTCGCATTTCTGAATATTCTCCTCTCCCTCTTCATTTTCCTTGGCCTCCCAGAGAGGATAACCACGTAATTAAGAGCTCGGGCTTTGAAGTCAGATGGATCTGGGGTCAAATCACAGTTCTGCCACATATTAACTGTAAGATCTTGGGAGTGTCAGTCACTCTTAGTCCCAATTTCCTCCTCGGTAAACAGTGAAGAAAATCTTGCCTGTTTTATAGCTTAGTGGGGAGGATTCAGTGAGATAATGCAAATAAAGGAGCTAGCACCAGGCCTGCATCTGTTGAGTCTTTAATAAAGGTTAGAAGGACAGAGGAAGAAATGAGACTTGAGGGACAAAGACGTGGGGGGCAGACTGGGTATGTTCATTGAGATTTTTTTTTTGTCTTTCGTTCTTCCATGAGAAGTTTATCATTTCACAATGGGTTCCAACTCATCTGTCCATATCGTTGGCTATGGCTTTCTTTTCTCCCCCCGAAGTTAGGACCATAAATATATCCCACTGATGTGATGATTAAGACAAGGTCCAAGGACTTTTTCCTCATTTACTGTTTAAAAACAACCTTTTGTGGAGATTTCTGATGGATCACAGGGATATTTATGACTCAGGCCTCCTGAAAGGGTCCCTGATGCTGACTCATTCATTACGCGGGGAGAGAAGGAGGCAGCTGAAATCATCATTCATTTATTCTGCTTCTCAGTGACAGGGAAAGGTCAGAGGTAAGCCAGTCGGCAGCGTAGGGCTCAGTAGGAGAATCAGAATTTCAATAACATCTCTTGACCACAAGAGAAAAAAGAGTTTTAACAAACATACACTCATGAAAAGGTTTGCAAAGTCCCGCTTAACACAAATACCACAGTAGCGCTAAGCGACGATATTCTGTGGGATGCCTTGGGCTCTCAGCTCCCAACTCACAGAAACTCCCGCTCCTCTGCAGAGGAAGTGCAAACCAAGTGACAGCTGACAGACAGGGAGGACGGACAGAAATAGAAAGGAGGCGGGATTAGGAATTTCCGCAGCAACTCAAGGCCTTGCAATGAGGAACGAAGAGCAACCTTGCAGAAACATAAGTGGAAAGAGAAAAGCTTCCCTGAAACAAGAATAATAAGTGATGATCATTACCTTGCACAGTAACAGCATCCTAACACCACCATCACCATCAGGCTATAATTACTAGTAAAGACAACATCCGTAAAATTTACTAAATGTAAGTTCAGGGGGTGCCTGTGTGGCTCAGTTGGTTAGGCGGCTGCCTTCGGCTCAGGTCATGATCTCAGAGTCCTGGCGTGGGGCTCCCTGCTGGAGGGGGTCTGCTTCTCCCTCTCCATCCTCACACTGCCTCCTGCATCCCCAGGCTTGTGATCTCTTTTTTTTTCTCAAACAAATAAATAATAAAATCTTTAAAAAAAACAAAGAAGTTCAGAAATACGAAAACCAATAAAAGAGGAAGTACAACAGCTAACACTTCTTCGAGTACTTTGTGTCAGGGATGGGGCTACAAAGTCTAAATCTGTCCTTTCATTTCATCCTCAAGCAGTACCATAAGATTGGTTCTATTCCTATACATACAGCTCAGAAACTTGATCGAGGCTTAAAAAGGTACAGCGCTTACTCACGACCACACAGTTAACCAACAAAAATGGTCTCTAAAGCCCATTTTCTGCTCTCACTGCTTCTGCAAAGCCAAGTTGTGTTGAAAGCACTGTCCAGTGCCTATCAATTACTGATATACACATACCATAAAAATCACTTTGGATTATTTTGCATTACCCTTGGCTCTATGTATAGGATATGGGAGAAAATCTGGGTCCGATTTGGACTTTCAGGCCACTGTGAACCCTTGGCACTGCTACCTTTACAAATGTACATCAGTGGGGCTGCTGTTTCATAATCCATAAACTATAGACAAGTAGCATGTAGCACATTCAGTATAAATTACATGGCAACACAGGATAAAATTTATTCTATTTCCAAAGCACAGGGCTGGGTGGTACAAAAAGTTATAATAGCATTTAGAGGATTGCTAAAGTTTACTTGAGGTCAATGCCAACAAATATTTTTGCAAGATATGAAACTGGAGGAGGGGACAGCTACCTAGTTTCAAAGCAGCAGATGCTCCCAGCAGAGCCACTTTTGTCCTGTATTTTAAATAAAGGAATAACTTCTCTAGAGTCCATCCATCAACATTTGGTTTTCAGCAAGAAACATATGGTCTAATAAAGAATACACACCAAGGCTTAAGACCAGAGAGACAAGACGATAGAATACAGAGCCCTTGAATGAAGACTGTTCTTTCTAAGCTTGGGCTAGAGCTTTAGAGCAAACCTCTGTTACTCAAGCCTGGAGTTGGCATCCAGGTTGAGAAGGGCAGCTGTAGATCTAGGGCAGGGAAAGTAAAGCAGGAACACACACACACACATGCAAACACCCTTGGTCTCATAGTAATATAAGCGATAATTACTATCATGGTGGAATTCTGCTTGCCAGAGGCCTACCTCAAGGTCTTTGCAACATACTGGTTGGATAGTACCGATCTTCTGTATCGGATTTCGTTTGAATCATGACAACAACAACAATAGTAGTAATAGTAGTGGTGATGGTGGGACTAGCAGTAAAGTGGTAGGAGAAGTGCTAACAACAGCTAACATCCATAAACATTTCCAGGCACTGTTTTAAGTGCTTTATTTATACATATACATAAGTGCTTTATTTATACAACCTCACAGGGCTGTTGGGAAGGTAAATTAATTAGGTACTATTATTATCCCCCTTTTAACAGATGGAGAAATGTGTTAAGTGCTCTGAGTGTGATATCTCATTTGCTCTCCAAATTACCTATGTCGGTACTCCACCAGCCCCATCTTACAGATGAATAAACTGAGGCACAGAATGGGTACCTGCTCAGAGTTCCACAACTAATAGGCGAGAGAGCTGGAATTCTCACTCCCAGAGTTGCTTGACTTCAAAGTTCATGTGCTTACCCGCTATCCTGTTGGTGTCAGTATTCCCCCTGATCCCGTGGCCATAACCTACCCCCTCCTCCTGGCCTCCAATCCTTCTTTCTCCCACTCTCTGCCTTTTCTAGTGAGACTGAGATGCAACATGTCTACTTACTCAGCTGCCACATGGGATGAAAATCAATTCCTACCTCAAAGGGCTGGTTTGACAATGGAAATCCTATAATACATGGAGAGGGTTTGCACAGTATCTCCCATTTAGAGACCCGATACCGATTACTGGAATCAGATCATGGCTCTCACTACCCTCCCTGCTCCCTGTCTTTCCTTCTCAGGTCCTGAAGGAAGCTGAGGACGTACTTCCAAGGAGAGGAAGTAAGAGAGCCAAGGGTTCATGTGTGAGAGGTGAACCGAACCAGAGAGAGGCAAGGGAGAGGGGGAGCAGCTTTGGATCTCATTGCTGGGAACTCTCATCTTTTTAATTATTTGTATAAATCACTTGTCTGTGAAAGCACCACACACCAAAGCCTCCGAGTGTGCCGATGATAATAAATTGGGTAGCACAATAAATAGTAAGGGAGCCCAGGCTGCCAAATGAAGAGGATTTAGATCATTTAAATCCTAGGCTATGGGTTGTCAAATCCAGTTTAATACTGGTAAGTGTGGGATAATAACTCATAGCAAACACTCCTCCCATCCCCAACCCCCCAGCCACAGCCCTTCCAACCACTTCTCTCACCCCTTGCAAACAGAAAGAGGACCCCAAGGGGATTTGCAGAATGAGAAGGGATGGTATATACTGACCAGAAATGAGCCCAAGTTATTACATAATAATCCCAGACGCCTCAGCTCGGGCTTAGAGCAAATACGAACAGCTAATAGAAAGCTGCAAGGTTCGATTAGCTGCAAAAGAGATTCTAAATCAGAGCAGGTTTTATACTATTAAATTGGATGGGGAAAAGGAGTCTCGCAGTTGGATATAGTGGAGAGATGGAAAGGATTAGGGAAACAGAGCCATGAGCATTGCTGGCTGGCTGAAGAGAGGGCTCGGGGTGGAGTCAACTTGGAGGGCATTAACGTCAAAGCACGAGTCAATTTAGTCATCCGAATGGCCCATTCTCAGTAGGCCTGGCCGTCCTTCCAGGACTAAAACCTACATTCAGACACAAGGCCTTGAGGGTGACAGAAGAAGGATTCTACTGGGTAACCCTGGAATCTCGGCAGATGGAATATTTAGTCCTTGCTTGATGTGATGGTGATGCATTATTTCATTAATTCAACAAATATTTATTGAACACCAACTCTGCGGCAGGCATCACTCTGGAGCTGAAGATACACCACTACACGAAGCAGACGTGACAGTGACAATACCAGCAACGGACCGTTTACACCACGCCACGTTCTTCATGTGCATTAGCTCCTTCCGGCCTCACAACCCTCTTGTGATTCAGTTACTGTTACGAACTGAACTCCTACATTAAAGCCCTAACCCACAGCGTAATGGCATTTGAAAGTGGGGCCTTTGGAGGGCGGTCAAGTTTAGATAAGGTCATGAGGATGGGGCCCTCATGATGGGATTAGTGCCCTCACAGGAGGAGAGACCAGATACTGGCACAGGATAGAGAGCCCAGAAGTAAACCCGCACTTATATGGTTGATTAATCTACAACAGAGGAGACAAGAATATACAAAGAAGAAAGCACAGTCTCTTCCATAAGTGGTATTGGGGAAACTGGACAGCCACATGCAAAGGAATGGAATTGGACCACTTTCTTTCACCACACACAAAAATAAACGCAAAGTGGGTGAATGACCTAAATGTGAGGCCTGAACCCATAAAAATCCTAGAAGAGGGCACAGGCAGTAATTTTTTTGATATCTGTTGTAGCAGCATTTTGCTAGATATGTCTCCTGAGGCAAGAGAAACAAAACCGAAAATAAACTATTGGGACTCTATCAACATAAAAAACTTTTGTACAGAGAAAGGAACCAGCAATAAAATGAAAAGAAAACCTAACAAATGAGGCAAGATGTTTGCAAATGATATATCCAATAAAGGGTTAATATCCAAAACATATGAAGAACTTATACAACCCAACACCAAAAAAGCAAACAATCTAATTAAAAAGATGGGCAGGGTAGGATATGGGCACGGGGTCAGGGGGAATACACACACACACACACACACACACACACACACACACACACACACAATGAAATATTATTACTCAGGCACAAAAAAAGAATGAAATCTTCCCATTTGCAACAACATGGATGGGCCTAGAAGGTATTATACTAAGTGAAATAAGTCACACGGAGAAAGACAGATACTGTATCATTACACTTACATGCGGAATCTAAAAAACAAATCAACAAAAACCAAAAAAGCAGAAACAGACCCATAATTACAGGGAACAAACTGGTAGTTGCTGGCTGGGGTATGAGGGTGGAGGGATGGGCAAAAGAGGGGGAAGGGGAAAGGCAAGGGACAGACTTCTAGTTATGGAATGAATAAGTCATGGGAATGAAAGGGACAGCATAGGGAATAGAGTCAGTGGTACTCTCATGGCATTGTCTGGTGACACACGGCAGCCACATTTGTGAGCACAGCATAATGTTGAGAGTTGAGAACTGTCAAGTCACTATGTTACACACATGAAACTAATGTAACATTGTATGTCAACCGTACATCAATTAAAAAAGAAAAGAAAAGAAAGGAAAAATAAAATAAAATGACTTAAAAAGAGAGAGAGAGAGAGAGAGAGAGAGGAGACACCAAAGACCTTGCTTTCTCTCTGCCACACGATGACATGGCAAGAAGGTAGCCACCTGCGAGCCAAGAAGAGAGTTCTTGCTGGGGAATTGCACCAGCCAGCATCTCAACCTTGGACTTCTCAGCCTCCGGACTGTGAGAAATAAATTCCTGTTGCTTAAGCCACCCAAAATAC
The DNA here is from genome assembly GCF_002288905.1 of Enhydra lutris kenyoni. Taxonomy (NCBI): domain Eukaryota; kingdom Metazoa; phylum Chordata; class Mammalia; order Carnivora; family Mustelidae; genus Enhydra; species Enhydra lutris. The sequence goes on from NW_019154134.1 coordinate 4,840,653, forward strand.
CACTCTATGGTATTTTGTTACGGCAGCCTGAGCAGACTTACAGGTACTATTATCATCGGCATTTTATAAATGGAGACACTGAAGCTCAGGAAGGTTAAGTATCCTGTCCAAATCATGCAGGAAGAATAATCCTGACATCCAAACTTCATCTGTCTAAAGCGTGCTGCTTTTATACGGCTTCCAAAGGACGAAGTCAGCCCTAGCAGCCTCTGTGGGAAGGGACGACCACTCTGCCAGCTTTCCCCCACCCTGGCACCACCCCCTTTCCTAAGTGTGTAGGTGGGGACATTTCACAAGTGGTATTTGAGCTACAGTGGATTAGAATGTCGTGGCTCTGAGGTACGGTCTGGGAACTACTACTGGAAGTACCACGGGGCTATGAAATCAGGATGGCAGCTTTGTGTTCTCACCCCTGCTCTATCACAACCCCATAGGATGCGCCTCTGGGTCACTTTTGGCATCTCTAATTGGTGCTTTTTTAAAATCAGTAACTTATTTCTTCTCAAGCCCAGTACTGCCCAACAGAAGTCATGGGAGCCACATACATAATTTTAAATTTTCTACTAGCAACATCCAAAAGAAAAAACAGGTAGAATTCAACATTTTTTTTTTTTAAAGATTTTATTTATTTATTTGACAGAGAGAAATCACAAGTAGGCAGAGAGGCAGGCAGAGAGAGAGGAGGAAGCAGGCTCCCTGCTGAGCAGAAAGCCCGATGTGGGGCTTGAACCCAGGACCTGGGATCATGACCTGAGCTGAAGGCAGCGGCTTAACCCACTGAGCCACCCAGGCGCCCCTAGAATTCAACATTTTAATTTGCCAAATTTCATGAAAATATTATGATTTTGGGGTACCTGGGTGGCTCAGTCATTAAGCATCTGCCTTCAGTTCAGGTCATGATCCTAGGGTCCTGGGATCCAGCCCTGCAGCAGGCTCCCTGCTCAGCGGGGAGCCTGCTTCTCCCTCCCCATCCCCCTGCTTGTATCCCCCTATCTTGCTATCTCTCTAACAAATAAATAAATAAAATCTTTAAAAAATATTATGATTTCAAAATGTAATGAATGAAAAAAATATTAGTGAGTTCTCTTTTTTTCTTTTTTCAAAAAATTTTGTTTATTTGTTTGAGGGGAGAGAGAGCAAACAAGAGCATGGGCAGAGGGAGCTCACAATTTGGAAGTTATATATTATCAAGATTCTCTACAGGGAGCTCTTGTGTTCCCAACATGAGGTTCTTCTTCTTCTTTTTTTTTTTTTCCTTTTTAAAAGATTTATTTATTTATTTGAGAGAGAGAATGAGAGAGAGAGAGAAAGAGAGAGCATGGGGGGGGAGGGGCAGAGGGAGAAGCAGACTCCTTGCTGAGCAAGGAGTCTAATGCGGGACTTGATTCTGGGACTTCAGGATTGTAACCTAAGCCGAAGGCAGTCACCCAACCAACTGAGCCACCGAAGCGCCCCCCACATGAGGTTCTTGAAAGGAGGAACTCATAAATTTTTACCCCCCAAAGTATTTTACAGAGTGCTAAGTAAATGACAGGTGATCATCTCTTAATTAACTGGCCCAGCTCTGTTCCTGCTCCTGTGTGTTTAAGTAACCAAGAGTCAGATTCCTCATGGACAAAGAGTGGCTTGGTCAGACACTGTTGAAGTTCTAATTATAGATAGCATTTCTTAGAGAATAAAGAGGTAGGAGGGTTCTTCATTCTGACTTATACTTGGAAGTCTTATAACTAATTCTGTTGAGAGTTTTTTATTAAGTTGATTCATTAGTAAATTAATTGATTCAAAAATTTATTAACTATTATGCATTAGTCAGCATCACTAGAACTAAGAACATGCTAGTCCCTGCCCTTGAGGGTATCATGTCTGATGAGGAATACAGACAGGTTAGGAGGTAAATGTAGCATAGTACGATAGACACAAAAATAAGGGTAAGTAGAGAGTACTATGGTAACAGGTAGGAGAAGCATCTAACTTGAACTTGAGGGTATCAGGGGAAGTTGCCTGGAGAAAGCATCCAAAGTCTACTGGCAAAGGACAAATCAAAGTCAGCCTGACCAGAGGCGACTGGCTGGCTCAGTTGATTAAGGGTCTGCCTTCGGCTCAGGTCATGATCTCAGGGTCTTGGAATCGACCCCATGTTGGGCTCCCTGCTCACCAGCAAATTTCTGCTCCCTCTCTCTCTCCCCTTCCCCTCACTCTTACTGTCTCTCTCACTCTCAAATAAATAAATAAATAAATAAAATCTTAAAAAAAAAAAAAAGTCCGCCTGACCAAAGGATAAAGGATGGAAGAGTGAAGCACACCAGGCAGAGGGGATAACTCATAAGACCCACAGAGCAGGGCACATTTGGGGACCAATAAAGACTTTAATGTGATAGGAGCATGAATTGCCAGGGCAGGGCAAAAGAAAGAGGTATGCCCACATGAGACTGGAGAAGTAAGCTTGAGGTTCATGAGGAAGATCTTCATGGACAACACCAAGAGGAGACCTCAGGGTTTAAGGTAAGAAAAGAGAATTGTGCTTAAAGAACATTAGAGTGCTTGCATTGTTTCATCATGGTACTTCTCACATTCTGTGGCCACTGTTTGTCTATGTACCTCTACCATTATACTGACAGCCTTAAGATAAGGATCCTATCTCTTTGTATCTCCAGTGCCCCAGTAGAGTACCTCCTAGATAACTGATGCTCAATACTTATTTTCATGAGTCATATCTGTCGGGAACCTTGGTGGATTTGAGGGGACTCAGTCTGCTGAGGAGGTATAACCAGAGGGATCCTTAACTTAGATTGCTTGGAGATCCTGAAATTAGGTGTAAAAATTTGGGTGGAGATATGTACAAGTTTTAGGGACTGAGGGATCATCACTTTCTTGAGATTCTCAGTGGGATAAGACCTCCCAATGACTATGAAGCACTGAATAAATGGAGAACCTTGGGAAATACGGTTTTAGAGCCTGCTCTAGCTCGGGAAGACCTCTCAGAGGCCACCTGCTAAAGGTAGCAAAATGAAGGGCAGATGTGGATTTCCAAGTGGAGAAGGTGGAGAAGAGGTAAAAGAGACCAGTTCCGTGGTGCGAAGATGGTGTGTGCAACAAAAGGGAGAAGAATCTTGGAGACAGTACAGCAATATCCCTTATGTCTTCTAAATTAACAATCAATAGCTACCCAATCCTTAAAGGAAACTGCCGTTGTAAATGAAGGGCCCTTAGAGGCCCGAAATCCAAGGAAGATAAGGTACTGGTTGTTAATACTGGAAGAGAAAGGACCTTGTGAAATCCACCTCCATCCCTTTCTCTTCCATCAAATTGGGTCTGCAAACTTAAAACACTATTTTAAATGATAGCAATCATGCACGCACGCGCGCACACACACACACACACACAATTTCTTGCTATTCATTAAAATTTTACAATAATTCTGTCTCAATGGCAGAAAATTGATTTTTCTTATATTGTCTAACATTTTGAAAATTAATTAGCATGTTTTCCTCTTATAGGCATCACACCTGGAATTCAAATGGAATGGAATTCAAAATTCCATTTTGAAGGAAGAATGGTAGGATAAAAAAATGCAAAAAAAAAAAAAGACGATGATGGCGATGGTGGTCACAGGATAGCAGAGTACTCATTAGTATTTCATAGGCCATAATCATAATCACCAAAAACAATCAAACAAACAATAAAAATGCAGATTCCTGGGTCAGGCCCTGGTTCTACTGAATCAGACTCTTTAAGGAATCCAAAATTTGAATATGCAACTTACAAACTCCCCAGGTAACTCTTATGCTCACTATCGGGATTTTGAAAATACCTAGTCAACAATGGTCAATCACTCTCAATAAGGAAGGATTGAAACTACCAAGCAACTTTTTTCTCCATATCTATCTATCTATCTATCTGTATACACACACATGTGTCATAGACACTAAGAGGGCATGGGGCAGAGGTGAGCTTAACATATCCTCTTAACTTTTCATTTAGTGATTTAGCAAAAGTGATTTTTTCCCACCTTCCAAAACATTTTCATAGACATTTTTAAAAATACGCTTAAAATCTGAAGTTGGAGGTAACAGTGGCAAGGGAAGGAAGGCAGTATAAATTATGAGCTGACAATGTTACGTACCCATACAAATTCCACATTTCTGAGAAAAGAGGATGAAACCATTAATGGCGTCCTTGTAGACAGCTATTTTCTTAAATACCTGGGAATTTTTCACCCTCTTACCCATCTAGATGCCAGGGGAATCAATAGCTAAGGGTATTAATAACAACCCAAGGGGTTGTCTCTCTTAGGGGGTGGTGAGCCATCCCCAGGGCTTCGAGGATCCTGTAGGATCAGGAAGAGCTGGGTTTTCTACAGCTGCCAAGTCCTGCCTGTGCTGGAAAATTGCCTTCCAATAACAAGACTACAATTTTAAGTCATCCAACTTTTAATTTATTCCAAAATGTTGTATTTGATACACCCTTGTATGTCATCCTAAATTCTTTTGAAACCGAGTGTAGTAAAAATACTCTAGTTCAACGATCCTGTTTTGACAGATCAATATCAGCTTAGTTTCCAAAAATAAACAGGTGGACTGAAAGCTGTTTCTATGCTTCTAGGTAAGAAACTGTATTTTTTGTGGAGGGAGACTAGTCTGGGTTTGATTTTACTGGTGATTCTTCATGGAGGTAATGGGATTTCCTTAATCGAGCCCATTAGACTATCTTCTTGTAATTATCTCAGGGGCCAATCTGTCTATGTAATGGGCTCTGGAGGAATCAAACCTTCAGGTTCTTACAAAGGAAAATGTTGTGTACATGTCAGAAGAAAACCGTTTTGAAGAATTACTGGCTAACCATCTCAACAACAGCCAGGGGAACTTTGTTATGATACTGCAGGAAATTGCTGGATTGGGGACTTTATTGCTCCAAAGGGGATTTCTTTTTTCATGGGCGTTTTAATAAATCTAAAATGTGCATGACGTCAGTGGCACGGGGGACTCCACACCATCTGGTGAGGTTTGGGCAGTCGGCTGCCTGCTCACTATGGGAAGATACCAGAATCTTAAGGTTGGAGAGATTGCCAAAACTCCGGACAGCTTTGGGTGTAACTAATGATCAGCTCTGCTCCCTTGCTGGATTGGGCTGGCCATTGTCCTGGTTCCTTTCATCAGGACCACAAATGTCCTGATGTGGTGGACATAATTTTTCAGCCAGTGCAACCAGAAGATATTCACACTATGTGGTGATATTCCAATTTCCTCATTCTCTCTCCCTCTTTTTTTTTTTTTTTTTTTTTTGCAAATTTTAATGTGTAGTATAGAGGGAGTAGATCCACAGTTTAGAAGAAATCATGAAAAGCTAAGAATCCAATGGTGATGAACAGATAATAATAAGTAATAGTAATTGTTATGTGTTGATTTGACTCCTGGAAAATTCGTATGTTCAAGTCTTGACCCCCATAATGTGATTTTATTTGAAAATAGCATCATTGTAGATATCATTAGTCAAGATGAGATCATGAGGGTAGGCCCTAATCCAATATGACTGGTATCCTTATAAAAAGGTGAAATTGGGACAGAGAGATACGCACAGAGGGAGAATGCTGTGTTAACACATAGGAGCCATCGGATGAGGCATCTCGAGGCCAAGGAATGCCAGAGACTGACAGTTCGTCGTCCCCAGAAGCGAGCAAACAGGAGGCCTCAGAAGTGCCCAACCCTGCCAACACTTGATCTCAGACTTCCAGCCTCCAGAACCATACTATAATAAATTTCCATTGTCTAAGCCATGCTTCAACAAAGTTCATGGTATTTTGTCATAGCAGGTCTCATAAGTTAACACAGTCCTACATGAACCGGGTTCCATTCTAAGCATTTCGTTTATATTATCTTTGAATCCTCTTCAACAGCAGCCTGTGGTTTAAAGATTGGTGTGACTTACTAATTGGTAGGAAATGAATGGCTGGGCGATGGAGGAAGAATTCTCTTCCTTTCCTTTTTCCCCATCAATAGTACATTCTAGTGGGGTTTTCGCTAACCCTCGGGCTGCAAGGTGTGAAGTAGAATTCACAGGATATCTGCATGTGTGACTTTGTTTAAAATGTATAAAACTCTCCCACAAGGCTACCAAAAGAAACCATGTTTGGGATTCTCCCCAGTTTTGATGTAGACGAGGACACGGTTTTCAAAGAAGAAAAGTGGGGAGGCAGCTCCTGTGTGCCTAATGAGAGGGGGACGGCATGAATTTTAACCCAGGGACTCCACAGGCATTCTTTATTTCTGGGCTAAATGCCTGCTCCCCCAAGCCTAACCTGATCCAAACCTCTCCAAACCCTAAGGCTCTACAGTGCTTCAATTTTTTAAAATTTCCTTTCTGATACTGCTTCAAACTTATTTCCATTTTCTTCTCTGTCAAGTTGATTTTTCCATGCTTCATTCCAACAGGCCCTTCGCGGGACCAGGAAGAAAACAGACACCACACGATGAAGCCCAAAGGATAAGGAACTGTACACCACATCATAAGCTAAAATGCGCCCTAAATATGGCCACCAAGTCATTCAGCCAACATGGCTGCCAGTCAGGCTGCCTCCATATTGAGTGATCTGTAGCTGGATTACCAAGATTAAACCAGTCCCGATGATGTGCAAAAGTGGGCCCAACTGAGCTTATTGATTCTTTCCCACTGAGAGGGAACCACAGGTTAGTAGGCAGAAATCAATTTGACTGCATTAAGCTAAGCCAAGTGGAGATTTATTCATATCATGCTTGGGAACATCTTTATAAAAATGGCCATTTTTTTTTTTTTTACCTGTATACAGACACATATACTCGTTCATAAATAAATACTATGTATTTGCACAAATAAATACTATGTATTTGCACAAAGATACCAGCTTTTTCTTCCTTTCTATAATATTTAAAAATCTGAAACAAAATAGTACAGAACACAAGGCTGTTCTCCCACCTCCAACTGTGATTCTTTTTTTTTTTTTTAAATGAAAGAAGCTATTTGTGTTGGGATGTCGTGTACTTGGCTAGTTTCACAGCACCCCAGATTTCAGGATGGAATGGCAGAGCAGACACGGATACACTGCAGCCAAAGAGGCAATGGGAGCCATTTGCTCTTGAGGAAATCATCATTTTTGGCTCTTTAGATTAAAGGAACCTGGCTCTAGGCTTCAGTGCACAATAGGGAACACAGAATTCATTCTCTTTTCTCTCCTCCAGTGAGAACACACAGGCTGGGGCTGAAGAGAGCTTTCAGAATGAACAATGGGTGGAAAACACTGCCCTTCTAGCAATGAGAAATGTGAAATTCCACTCTTACCCGCACACGTGTCACCAGGGAGCCATCCTGTGTGCTCCATCAGGACTGGGACAGGAGCCAGGCCCTCACTGGTACTCAGGGGCTCTGCCTTAACCTCAAAAATCATCAGAAGAGCCAAAGAGGGCTTCCTCCTCATTCCTCATCTCTAAGAAGTAAAGAACACCATATTTTACTGCAAGAAACTGTGGTTCTCATCGAGAATATCTTAGAGCTCCTTTTTTCCATAGGCAGGCTGTCTATCAACTTCCTTGCCTGTCTTGCCTGCTAAGACATTTATCGTCTGCCTTCATGACCCTTCCTGGTCACTCGGGTTCTTTAAATGCATTGCTGGTTCTCTGGTGGGTAGTCCGTAAACCAACAAAGGCAGCTTCAGCAAACACACGGTCAGCACCACAGAGATCAGGCAGTGAAGAGACTAGGGGTCAAGTTTATGTTCAGTTTAGAATATGAATTGTCCATTCCCAATTCAGTAGAAAAAGCAATCATTGACCAAAACCTTTCAGTGGTTCAGAGCTGGGCACCGTGGCCACAGGAGGCGCCTGTGTCTTTGTGGCACAATATAAACTACACCGTCTCATCTGTCTCTAACTACAGTGCACCTTGCGTCCAAGAACACCTTGCGGGAAGGCTGGATCTGAGTCTGCAAGCCTGGGCTCTCACCCTTAACCTGCCATATGCCCTTGAGCAAGCGGCAGAACCTCTCCTAGACCACAGCTTTTTCAAACCTAAAATGAAATACAGGACTTCAACTAATTGTCCATGGTTTTGAGCTTTTCTTTGTGCACATAAAAATCATAAAGGCTAGATTCACCGTGCTATTACGGGAGACCTGTTAAGAAAGTGACTACAGAAGCCTTTGTAAGTTGCTAAGTGACGTATGTTAAGTTCTGCCATATGGGCAGGAGAAAACTCTTTTAAGGACTTATCCTTGTCATGAGCAGTCTTGTACAACCATCAGTGTCCTGTAATTGATAAATCACTAAACCTCTCCGAACGTTGCGTTCCCCCCCTCAGCTGCCTCAGCCTTCTGCAGGAGAGAAAATTAAGTAAAGGAAGCGTAAATGTGCTTTCAAACCATAAACTGCAGTTAGTGTTTAAAGAACTCGTTCTGACTTTTGGCATTATGATGCACACACTGTTAGTTCTTGGCTCAATGACAGATTTTAATGGGCCTGGCTATGAAAATCTTATAGAGCTATTACATGCTACACCTGTGATGGCCGTGCAGCGTGTTAATCAAGACAATTAGGCTGGGGACCCAGAGAGTGGCTTTCCACCACTGTGCATCACCCTCCTCACTTTGAGAGGGAAATTAACATCTGCTTTATGGTCTTTCATATCATCTCACTTTCTTGGAGAGAGATCCCATTCAGATCCACCTCGACAAAGTGACATCTATCACCGATGCCAGGAACGACACAACATCTGTGAAGAAATATTAACTTTGACTTTGGAAAGGTTTTTGGGCTGGGAGTTAAAAAAAAAAAAAAAAGTCACATCTGGTACTAGCTGGATAAAACAGCCCCTGGGGTGACAGCCAGAATCAGAAGAAGAAAGTTGATCTCTTTTAAGTGATATGTTGGAGAGAAAAAAGGAACAGGGAATGAGCAGATCAATTTAGCTCTCAAAGAATTTATTCTCCTGTCTGCAAAAGGAGAAGGCGGCTCCCGGGGCAGTACCACTCTGTACGCTCCCAAGCTCCTCATTAACCCTCTGGAATTTTCTTCCTTCCCCCACCTCTTGATAGATCCACCTCTTCTGAGAAGCATGACAAATGCATTTTGTTGTCTGGAAATCTTTTCACCCTTGGACAAAACAGACTGGGTTGGTAATTAGTGATTTAAAAAATGGCAAATACAAGTGCTTGTTACTGGGCGGTCATAAGACTGAATTTACATGCATTTACATCCTTAGCTCCTGGCTAAAGGCACTATGCACATAGATAACACCTGTTTTGCAGACAACAGAAACTGAGGCTTTGGAGGGCTAACCTAACAAGCGTACTTTGCAGAGTCTGGCCTGAAATTCAGGTCTCCTGACTGCAAGCTTTCCGTAATATCGTGCTGCTTGTTGTCTGTGGAATGAATTTTAATACCCACTACTCAAGGGTTGGGGAGCAGGCCTCACTAGGACTACACTTGTCACCTTCTAGGTGCTTCTATTAGAATTTAATTATGAGAGAAGAGGAACTTCCTGAATGGCTTACTATCTCTGGAATGAGCCCGGCATGACAGAGTGCATCCGAAAGAGAGAGCATGTAAAATGGTCCAGCATCCATTTCATTTTTTTTTATGAATTTATTTATTTATTTGAAAGAGAGAGAGAGAGCGCGCATACACACACGACCAGGAAGGAGGGAGGGGCAGAAGGAGAGGGAGAAGACACCCCACTGAGGGTGGAATCTGGATATGGGGCTCGATCCCAGGACCCTGAGCTCATGACCTGAGCCGAAGGCAAATGCTTAACGGACTGAGCCACCCAGGCATCCCTCCAGCATCCATTTGTAATCATCTCCTCTGCCTTGGCTGAGTCAGAGGAAATAACTCTTGTGCCCTAAAGATTACTGTCCTGGGGACACAAGTATGTCCAGTAGCAGGTGGCTCACTCCCACTGGGAAGATCCTGGAGAGTCATGTTTCATCCAGGTCTCCTCTACCTTGCTTTGAAAAGACGCCATAATGAACCATTATGCCCTCAGCTTGACATCTATGCAACCAAAGTGCCCTGTGGTATCAAAGTACACTCGGAGGGTGTTGGGAGATGTTTTAAATTTTGAGGGAAAAACAGCAATATTTAACATCGGTCAGACACTGCAAGAACCAGCATAAGGAAACTCACTATATCAACAGTAGTGTCTATTTTTCCCCCTTGAATAACATCGTATTTTTGCAAAGTTGGTTTTGGCTTCTGATGTGATTAAACCCAAGTACTGCATCAAGACCAAGGCAGAACAGACACCAAGGGTGGCGGCGTCGAATCTGATTCCCAGGTTTAAGAGGCTGAGCGGAGTCCAACAGGGACATATATGTTGCTGTACACAATTGCCGGATGAAATTAAATATGGTTTCTTTCAATTTATGTGTATTCTTCCCCCCCCCCAACAGTTACTAAATTCTTAGGCTGCACATACTTGTAGGTAGCCTGGACCAAATTAGTTAATTAACAGAAGTGTGGCAGATTTCACCTGGCCTGGGAGCACCATGAGAGCCATGACTGCAACACTAACCATGCACCGACTGAGACACTCGGGCCAATTCTGCTGGACACCAGCCCTGCTTTACCCTGAAGTGTACCACGGGGGACCCTGCCTCTGATTCTTAACTGCAGGCCCAATACACGCTAGCTCTTCAGCTCCGTAGATGCATGACCTCACTCAATTCATCTGCAAAACAACATGAACATGAGACTTTTATGATCCCCATTTTTTCAGATGAGGACAAGAAGCTCAGGGGGGCTAACTGCCCAGGGTCACTTAGCTAAGTGCCTGCATCTAAGGCTGGCAAATTCCTAAAACCTGTATTATACTTTAAGCTTTTAATTTTGAGCTAACTGTAGATTCACATTTCTTACTTCCTAAGAGACAGTACAAGGAGGTCCTAGGTACCTTTTGCTCAACTTTTCCCAATGGCAACATCTTGTGAAACTACAGTACAATATCACAACCAGAGATGGACATCCATACCATCAAGATACAGACCACACTGCCAGTACATCCAGGATGACTCATGGTGCCTCTTTAGGGCCACATACCCACTTCCCTCCAACTCCCTCTCCTTCACCCCTGGTAATCACTAATCTTGTCCCCATCTATGTAACAATCTTGAAATGACATAATGAGAGACATGGAAAATAGAGGAGTGGTTGCCAGGGGGTGAAAGAGAAGTCTATCATACCATACCTAAGACTTTGGGATTCGCTTTTTTCTTGTTTTTGTTTTTGTTTTTTTTCTCAAAATATTCTTCTGCAGATTAATCCAGACTGTATGTACAAAAAATCTTGGTGGGATTTCCCCTACATACCAATGTGGGGAAAGTTAACATCTTTACTGCATTAAGTAGTCCAGGTCTATGCTTTGAAATACCCAAGTAACAACACTTGTTCATTTTGGGACCAGGGTCACAAATTCCATTGCCCAAAAGGGCCCCATGTACCAGGTATGAAAACATGCTATATCATTCCTTTGCCTGCAAACGGGATATAGACTTTTGTTTTCCTCCCACATGAAAACAATAACTCAACCCAATGTTAGATGACAAGAAATTGTCAACCCCAGCATTAGACATGAATAGGGAGTGGTAGAGATGGTGGCTTGCTTTAGAAAGCACACCCCTTAAGGCCAGGGTTGCTGATGCTCAATTCCTCCAGTTGTTGAGAACATGGGAACAACATTACTACGTCTTCTAAATTTTCAAGAGAAGCCGAAAATCCATTTCTTAAAAATCTAAAATGTTGACAACCACTGCGGATTAAATTAAAACAAAACAGGTGAAACACACACCTCGGTGGGCTGGATCCAAATGACCAGTGGTCTTTCTGTGGTTTCTCAATTGGAGGAGCCAACAAGAAAATGTGCTCAGCCTCAAGAGCTGACATGGCAGCAGGACCCACAGACAGATACCACAAAGCAACAGCTCATGCTCTGCTATCAGTGGGGGCTGCAGAAGCACATGGGAGGACACTTAATTCTGCTCCAGGAGATCAGGGATGGCTCCCTGGGGAACTGAATTTACATAGCAACTCAAAGTAGCTGATTCCATATGTGCTATTTCAACCATAGCATCTCAAGCAAACATTGGTAGGATCAAAGAGCAGAGTACAGTTCTGTTTCTGCACATCAGAGAAGGTAATAAAGAGGTCATACAGTTCAATGTTTCTCCAAATGTCAAGTCACTTGTTAGAAGAAATTACAAAGCAAAAGCTTTCCAGAGGTGAATGGCCTCTTGATCATCTTAGAATAATTCCGAGCTTCTTAAAATCACTTACTTGGTCTTGTGGGGTCTGACCCCAGGCTGCCTCTTTGGTCTCCTCTTTTCTCTCCCCACTCCTGACTTCTGTTTTTCCAATACACCAAGACCCATGGTTTTTACATTTTGTCAGTCAGCCATCCATCTACCCATCCACCTAACCATCTATCCATCCATCCATCCATGAAAAAGTGGTCGAGGACCACCATTCCAAGTACTGCAAATACAAAAGTGAACAAGGCAGATTCATTTCCCACTCCCATGGGGCCTATATTGTTAATAGCAGAGACAGAAGGACACACAAAACATGCCCCCTCTGTTATGTGGAGTTCTACAAAACAAAGTTACAAACATAGGCAATTGGAAGCATAGGAAAGAATGGTGATGACCATTTTCAGTAAGGGTTGGGGAGGCTTCTGGTTAATATGTGAACAGAACGTGAATTAAGTGATGGAGCAAACCACAAAAGCACAGCGTAGGTGGGGGAGAGCTTTCCAGCAAGAGGAAACCACAAGTGCAAAGTGCCTGAGGTGGGAACATGTTTTGCCTGTTCCTGGAGGAGTGAGAAGGGCAGTATACCTGAAGCGGGACCGCAGTAGAAAATGGTGTTGGAGAGGAGGCCAGATGACATGAGATGACAGGAGGCTTCAGTCAGTCCTGGGATTTTACGCTCAGGGTGAGGAGGAGCCACCAAAGGATGTGAACTGGGCAGTGATCTGATCTGACTTATACAGAGTGGACAGTGGTGGGATGTGAAAGCGGAGAAACCTGACAGGAGGTTATTCCAACACTCCAGGTGAGAATGACGATGGGCTAGACCAGAGTGGCAGCCGTGAGGACAGGGAGAAGCTGACCAACTTGGGACACTCTGGAGACAGAGATGACAGGAGTGTAAGAGGAAGGAGTCAGGGATGACACCAAGGCTTCTGCCCCGAGTAACTCATACCTTTACTAGCATCCAAGACAATTCTGTGCTTATACCTTCCCAAGGCTGGGTCCTTACACAGGTCAGGTCTCAGCGCCATATGCCCTCTTTGGAGACTCTCCCCTGACTAACCCCCATCCTGTTAGTTGTTCTCAGTTTAATTTTCATCTGAGGACTCAGGAATACCTGAAATTATCTTATTCATTTTATTTGACTAATTTATCATCTGAATCCCCTGACAGAATGCAGGTTCCAGGAGAAGAAGGATCAGATCTAGTTTACTGCTACATTCTCCATTCTTAATTTGGTGTCTCCATCAAAGGACATGGTCAAAGAATATTTGCTGACTGAGGTTTGGAAGGTTTGTGAGTCAAGTTAAAGAAGTCTCCAGGTTTTGTCAGTGTGGCTTCCCCACCCCCTCCCCAAGCCTTTAGTAAAGCAATTAGTTAATGAACTAAATAATACTGATTATTCCATCCAGGATCTGCGCCAGGCTCTGCAGCAACAGAAATGAGCGAGAAAAACACAGACCATAGCCCCACGGAGCTCACAGCACCCTGGTGGAGACAACAGCAAACAATCTCCCAGATGTGGGCTTCCACTGTGTCAAGAATTCAGGAGGGAAGCGATACCACGTGTGTTCTGGGGATCCAACCTTGCCAGGGAGCTCAGGGGAAGCTTCTGAGAGGAGATCTACAGGAGTGGCCACTGACGCCTCAGGGATCTCTAAGCATGGCATATGCTGTCACTATAGCATTTTCACGGAGCTTCTTGTGAGAAAGAAAAAAAAAAAACACATTGAGGCAAAAGGTGAACTAGTCCAGCCTTCTCATGAACTAGGGTTCAGTGGGGTTAGGAACCCAGATGGAGACGAGCAGTCATCTCATGAAAGAACTAGGGTTTTGCATTTATTGTGACATTTGAAAAATGGCAATGCTATCTAGCTCAACAGGACTGTTGAGAGAATGAAAAGCATTAATGTCTATAGAGAGCCATGCACAGTGCCTGATACATAAGATGCACAGATTATCTGGTGATAATTACAACGAGATCTCAAAATCTTGTAGGTATTAATCACGTTAACACTCTTCCTACATACACATATCAAACAGCACAGTGCCTGACCCACAGTAGGGGCTCAATTAATATAGATTGAATGAACGACAGTTGCCTCACTGATACACTATTTTGAATCTGCCCAACCATTCTCACTCATGATTGGACAGTAAAGAAAGAGCAATAAATCAGACCAAATCCTTTCATGTGGTTCACTTGTCCCAGGGTAGGCATCTGCTCTTAATTATTGATAATATTACTTATTGATCAGGATTGGGAGCTGCAATTAATGATTCTTGCCAGCCAAGGACACTTGGGAGCTTGAACGGAAGGAAGTCAGGCTGGTTATTGTGTTTAAAGGGAGGTTAAGTTACATGGTGGAAGGACTCAGAGGATTCTGTGATTTTCTGCATCACTAACTTGCAATAAAAAGGCGCAGTCGAAGTCCAGAAATAGTTGCTGTTAAAATGGCATTTAATTTCGCATTGAAATCCACATGCTGGCTTGTGCATGTGATTTCTCAGCTGCTACCGTAACAGAGGAAGTCATTTTGAATGAACAATAATCGACCTGGATCTCCAGGGACAACTTGTACCTGAAAACCTCTGAGTCCTTTGTAAACAACAGTTAAGCCTCCCTGTCTCCAGAGGGATGAGCTCCTGTATTTTTGTTTAAATCAAGCAGAGTTCAAGCAGAGAGGCTGTAATCATGAGGAAAGTTGGAAAAGTCTCAGGCCTCTCCCAAAACCAAACTCAAAAAAGGCAAAAATAATCAGGAAGTCCCCTAAGCTATTTGACCTAATAATGTTCTACCACAAGCCCCCGTTCCCCCCACTGTTAGGGAATGAATGGTTGGAAATCAGAACAGTCATTCTGGAGGCCCGTCTGATAGCAACGGTTATAGTCAACATACACTTCAACTTGATAATTCTACTTCAGTGCATTTTTACTGTGAAATCCCGGGATGTGTGCTAAAGAGACACTAGGAAAGCACTCTCATTGCTTTATCTATGGGAGTGAAAATATGAGATCAGTCTCAAGGGGTGTGTGTCCCGAGGGGAAGGATTACATAGATAGTGGGTTAGTACACAGCTATTGAAAGAGTAAATTGGCACATATGCCGAGTCAGTATATATAATCTGTCTATAAGAAGACACATTATTACATGAAAAAAGGTAATAGTGGATCCTATGTGCTATCTGTGGTGGTTTTTAAAATGTGTCCAGAGATTCTCTGATACTCCTTTAGCAGCTGGAGCTTGATTAGCCTCTCCTTGACTGTGGGCCAGACCTAGTGACTCCCTGATACATAGAATATGGCAGAAATGACCATGGGCCTCTTCCAAGACTAGGTCATGGGGTATTCCTTGATCACGTCTACTCTCTTGGTTTCTTCTCACTTGTTCTAGGTGAAGCTAGCTACCACATTGTAAGAACACTCAAGAAGCCTCATGGAGAAGCCCATGGGGCTGGCAGGGGCTGTGTCATCCATCCAGCAGCCCTGTGAATGGGCCACCAGCAAAGCAGTTCCTGCAGCCCCAGGCCAGCCTTCAGAGGACCGTCATCCCGCTTATATCCTGACTACAGCCTTATCAGAGAGCATATTCCAGGACCCACTAGCTTAGCCACCCCTGCTCCCTCTCAGAAAACACAGAAGATAAAAAGCCTTATTTTGAAAAACAAAAACAAAAACAAAAAAAAGCCTTATTTTGAAGCATTAAGTTTTACGGCAGCAATCGACAACTAGCAATGCCATTTTATATAAGCATAAATTGTTTCAGTGTAATACATGCACACATAGAGACAAACACCTGACAAATAGAGAAAGCTCTGGAAAGAGATATGCTAAAGTGACTCCAGGAGTCCCCTCTGAGAGATGGGATTAGGAGGGCGCAGGGGAACTCAGCTTCACCTCTTCTGTCTCTGTTTTTGTTGCACAGACTTTATAAATGCTACTGGCTGAGTGTTTCTGAAATACCAAAAAGGAGGAAATATAATTTTAAATTGCACCACTTTGGAATGTCATGGCAAGTCTGATAAGTCTGAGGCTTACCTTTGATCATCTCCAAGAAATAAGGTTGCTTAGCAAACTTGTTTAATAATAAGCAAGGTGATTAGTGGGGCTCTTCAACCTTGTTAAGCGGGCCAACTCCAGTCAGTTATTCTTTTTTTTTTTTTTTTTAAGATTTTATTTATTTATTTGACAGAGAGAGAGATCACAAGTAGGCGGAGAGGCAGGCAGAGAGAGAGGAGGAAGCAGGCTCCCTGCTGAGCAGAGAGCCCGAAGCGGGGCTCGATCCCAGGACCCCGGGATCATGACCTGAGCTGAGGGAGAGGCTTTAACCCACTGAGCCACCCAGGCGCCCCTCCAGTCGGTTATTCTTAAAAATCATCTCGGCATAAGTCATGTATGTTAAATGATTATTTTTACCTGTATTTCTTACCTATTGGGAAACCAGGTCAAAGAGATCTTCATTTGGACAACACTGATTAGTAATACCCTTACTCTCAAAGAGTAGCCAGAGTCTCTCAGAAGTGACAAAGTTACCTCCACTGAAAATGCCAAGTTATATATTAATACTTGCTGGTCTTACCAAGGAGTTTAAAATCAAAGGGGTTTTATGGTCTGGCCCAGGTTCCACAAAAGGTATTTTTAAAGTAACTTTGTGTTGGGTTTGTTTTAGGCTTGCGCTCGTTTGTTTTTCAACTTGGAGTCTGGGGATCTGCACCACTCAGTGTAAGTTTCGTGGTAAGGACCCTGATCCCTGTCTCTGGTGAGACTGGCTGCAGGCACCAAAGGCTTCATGCATTTTCAGTGGAATTGGGTCCAGAGCTTCGTGCAAAATGCCTTGTGGGTGACTGACCAGAAATTCAATCCCAGCACATTCATTTCAAAAATCCCTTTCATGTATCATTTAAAAGCAGCCTGCATATTTAAAATGAGCATATCTCGGATTTTGGAAATGCAGGAGAAGAATGGATTCCTGTTTAGGTTTCAGGACGAGAGGAGGGAATACACAGGAGGCATTTCCTTTCCTTAACTACTGGGTAGATTTGACTACTGCTGAAACCTTCTGAACCAGCAGTTCCAGAACATAAGCCATCGTCCCACGGAGCTCAGGAATAAGAATAACTAACATTTATAGAGCGTTTTACAATCTACAAAGTGTGTTAGCATTCACCGCCTCATTTAATAGGCCGAGAGGCTCTTAATTATGCTTTTCTGATGAGGGGACAATGATTCTTTCAATCCCAGCATCTGCAGAGATTACTCTGGTTTCCCTTTCATAGGGACACACTAAAGAGCTCATGACGCCAGCTTGAGCTTCCCCAGCCTGGGAAAGAGTACGCTGGAGCAGGTGTGAGATGGGTTAATTTCCCCGGGCTGCAGCCTGCTCCAAGTTTCTTTCCATGATCTCAAATGAAATATGTGACTCTGCTCTAGGAAGCCAGGAGGGCCCCTCAGCAGCTTGGGAGCCAGATGTCTGCATGTGAGTCTTGGCTCTGTTGATCTCCAGCTGCACAGTCCCCAGCAGCTTTGTTTCCTCTCCTAGATATTTAAAATGATTTAACTTCTCAGTTTCCTCATCTGAAAAATGGAGCTGATAATAGTGGTACCATCATCGTAGGGCTTTCATGAAAATTAAATGGGGGAGTTCAGACAGAGGGCTTAGGAGTGTGTGCCCTAGAGTCAACACTTTGTCACCATGTCTCCTGTGACGGTGTATATGATGAGTGGCATCACAGCTGGATGGGGTGTGAGACACATTCATCATTCATCCATTCAGGGTATCAGTGAGCAGCTTGCTGATGGGCACAGTGCCAAGCTTGAAGGATATGCCAGATGCATTCCCTCCTGTCCCTCTCCTCACAAGGCTTACACTCTGGTGGAGGAGGTCCAGACAAGACCAAAATGAGATAAAGGCTATGAAGTGGTAGGAGAGACAAAACTGGGGAGGTGAGCTAGAGTGAGGGCTAGAGGATGGATGGAAGCATGGTATCCTTTGATTTTACGATGTGAAAATCCAGTCTTTCAAAACATGGGGGGCAGAACCATCCTGGTGGTGTGAACTCATGAGTGATAGCCATGCAGGAGGCAAGAGTGAGGTGGGTCTGAGAGGTAGGTAGGGCTCATAGGCCCTGGTCAAGTGCTGTGGTCCTGTCCTGTGTACACACGGCAGCCATACTTGGGAGGCAACTAAGTCACATGGTTCCATGTCCATCAGATACATGTATGACATTTAGTGCAAATTTATGATATATAATGGTTACATATATAATTATCTATTACATGTATACACATAGATTTAAAGATAGCCCTGGCCATTGTGTGCGGTGAGGATGGTGGAATGGAAGGACTAAAGTAGTAACAGAAGAGTAACAGAAGAGATGCAGGCCAGCCAGGAAGGACAAAGCCAACAGAGTTCTCAGGAACGATGGAGAGGATGGGAAAAGGGAGCATGGCTTGGGGGGACTTTGAAGAGGGCACTGCTTTTAGACATGCAGTGCTACCCGGAAAACACAGATGGCTTCACTAACAGTCATGTATTGTGCAAAGAGGCCATATGGACCTCCCTGGAGTGCCCCAAATTTAATGTATGGATCTCGGAAAACTGCAGGTAGATGCGGCATGGAGGAGGAAATGTCAGACTATTTTGTGCATCCCAAATTACCCTGGTACTTAGACTTGCCTGTGGAATCAAAGCACAAGGAGCTTTCTAAAATAATTGTGACTTGATCAGCACCCAAGTAGAACCCTTTGCTCTGACCTCATCTTGTCTTCTTTGGTCCAAGGAAACCTAAAGAGCCTTCCATTTTCTACAAGGCATCAAGGTAAAAGGAAACGCTCCCATGCGCTGAAGCCGAGCAAATGTGGGCAGAGCGATGTCCGAATGAAAGGACGGCAGAAGGACATGGAAGTCCCAGGGAGAGCTGAATAGACCGGCACAAACAAACAGCTTGCATTGTGACACGACGGCTCAGCTAGTTTTGCCCACATCATAGTTCCATTTATGCAATATTTCTGCCTGGTAGGCCACCTCCCCCACCTCGCAATATCAACACCGGGGATACCAGCGTTCTCTAGAATTGCTCATACAAACATTCTCTTTGGATGAGAGGTTTACAATGGTCAGATGACGGACATTCCAAATGACTGCCCAGAAGGTTCAACCTGCAGCAGCAAGAGAGCACGAGAACTAGCTTTGGAGGTGACAGGTTCGAGTCACGTCTCTGCCATGGAACAGCTCTGGGAATCAGGGCGGCAACCCTCATCCTTTCAATTTGTTTTCTCTTCGTTGGAAGTTATCAACATCCCCCTCAAAGATTTGTCCTGAGGATGAACTATGGTGTATGTTCAAATAATGGATCAAATTAATAAAACACAGAACAGCACTACCATCATTATCAAATAATATCAAATACACCATATTTTTAAAAGTCTATGGATTTTCACTTGCTGTATTTAATTAGCCAATTAACTAATTAATGAGTTGCACTAGATCGGCACTAAGTGGGCTCCGTAGGAGGCAAAAAAAGAAAAAAAAAAGAAAAACAAACAAACAAACAAACCCTGGTCTGATTTCAGCTCACCCCGCATCCCTAGTACCCAGAAGAGTAACACCAGCTAGAAGGAGGGGCTCAGTACACACGTGGTGAACGGCAGAAAGATGCAAGAGTGAACAAAAACCACTCTAGGGAACAAATGAACACCGCTGTTTGTGGGGCGGAGATGATCGCTCCTGCTGCACCGCTGTGGATTCGGAGCAACAGGAGGGGCTAGCTCTGTGCCACACACTAGAACTTCACAGTGAAATCTGGGATGGGACTGTGCCCAGTAGCCGCTACTGTCTCCTAAGCATGTCCACCTTGGATCTCTGCTTCCTCCTGCATGGAGTGTGTTTTCAAACGGAATTAAAGCCCCATGCTTTCCTAGTGCGGGCTTTTCGTTCGCTTCCTCAAGCCATCTGCTCTTTTATCTGTCAAAACTTATTGATTTTATTTGAAAACTTTTAAGTAGAAGCTTCCAGGCAGGGGCAGAGTTAAGTGTAGAAGCTTCTAGCTTGTCTCATCCTGAGCAGCTGCAGTAAGGCAATAAGGCTTAGGATTTAAATTCATTATTATCTCCACGCTGATGTCACTTTCTTTCCCCTGCTCTTGCATTGTTCCGGGATGTTACATAAGGCTTAGGAGCCACCAGACTAACACTGCTTCTTAGAAATGACCTTTCAGGGAATTTTCCTTATGTGATGAGATGCTGGTAAAGCAAGGATAATAAAGAATACACTTCCCTTCTACCTCACCTTTTACCCAAAGATGACTGAAAGCTTTATGAACATTACTTAAGCCGATCTCCTAATGCTCCTGAAAGAATTATCCACTGCAGAAAACAAAAACTAAATGTAAAGGCACCTTAGTTAGAGTCAGCCAATCACAGAACATAGTTAGAGTCAGCCAATCACAGAACAGTTCCCACCTTCAACCTTCCTCCACTGTAGGCTTAGGAAGCTCCTACTCATCCTACAAAACCCTGTTCAGGTATCACCTCCCCTAGGAAACCTCCCATACCTCTACCTTCCATGACAAATTAGGTGCACCCCCTTCCATTCTACTCTCAACATTTTCTATATGCATCTCCCTACAACCCTTATTGAAATTTCTGCAGTTTGTATTCTTGTTTATCTGTCTCCCTAGAGCCCAGTTTACTCAGGATATGCACCCGTTTTTCTCACCAAGGACATGTACAAATTCATTATTTTAGTGTTCTCTGAATGTCTCCCATAGTATGGCACGTAGCAGATATTCAATACATCTACATTTAACTAGACAAGATTTCTATTTCGTTTGGGAAACAGATTTTTTTACTTATTTTTAAAGACTTTTTTTTAAAAGATTTTATTTTTAAGTAATCTCTACACCCAACATGGGGCTCGAACTTAGAACCCTGGGATCCAGAGTTGCATGCTCTACTGACTGAACCAGCTAGGTGCCACTAGATTTTACTTTTTTAGAACTGTTGTAGGTTCACAGAAAAATGGAGCGGAAGGTACAGAGATTTCCCATTTACCTCCTGCTTCCACACATGCATAGCCTTCCCCATTACCAACAAGCCCCAGCAGAGTAGTACATTTATTACAATTGATGAACCTACACTGACACATTGTTATCACCCAAAGTCCATAGTTTACATTAGGGCTCACTCTTGGTGTCATACAATCTATGGGTCTGGACAAATGCATAATGACACGTATCCACCAGTGTGGTATCACACAGCCTAGTTTCGCAGGTCTAAAAATCCTCTGCTCTGCAGGATTCTGTTATTGGTCATCAAAGCACACTTTCTACAGCACAGCTAGAAAACTCTTCGCTTCTAATTCAGCACCAAATTGATTTCAAAGGAAAAAACAAAAACAGGAGAAGACCTTCTCAACCCCACCTGCTCTAATTTCTCTATAAAATAAACCAACCAGCATCCTCAAGAACTTGTGGTTAAATTTAGTGGTCTAGACCACACCGAGCAAAGCAGCTTCTACTCTGTTTGCCTTACAAGTGCTTTCAGGGTCCTAAAAGATTTAATACGATGTCTTGTGCCTAGACCAGGAGTTCTCATCCTGTTTTGCACAGCAATACTCATTACTGAAGGGCACATGTGGGATGCTCTGATTGGCGATCTATCTTCACTTTCTCTTTGACTTGAGAGAGAGGGGACAGGGACATCTTTGAGAGGGAAGGATGGTATCCCAGTTTGGATCCGCCTTAACTTGCAGAAGAAAGCAAAACATTTGTCAATTCCAGTGCTTTAGCTGTCATTAGTGATTATTGTGCTAAGTCTAACTGTTCCCATGAAATACCAAGAATGTGTTATGACACCCTATTATGCCTGGCTGGCCTGATACAGGACTCTGAAGACAGAGCAACCAATGTTCTTAAGTAACTTTAGGGTCAAAGGAAGAGCTTTTTTTTTTTTTTTTTTTTTTTTTTTTTTTTTGAAGTTGACAAATCATTTGTACACTATGAAAAAATTAAATGAGATAATTGCATACAAAGCATTTAGCACAGCATGTAACACAGAGCAAATACCCAATGAATTGAGCTACTCTGTAATAACAACATTAATAATTACTATTTATTGAGAGCTTATTATGTGCCAGGAGCTATGCCAACTGCATTTTCTGTTCCTTTTTAATATTCCTGACAAGTCTGAAAGGTATTGTTTTAATCCCTGTGTTACAGTGGGAGTAAATTAAATTTTGTAATTTTCACTGGGTTGCAAGCCATTGTAACTTAGCAGGTGAAGAACAGGGTCTATCTGCCTTCAGAGTCCAATAAACTATCCTGCCACTCTTTAAGGAAACAAGGGGCATTGATTAAGTGTCCATGCCCTATAGTGTGTTCAGCAGGTGCCATATGGGAGGGAATGAACTCTGAGCCCTCTAGCAAATTAGTCTAGTTGAAAACAGCAAGATATCCAGGTGGAAGATGAGCAGTGGTAAGACAGTGTACGGTGAGCTGTCAATTAAGTATTTCATCTCAGTGTGCTCCGGGCTTAATGGAGGAAGAGACTAAGGGGTTGGAGGGGTCAGGACAGACCTCAGAACTTGAGATGGACTTGAAATTATCTGTATGATCTGCATACTCTGCTGTGATTTTATGAGTGAGGAATGTATTGGAACCACCCTGAAGGGGGTGGGGGTTTCTAAACTTCACTTCCCTACCCCTAACAGACATACCTAAAGAATTATTGAACAAACTGAGGGTTGCTGGAGGTGGGGAGGAGGAATGGGGTGGCTGGGTAATGGACATTGGGGAGGGTATTGCTATGGTGAGTGCTGTGAATTGTGTAAGCCTGATGATTCACAGACCTGTACCCCTGAAACAAATAATACATTATGTGTTAATTAAAAAAAAGAATTATTGTTGAACTCTGCCATGGACATTGATGGCAATATTTAGAGTGTACTAACTGTGAGTGTGGACTGTGCAGTCAGATTATCTGGGTTCAAATTTTGTCCATGCCCAATCTCTCTTTGAACCTCAGTTTTCCCATCCATGAAAAAGGAGATATTGATTATGGTAATATGAAAATGTACAGAAAGCTCCTAGCATAAAGCTCAGAGTCTAGGGGATGTTTGGTGCATGATGCTTAATGTCAGTAGTACTGCTTTGGCTTGGTGAGGGAGAAAGAGGGTGGGAATCACTGATCTAAGATAGAGGTCAGAGGAGAAACTGCTCTGAACTCTCTGCCAAGAGCTAGTCCTGGACCCATGGCAGGGAGGGGGCAGACGAGCTGCTTACAGGCAATATAATTTCAATTTATCTTGGGACCTAAACTTTCTAATCTAAAGACATCATTGATGGTTCTTCTTAAACAGCTCTGACTCCAAATGGCCACTTAAACAAAATGGAATGGTATGATTTCATACACACGCTCTTGGGACTAGTAGAATTCCTTGAACAGATAAAATATTAAAGAAAAAAGTTAATGATGTTGGCTAAAACCCAAGAAGAGTTCACTTCAGGCTACTGAATCATCTTTCATAGGAGATTTTAAGAAGAGCAGTAACACTCAACAATGTGGGACCAATGGTTTGACTATCCCTGAATTCGCTCAAACGTTTCCTGGATGTTTCACTTTCTCCATCTATTAAACGTGGATAATACTTGTGCTGGCAGCTCTATATAAAGAGTTGTGAGGATTAAATAAAGGAATGAATGCAAAGCATTTAGCACAGTTCTAGGCATTTAGTTACCATTCAACAAACATTCAGAACTCACCCTTCCAGATGCTAGGCTAAAATCTGGGGCTACCCAGATGAATGAAATATCTAAGAGCTCTCCTAATAGTTTTCAGTAGTTGTCTCTTGCATGTCTGCAAACTCTTCCAGGACAGAGTTCTGGTCTTCTTCATCTCTACCCATCAAAGAGATGGGTATCAGAGATGAATCTCTGGTATTCACGTCTTCATCAGAGATCTCTATATCTGGTATTCATCTTTATATCATCTAATACCAGAGATGAATCTCTGGCATTCATCTCTACCCATCAGACAGTGAAGCTTAACAGTTGTGACTTGAATGAATGGGTACAGAAGACCCAAACCCTGGGTTTAAGAAACTCCTTGGAGGGAAGAGAGACTTGTAGACAAGAAATTATAATGCAGTGTAACTGGTGTGGTCAAGGGGCTTTGGGCTCATAGAAGTCCTAGGTGAATAGCACCATTGTGCGAGAGGCAGAGCAGACCAAGTTCAGGTCTGCACCGCCCCAGGCTGGCAGGTAATAAGTAACATGTGTGGAGTACACTGACATCTGACTGTAGTCACTCCAAGTTCTTCAGTTGAGCCCTGTCATTTGGCTAATGTTCCCCACACATCAGTGCAGTGACCTATGACCCTCCTGGCCCCAAGAGCAGCTCTGTGAGCCTGTTTTGTTAGATTTCTGCCCAGAGCACTTGGCCATAACAAAGTGGAGCGGGGAGAAATCAATACAACCTGAACCGAACACTCAGTTAAAACATTAGCCTTCAACTCTGGATTCACGCCCTTGTCACTAACATCCAAAGTGCTTTTGCTCCGTGATCTGCCCTGAGCCTAGTAAGTAAACATGAAGGCGGAAAAAGAAATGGCTCCAGGGCACGGGCAGGTAAAGGCACTAGGTTATAAATGGGAATGCACAGGGGGAGGGATTCCCAATGTGGTGGTGGGGGGGGGGTCGAAGGAACACAGGCTCTTTAAATGTGAGCTTGTGACCTTAGGAATTTTCTCCACCTCCCTGGGCCTCAGTTTTCTTACTTGGCAAGAGCAGTAAGGCTGTTGTGTCAATTCGGGGAGCATTAGAGCACGTCGAGCCCTGGCTCCCGGCTGACGTTCAGTACATGGTAGCTTCTGAGAACAGCTTTTCTGCCGCTCCTAAGGAAGTAGGCAAGGCCAAACGCAGTGCAAATCTTTGACTAACTACATGAATCAACGCTATACCAATGCAGGCTTTCACAGTTTTGTGTCAGGAATACTTGCTAAACACTTATCATGTGCTACCTACTCCGTTAAGAGCTGAGGACCCAGAGGTGGGTGAGACAAGGGGCAAGAATATAAATCATTTTAACCAAATTCTGAAGCGACATTTACAGAGAAGAGAATGTACCAGGTGACAAGATGCACGGAGAGGGGCGAGCAGCTCAGCACGGAGAAGATTTGCTGATTTGCATATAAAGGATAAGGACAAAGTCAGCTCTGGGAGGAAAGGGCGATAGGGCATTCCAAATTAAAAGAAGACAAAGACAGGGGCGCCTGGGTGGCTCAGAGGGTTAAGCCTCTACCTTCAGCTCGGGTCATGGTCTCGGGGTCCTGGAATCGAGCCCCACATCGGGCTCTCTGCTCAGCGGGGAGCCTGCTTCCCCCCCCCCTCTACTTGTGATCTCTCTGTGTCAAATAAATAAAAAAGAAGAAGAAGAAGAAGAAGACAAAGACAGATGGAGATAATAGGGGGTGAGTGTGGGGTCCTGGGACCTGAGGCTGCTGCCAGGTCACAAAAGCCCTGTGAGCCCATTTTGGAGGGAATGTACTCTGAGAAGGTATGTACAGTCGATTTTATGTAAGGGGGCACCTAGGTGCTCAGTCGATTAAGCTTCTGCCTTTGGCTCGGGTCATGATCTCAGGGTCCTGGGATCGAACTCCACATTGGGCTCTCCACTCAGCAGGGAGCCTGCTTCTCTGTCTCCCTCTGCCTGCCTCTCTGCCTGCTGGTGATCTCTCTCTCTCTGTCAAATAAATAAATAAAATCTTTTTTTTAAAAGAAGTTTTTACATAAGGACAGATTTGCATTGGATACATTGCTTGGGCTTCAGGGTGGAATGGGAAAAGCGACTATTGCACGAGTAGTTAGGGTGTTATTCCTACATTCCTTTCCAAACCAAGCAAGTACAAGAGTCTACAGCCTCTTCTGGGTGGTCCAAGTTGGCAATTACACAAGCAAGGATAATTTCTGGACACCTAATCTTTCCCTCGCGGACAAGCGGTTTTAAGCAGGCCTCTCTCGGTGCTCATGCTCCCTACTTCCTCATCACAAATTTGTCCATCTCTGCTGTGTCTGCAGGACCGAGCTCATTACTCTCCATTATCCATCCCCACTCAATAACATGGAGCTGAAAGTGGAGGTCACGGGTTCCAGCCCTGCTGATGTCTGCTCAGGTTAAGCAAACTCAAGTCCTTGTAATCTCAGGAGGGGGGTGACCATGCCAGACAGGAGAGGTCTGTCTGTACGGATCTCCTCCAGTCCTCTGAAGAGAGGGACACATAAGCCACCTGACTGAACATACACACATATATGTCTGTACTCTCCTACCTAAACCATCCTAGATCTTCATAGTTATTAATAAAATATTAAGTTATTCCAGGTAATCACCTATTTTACTGCAACACATTTAAATTCATTCTTCTCCGATATAAGAAGAGCTAATGAGGCAAATGATTAACCTCATGGTAGAAAACAGACAGATGTAAATAGGGCTTCAGAAATAAGTAGATTTTTATGCAAAGTGTGTCATATACACTATCTTATCAAAATCTATATCCTCTATTAAGTTCTAAATAGATGAGGACTTTTCATTTGTTGTAGAAAATTTAGTATTAAATTTTTTTTTTTTTTTTTAGATTTTATTTATTTGAGAAGGAGAGAGAGAGAGCAAGCAGGTGAGAGCACAAGAGCCGGGGGGGAGGAATGGCAGACTCCCCACTGGGCAAGGAGCCCAGTGGAGGGCTGGATCCCAAGACCCTGGGATCATGACCTGAACCAAAGGCAGCCGCTTAACCTACAGAGCCACCTGGGTGCCACTAGGATTAATTTTTAAAAGGTTACTCAGTTGTAAACTATAGTCATTGTTCATCCACAATGTCCACATTCATAAAGTAAAAGACATAGTTTTCACATGATATCTGAACATGTTCATGTTCCTTAGCCAGAGGGAGCACAGGAGACCCACGAGGAGGCACTGCTTGTTCCCACCTAGTACTAGGATAATTTTTGGAATTACTCCCATTTTGTTAAAAACAGCCTCATAAAGAGGCTTCCCAAGCATAAGAGAGGTAAGATAAATTTATTCTTTTCTTCATTCCTCTCAGCCTTACGATGAGCCTGAATCAAATGGCAGGGCCCAGAACATGAAGAGAACATCAACCCCACAGTATGAGAAGTGACCCCCATCCCTTCACATAGGCCTCCGACATTAGTGATGAGACACGTGCTACCCTAACCTGCAGAACACAGTCCCCTTGTTACATTCTGCCCAAAGTGACAGCATCAAGACCTGAAATTCTTTCTTCACGTCTAGAATGCTGGCTGCTAAGCTTGGATCCAGATTCTTCCCACAGTGCACAGACTATTTTTAGAACTTGGTTTCCTCATCAGATTTATAGAGAAGCGAGTTAATTCAGACCTTGTACCACAGGAAGTGCCTGGAAAAAAAAATTGATAAAAGCAACTCATTATTCCTCCCCAAGAGCCATCAGGGAGACTTTAATTAAGTCACCCTGACACACAGAACAGCATCAACCGGAACACTGTTTCTCAGGTCCTCCCTTACAAATCCAACAGTCATCTTGGCAGAGTATCCAGACCGCTCTTCAGGGCAGATCTTTTTAGACTCCCCATTTGTCATCATCTAATGATGAGAGGATTAATTAAAATGGTGGTTCCTCAACACGTGCTCTTGAATGAAAGGAAGTATTATTAAGTCACTAATAAGGAAATGAGGAAAAAAGAGGGAGCCAGTGGAGTTTCCTGAAAGGCTTTCCTCACTCTTTCCGCAACACAGTAACCATCAGCTCATGAAGAGTTGCCCTCTCACACAGCAGTCTTTGATGTATTTTTGCTGATGATAAAGAAACAATCACATTTCATACCAAAAGAGAAAATTCATGGTAGTCCTTTTAGGGTAAAACAGGATGCCTGGAAAAAACCCAGAGAACACGTCTCTAAGTGAACATGTGGTTAGAGGAACAACGGTTTTTCAGAACGATCGCTCCCTGCAAGTTCACACCCCGCGGAAGAGCTGTGAATCACTCCTTCAAGGACCAGCAGACAGGGAGGAGGAAAGGCGTCTGGGGCTTTCTGCCACTGAAAAGAGCCAAGGTAACACTTGACCAAAAGTGAAGTGGAAAACATGTAATTCCTTCCAATAACAAGAGCTACTATTATTACGGCTAATGTATGAAGTTCTTTATCTGAACGATTTCATTAATCCTCTTAACGCTCCTCTGAAGGTGAGTTTTATTATTTCCAGTTTGGAGCAACAAACCAGAGGCTCAGAGAGCTAAATCCTCCCAATCTCACGGTAAAGTGTGTTCCGCTGGGGAGAGCCTCCATACCCCTCCCCTGCCCCAGGGCACCCATGGGGAGCTTAGCAGAAGCAGGAAGGGCACAAATAAGGGGGATTCCTGAGTTTCTTCTTAACATGCTGGGAGCTCACTAAACCTTTAGGGTGAGGAGGCAACCACTAAAGAGGCTGGTTTCAGAGAGTAGGGAAGCGTCACATACGCTCGAAACTTGAACCCTCACGCGCACTGCTCCCGTCTTACCTGTTCCCAAGTCGGAACAGCTCAAAGACCCTTCAGGCATCTAACTTCTAAGCACATTGCACTGAATTCATACTTCCCCGGGGGCAAGCAGTCCAAGTCAGAGATGCTCCTGGCCTCATGCCCCTAAGGCCGTCTCCAGCTTTGGCTGGGAAACCTGACCGTCTGCCTCCGCAGCTCGTTCCTAAGGTGGGACCCAGGGAACCATCCCGCCAACCGCTCCGTGGACTAGGACCGAAGAGCACCAGGACCTTTGAAATGGTGAGTGCTTGGGCCAGGACTCCTGGGGAAGCACTTTACAACCTGAGGCGCTCTCAAAAATATCTCTTCTTAGGGATTCACAGTGAACATTTCCATTTTAAAGGCTCTGAAAAGGCCGGGGTTAAAAACTGGTTCCGATTTTGGGGTAGCCAACACTTCCCTAACCTTTTTGGGGTGACCAGAGCTTTAGTCCATCCCCTTCACACCGTGTACCCCAAAACTCCTTGGGGAGACCCACATCCATGGTCGCAGCCTCCGACTCTGGTCTCTTCAACATTATTCCTGCTAACTCGCCACCCTTCCTCCTTTCTACAGCGTGAGCTCCTTAAAACGTGAACTGTGTCTCACTGCTTCTCTGTAATCCTTGTTGACCTCCCTCTGCATTCAGGTGAAGTGCAAACCCCATTCCACCACTCCTAAGCTCCCATAGCACTGACACTGAGCCCACTCCCGTGACTTTGACATTGACCATTCCTTTCCCTCAGTAACTTCCAGCCTCACTGGCCTCCTCCCAGTTCCTAAACCAGACAAACCTTTCCTGTTATAGACATCTGCTCTTGCCTCAGTCTGAAATATGAGACTTTATGGCTTCTTGTCCTTCGGGTCTCCACCTAGCCATTCTCTCTTCAGACAAAGCTTTTGCAAGCACCAAAGGAGCAACCCTCTCCCTTACCCTTCTCAATCCCTTACTGCCTATCACAGTGAATTTGTAAAGTGGGGTCCCCTGACTAACGGCGTCCACAGCAGCTGTGGGCACTTGTCAGAAGCTCAAGTTCTCGGACTGTGCTCCAGACCTGCTGACTGAGAAGCTCTGGGGGCAGGGGGAGCAGTCATTTGTGTATTAACAAGCCCTCCAGCAGATCATGAGACACACTAAAGTTGCACTGTCCCGTGACAGCATCCTGGCTTTTTCCTGCATGTTTGTCACCAACTGTCATTATTCTTTATTTAGCTTGTTTTATCCAAGTCCCTTGCTAGATTCATAAGCACAGTAAGGATAGGACTTTGGCCAGCCATCATTGTAGTCCAGGACTGTGGCTGACGCTAATTACTATCTCCTGAATGAATGAATGTATGGAATACACCTCAGGGAAAATGGGTTTAAATAGGCGCTGTATTAGCTGATGGCTAAGCTTCAAGTGTCATAAGCCACACGCCACCAGTTTTACTCTTCATTCATTTACTCAGTGTTTATGGCCATCTTTTATAGGCCAGGTACTATTTCAGACAATATAAATACAAAGAAGAGCGAGTCTTTGGTCTAAAAGAAATTAGAGGCAAGGGGGAATTGTAAAAAAAACAAAACAAAACAAAAAACCCAGGTAAACACACAATGATCTCAATCGGCTAAGTGTTATAATTAAGTCTAGCAAAACCCATCAGAAGCATGAGAAATGTGCATGCATTATCTTTGACCTAGTTTTTCCAGTTCTAAAAGTTAATTCTAGAAAAATAATCAGGGACATACACAACAGATTTATCAAATGAGTGGTTATCACAGCATTATTTATAGTACCCTAAATAAAAATCAGAAAAAACCTAGATGTAAAAACAGAGAGTAATTTAAAAATTATCCTAGCTATAAGACAGAAGGGTAAAAAATATTGTATTTTAGAAGAATTCTTAATAATATATGAAATTTTAAAAATATACTGTTAAGTTAAAAAGCTGTACGAAATCATTTTTATAGTATATACACTATAGCCATACATACGCACATTGTATAGAAACATACTTAATAAATTGGACATAGAAACATACTTAAATATATTGGAAAGGTGCTTACTGACATAGTAACAGAAGTTACTAGGTGGTGTGATAACAGGTAATTTTTCTCTAACATTTCTTTGTATTTCCAAATCTCCTATAATGCACTACAACAGTTAGAGAGAAATGTCAAGGGCAATGGGTCAGAGCAGAAGGAACACATAAACCTGCAGTGTGGCATAGAGGGTTTCAACACAGAGGACGTGTTGTTTGAGCTGGGACTTGAGAATGTATGGGAGCTGGTGTCAAGGAAAGGTGTCAGCACTGGCAGGAGTGAGGGAAGCGTAGTGTGTCTGGGGGACAAGGAGCAGCCCAGGGAGGATGAAGCAGTTGTAGACATTTGCAGCAAATCTCTACAGAGGTTTCCAGTTGCAGCTCTCCACCAAATCTACAGAGAACAAGCTGTTTGTTTACCTTCACAAAAGAAACAAAGCCCCATATGGACAGTGGCATTCTTTATTAATCAAAATCAGAGTTCACTTATGCATGATGGGCCATCCATGCTCCACAGGGCTCCCTTCTCAGCATTTTGAAAAGCCACAGACAGGTCTTCCTGTTGTGTAAAGGATTATACAAATAAATAGAAACCATACCAATGGTTTCACTCTGGCTAGATTATTATGT
This sequence comes from Enhydra lutris kenyoni, assembly GCF_002288905.1. Taxonomy (NCBI): domain Eukaryota; kingdom Metazoa; phylum Chordata; class Mammalia; order Carnivora; family Mustelidae; genus Enhydra; species Enhydra lutris. The sequence continues at coordinate 4,872,122 of NW_019154134.1, forward strand.
GATAACATCGGATGGAAGAGGAAGAAGGAGGACATTCAAAGATAACCTTGTATCTTAGACTTAGAGCTCCCAGTGCTAGAATTCTAGAGGCAGGTCTAATCTCATGGTCTGGCCATCGTCAATGGTCAGGATTACTGAATGAGCAGTAAAATACCCCTCAGATGCTCATTCATCGCTCAGCACCAATACATAAATTTCAAAGGCCATGATAAGTGTGGCTTGACAACCTGGAGACAGATGATAAGGTCTCAGCTTCTGATCACTGAACACAATAAATCCCTTACAAACCCGTTGCTACTAATTTTTTTTTAAGACCTATCTTTTGCTGTCAATCATTTTCAGGTCAATTACATGAGAACCTGTTGACCTGAAGCATACTCAGATTTGGGTAAAATGCAGTTCAATATGAATTTTGGGAAAGATTCATGCGGTTTAAACACAGAGGGTTGCCCTGGAGATGATTTATAGGAGAGGTTACAAACTCAGATGTCAGTGGAGGAGTGACAGATGATCAGTTGTCTAGCAAACTCAGTTTTCCCTTCTGCAACAGGAATCAAGTTTTAGCTGGGCACCTGATTAGGTACAAACATGTTTCAGATTCCCTTGCTGTGGCAGACATGCTAGAAACTCACCAAACGATCTTTCCATTTTTCTTGGATACTCAGCCTATCAGCATTTCCCAGTCTCCTATGCAGTTAGGAGAGGCCACGCGACTGAGTTCTAGCCACTGGGATAGCAGTAGAGATGGTATAACCTGTATTCAGGCCCATAAATAATACGCAAGCTGAATTCTATCTGGGTCCCCAACTGCCGGGAAAAGGAGACATTCAAAGACCCACCTACATGAACTCAGAATGTATATAACCTCTGAGCCAGAAATCCTCCTTCAAGGAGGCTACTCTACAGAAGCACTGGAGTCATTTATACACAATACACAGAGGGTCACTTACATGGGCGTTCATTGCAGAATTGTTTATTACAGTAGACAACTGGAAACAATTCAATTACTCCACAGGAAATTATTCCACGGGAGTTAAATTATGTTAACATCCATACCACAAAATACAATGCCATCTTTAAAAAAGGGAAGATGGCTCTGTTTGCACCGACTTGGAAAGACCACCAAGAGCTGCTGCTGAATACAAAAAGCAAGCTGCGGGGTGATTCAGTCCCTCAGCCATCCGGCATTTATTCTGTTTGTCAGGCACTATTCCAGGCACTGGGGCTAACCTAGTCAACAACACACACAAAAACCCTTGCCCTATGAAGCTAAATGCATATAGGAGGTATTTTTAAACATCCTAAAATGATACATCAACTAGTAATATAAATGTATTTATTCCCAAATATATATAGAGAGAGAATCCATAATGATGAGCTCTGGAGAAGGGAGTGGAGATAAAAAGGGGGATATTAACCTCTTGGTCTATATTCTTTGGTGTTGTGTGAATTCATTTGATGGGAATGTATCTGTGCACTGGAATGCAGTAGTAGTAGAATGTGTTCTAGTAATGGACCCCAAACCTCGCCCTGCAGAACCCCTCAGGGGCCACCCTTAGGAAACAGAGAGGCATTTTTCCTCCCTCCACCACCATCACTGTCATCTATTTTATTTATTTAAAGCTGCAGTGAGCTTTCTTTTGATCCAAGGTTCTGTAGCAACAAAAATGTAAGAACAGTCCATCTTGCTCATTATCAGAAAATTATTTTGATACACAAAAGAATAAGGAATAAGAGTGAAAGCCTCATCTGGGCCTCAAACTAGACTGATCCCAGATCATTGAAGGGTTTTGATTGTCTGTCCCTTTACTGCTAAGGCTCCTCTGCCTATAAAGGTCAAGATTTCCTCTTTTCGGATGTCAGATATCACTCAATAAACACCACGGATGAGTTTGGAGGTGGAAAATGCATTTTCGAATAGAAGAGTTTTTGTTTTATTTTATTTTAAAATCGTGTTAGCCCCTAAAACACCCCTGTAATAGCGAAGATAAAGTTAATCCAGCAATGCATTTACCATAGCAAACCTCCGGAACAGAAACACATTACTTCCCTCTGATGGAATTTTAAATCCGCATAAGGGATTAAACAGTATTATCTAGCTGATGGAGAGCAATTTGGGAAACACAATGGATTATGGGGAATGACCATTCTGTGTGCCATCGTTTGTATTCTAGGAAGTCCTTTTGGACCTTCCATGATTAATATGTCTGATATAATTCTAAGGAGGTGGTGTCTTTTCTAACTTCTCATTTCTTCTTTTCAAAAGGTCTGCACAAAGCAGAGTTCAACTCCCTTTCAGACTGCAGTTGACATAATCCAGACCGAATTACAACCGTGAGAATGGTCTTGCTTCTGCAACTCCTCTTTAGTTTGGTTGACTAGGGCAAACAGAGCACATTCCCCCTTGTATTAGCACATCCACTACGGCTCACTTTAAAAAAGAAATGTTGTCTGAAAGAACACAGAGTGAATGGACTGAATTGACAGAAAGAACCCAAAGATTAGCAAAGTTCCTTCTTTCTTTTGCCTTCCTTTCCACTTGCTTCTGTGTCAGGTGATCTAAGACCTGTCCTGTGTATATAAAATAAAACAACCAAACAGAAAATTGTCTCTCCTTAATCTGGCATTGCCTGAAATATCTTAACCCTAGGAGCCAATCTTAATTGTTGTGAGATACTTCTTTTTTTAAATGTGAAACATCCAGATAATCTGTCTTCCTAGGACCTGGGAGAGCCTTGCTACATAGACCATCTCTTCCCTTAAATGTCTCCTCCTTCCCTGACCCCAGGGAATAAGTAATGTTAATAAGTAATGCCAGCCACAAGAGGAAATATCTTAGTACTTATAGGTCAACATAAGAGAAAAAGTCCATTTTGTAGGTTTTGTGATTTCTGTGGACTCAAGCATTGGATTAATCATAAGCAAGATGAAATCTCATTTTTTGATTCTCTGGGATCTTTGTTCTAACTTGGTGAGTGACAATTGCTTTGTGTTTCTGTTTTTCTAAAAACTAAGAGAAAAGCTAACAATGATGATATTTGCAATCTCTTTCACACACAGTGAATTTACTAAAAGTTAGCTATTATTGCTATTATCATTACTACCAGTAATAAATTTTGTCATAAATTGAATTTAAAAATACAGTTTGAGATCCAGGACTACATAGTAAAAAGCTTCTCAGATTAAATTTTAGTAAACTCAAGGAAAAACTCCCTCATGATGGCAGATATAAAAAGTAAATGCACTAACATTGCTATTGACCTCAGAAGAATAAAAAGGATTTTAAGAGAATGCTAGTAACAACTGTACACCAACAAACTGGAGACTCAGAGAACTTAGTTCTCTAAGAAACTGGACAAAGTCCTAGGAACACATGAATTACTAAAACTGACTCACAAAGAAATAGAAAATCTGAACAGACCTGTAACAAATCAAGAAACTGAATCATGAATTAAAACCTCTGAAAGAAAAGTCCGGGATCAGACAAAATCACTGGTGAATTCTACCAAAAAATTAAAACAGGAATAAACACTAATTCTTTTAAAACTTTCTCAAAAAAATTGAAGAGGAGAAAACACTTCTTTATTTATTCTATGAAGGCAGTATTATTGTGATACCAAAGCCAGATAAAAGCACTACAAAAACAAACAAAACCAACAAACAACAACAAAAAAACCACTACAGACCAATATTCCTTAAAAATATATGTAAAAATCCTCAAAAATATATTAGAAAATTCAGCAGCATTTTACAAAGATTATTTATCCCTGTGAAGTAGGATTGATTCTAAGATTTCAACAGTGATTCGATAACTAAAAACCTATCAATATAAAGCACATTAATACAGTGATTAAAAAAACACACTATCATCTCAATGGATACAGAAAAAGCATTTAGTAAAATCTAACACCCTTTCATGAGAAAAATACTCAATAAAGTAAAAAGAGAAAATAAAAAACCTCCCTAACAGGATAAAGGTCATATATGAGAGATCTTTAACTATATTATACTTAATGGTAAAGGACAGAAAACTTTTCGCCAAAGATTAGGAACAAGACAAAGATGTCTACTCCACTGCTTCTATTTGACACAGCACTGAAATTTCTAGTCAGAGCAATTAGGCGAGAAATAAAAGCCACCCAAATTGGAAAGGAAGAAGTAAAACTACCTCTACACTTACATGACAAGATTTTTATCCAAAAAAAAAAAAAAAAAAAAAAAACCCACCAAAAACAAAAAACCCCAAAGAATATAGAAAAAAAACTGTTATAGCTAATATACGAATTCAGCAAAGTTACAAAATACAAAATCAACACATAAAAATCGGTTGTTTTGGGGCACCTGGACGGCACTGTTGGTTAAGCATCTGACTCGTGGTTTCAACTCAGGTTGTGATCTCAAAGTCAAGGGATAGGGCCTGTGTGGGGATCCACACTCAACATGGAGTCTGCTTAAGATTTCCTATCCTTTTGCCCCTCCCCCAACACACATGTACTCTCTATCTCTAAAATAAATAAATCTTTTTAAAAAATCAGTTGTATTTCTGTACACTAGCAATGAGCAATCCAAAAGAAAATTAAGAAAATAATTTCATTTATGATAGCATATAAAATACTCAGGAATAAGTTAACCAAGTCAAGACTTGTACACTGAAAACAACAAAACATTGCTGAAAGAGATTCAAGACCAAAATTAATGGGAAAATATTCAGTGTTCATGGTTTGGAAGACAATATTGTTCAGATGATACCACTACATGGTAGTAGATATGTCCAAAGTGGTAGACAAATTCAGTGCAATCCCTATCAAAATCCCAATGGTATTTTTTGTAATCTAAAATTCATATGAACTGTCCAAGCCTCATGAAAAGCCGCCAGCTAACAACACACTCAATGGCAAAAACTGATGTCTTTTCCTCTAAGATCAGGAACAAGACGAAGATGCCCACTCACTAGTTCTATTCAATATAGCATTAGAAGTCCAAGCCAGAGTGATTAGGCAGGAAAAAGAAAAATCAGAAAGGAAGAAGCAAAACTATATCTATATAGAGACAACTTATTATATCTAAAAAATCCCCTGAATGAAACCACAAAAGAACCTGTTACAGCATAAACAAATTCAGCAAAGTTATAAGGTATCAAATCAACACATGCAAAAAAAGTGCATTTTTGCACACTAGCACTGAACTATCCGAAAAGAAAATTAAGAAAATGACTCTTTAATAATAGCATAAGAATTAATAAAACACTTAACCAAGGAGGTGAAAGACTAATAACTGAAAACTACAAAACATTGATGAAAAAAAAATTAAGAGAAGAAGTTGCAAAGATATCTTATATTCATGCAATGGAAGACGATGTTGTTAAAATTTCCATACTACCCAAGGAGATCTACAGATTCACTGCTATCCCCCCATCAAAGTTCTCATGGCATTTACAAAAATAGAAAAAAAAAATCCTAAAATTCATATGACACCACCAAAGAAATCTTAACAGCCAAATAAAACCTTAAGAAAAAAAGAAAAAAGTTGGAGGCATCACACTTCCTGATTCAAAATATATTAACAAAGCTACAGTAATTAAACAGTGTGATACTGGCATAAAAAACATGCACAGAGACCAATGGAACAGAATAGCGAGCGCAAAGCTAAACTCACTCACATAGGATCCAGTGATCTTCACCAAAGCTACCAAGAATACACAATGAAGAAAAGATTGTCTTTTCAACAAATGGCAATGGGAAAACTGGATATCCACAAAAGCATAGGACCCAGCAATTCCATTACTAGGGGACTATACCCCAAAGAACTGAAAGCAAGGATTCAAACATACTGCACACCAATGTTCATGCAGCACTATCACAATAGCTAAGAGGTGAAAACAGCTTAAGGACCCATCATCAGATGAGTGGAAAACCAAAACCTAGTATACAATGGAATACTATTCAGCTGTCCAAAGGAAGGACGTTCTGAGACATGCTACCACATGGACGAACCTCAAAAACATTAGGCTAAAGGAATGAAGTCAGACACAGAAGTGCAACTATTATCTGATTCTACTCTTATGAAATATCTAGAATAGGTAAAATCAAAGAGACAGAAAATATACTAGAAGTTCCCAAAGATTAGGTAGGGGGAGAAATGGCAAATTATCACTTAATGGGTACACAGTTTCTGTTGGGGACAATGGAAATTTCTGGAAATAGTTCTATTAATAGTCACACACACTATGAAGGTAATTAATGCCACTGAATTAAAAATGGCTAATGTGGCAAATTTTGTGTATTTTATGTTATATATTGTTTGCCACAAAAAAAAGTAAATAAAAAATCTACAAGTAGCATGGCTGAAATTAGGAATAGTACCATGTTGTTACATATATAGAACCATTTGCAATTTTTCTATGAATAATTTAGAAAACAAAAAGTAATCTTTACTTGTTAGAATTTATCAATTCTTTTTGTCTAATATAACAGTGAAAATTTAAATGATTCAATTGACTTCTTCAGTTTTGCCTAATATAGTAAGAAAGGTACTTAAATGTTTTTAAAAAATGAATGCACTGCTATGAGGGATTAAACTTGCCTGCACTGGGGACATTTAGGAAAAAGTAGATGATCATTCAGCAGGAAATGTTGGAAGGAATATATACAAATGGCAGTGTGTTGGACAAGGTAAGGGTTCAAAGTCCTTCCATTTTCGAGAGCCTAAGCCTCTATGAGAATTGTATACAACTGCCAAGCTTAAATTATTTCTTTCTTCCTCAGGCAGTGGCAAACCTACAGTTTCCAGCATTCCTGGTGAGAATTTACTACCTAGGTCTGGTGGCAGCTCCAATGAAAATATTCTCTGCTATCATTCCCCTGCCCCAAATGTCCCAAGAGCGTATCAGTTTTCATAAAGCAGATCACCTTAAAATAGTTCTTAATTACAGACTGGACCAGATTCCTCTCTGAAATTGTAATGTAGAAAATAAGGCTCTCAGGGTGCCTGGGTGACTCAGCTCAGGTCATGATCCTGGAGTCCCGGGATCGAGTACCGCATTGGGCTCCCAGCTCCATGGGGAGTCTGCTTCTCCCTCTGACCTTCTCCCCTCTCATGCTCTCTCTCACTGTCTCTCTCTCAAATAAAGAAATAAAATCTTAAAAAAAAAAAAAAAGGAAAAAAGCAAATAAGGCTCTGTTAATTCTCAATGTCTGCATTCAAGTGTTTCCAAGGAGAATATCCAGGGGCACAACACGATCAGGAAGGCTGTGACCAAGAGGGGAAGGTGAAGTGCTCATGGCCTGCCGACCTCAACCATGCAGCCTGTGGGGAGGCCCTCGGAGCACAGACTGTCGTGGAGATTGTCAGTGTTGTCAATTCTTGATCTTCTTCCTCCTAGGGACTGTCTTACTCACCCTTGGTCCTACTAATGGCATACAGCATCATTCCTTTCACACGCTCCGTCAACGTCTCTCAGAGATAAATGTTCACTCCTCCCAGACTTCATCGTGAGTTTTCTAGAACAAAGATGATGGAGATGGACGGAGATGGGTCCGTGGCTCAAACTGAGAAAGCGGAGGCAAGCGACCGAGGTTTCCAAATACAAAGCTGGGCCACAGAAGGCCGATACGGAAAACTGAGAATCTAATCAAACACATCTGGGCCTTGCATTCTCCACCTGCTGTCTTGCCCGGAATGAAGACACTTAAATCCCCATTAGAGGGGCAGGGCCACCCAGCTATGGAAATATAGAGCTGGACTCCAGTCTGCTTTGTGGGTCCTCAGCATGGCGGCCAGCTGATCAGCAAACAGTTCGCGTGGGGGCTCCAGTGCGAGGCAGGATGGACACAGCTGGCTGACACAGCAAGCCGTCGCGAACAACAACAAAAATGTCACTTAATTCGGGGGCCGAGCCAATCCAGCTGGGAAATCTCTCCGAGAAAGTCACAGGAAATGCCACTTCAGCTCGGATTCTCTTCGTCGGGTCAGAGACTCGAGTCTCCCTCAAGTCAGAGACTCAAAAAGAACACTCCACCTAGCTGGGGTCAACCCAACAACACTCAAGCGGCTCCTCCTTTGGTCTTTCCAGAGTGATTTTAGCTCTTTTGGAGAGAACACTGGAGAGACCAAAGGGGCTGCGTGCTGGAAAGGGGACCGTGCCCACTTCTCATTTCCAGAAAATGGATTGCCCCGCTCGCCAGTGACTCGTGGATTTTCTATCATGAGATCTGAACCCTGGGCCTGATGTACAGCGAGGCGCGCTGTTGGCATTTGCAGAAACCCTGACATCCCACATGGCAGGTCATGACTGGTGTCAGACAAAGGAGCATGCTAAATGACTTCCAGCCCGACGACGAGGCCAGTTATTACCGAGCTGTACTTTCCCCAGGTCTGAAGACTCACAGCGCTGGCACTGAAGCATGCCGGGGAGGAGATAAAATTTAATTAATAATTTCCTTAGAGGCCAACAGTCTATTACAACTGTGTTCCTTGCTGTTTCCTGCAATGACCTTATAGCTCATCAACATCACGGAGCCACCCTTGGTCATAGTCTTATCCCCAGGTTCAATTTATGGCTCAGGTTGCCCCGCATAATCAGCGAGACCGAAATAAAGATTTTCAGACGCTTTTGCTGGAAACGTCGCAGGGTCTGTGGAAGGCAAGCGCGGGCCTCCCTCCCTCTGCGCAGTCGAGGGTCTGCAGTAGATAGTGTGATTTCCTGGATTATTACTAAGCATTCTGGACAAAGCTGAAGACGAAGGGCAAGTCTGCTCCTCAGTTACAGGGGGTACATTTTGGGTTTTGTTAGATTGGACTAGAGAGGACACTAAATTAGGTAGTTTTTATGTATTCCAACAATGGACTCGATCTAATTATTTCTAAAAAACACAGAATTACAAGAAGTGATATAACAGGAGGGGATTTTTTTCTCCTACAGTAAAAGATACTTCCTTTACTATGGAAATACAATGTATTTTGGACCTATTACGTGAACATTTTGTAGAGCTGTGGGGGAAACAAAGTTTTCATTATCTTTGGGAATAGTGGCTGGCCGCAAATCTCGAAAACTACAGGTTTAATAAATATCTGTTGAATGAATAAGTCCGTGAATTCATTGTGAGATATTTTATATTTTGAATTATTGAGAATGTGGACATTTATATAATCAGAAAAATAACAATAAGATCCACTACAAATGATAATCTCTACCTTCTTAAAATTAAGAGCCAAATGATAATCTTTACCTTCTTAAAATTGAGAGCCAAGCTTGGCTGACTACGTATTGCCAGACTCTGGCAGGCACCAGGGGTGGAAGGGATTGGTAGCAAGTACTGGAGAAAGTTTACAGGCTGCATGTCCAAGAGCCAAGGTAATTCCCTCAGCTTTCCAGAATAAACCCCAAACTCGAAGTACAAGGTAGTCTACTCTTATCATTGGCATATTCCTCTCCCCATCCTATGCTGTTGCTAGATTGCTCCCCGTGCCCTTCAAACCCCCAAGCTTTGCTCTGGTATCTGGTAAGCGTCACAAAAGCCTGTTGAATACTTGAGATAAAGAGAGAATTCATCACTATGCCTTTAGTGTTAGCATTCTCTCTGGTTAGGTGTTCTTTCCCAATTGCTTGTCCATCACAACTCTCTTCCTCTTTCTCTCTCCACTTGTTTCTCAGAGGCTACTTCAGACACTACCTAGAACACAGGGATGCCCTGTTGGTGTTCATCTCATTCATTCATTCATTTCCTCAGTCACGTATATCCCATATTATTTTCAGTGGTTAAGGCAACACACATGTTGGTTGAGCTGCATGGAAGGAGAGAAGTGTATGGATAGTTTTGTGAGCACAGAGTCCTCAGTGCCTGGGGTGGGCCACCTTCCTTCTAGTTCTCATCCACATCCCAGCTGATGACAACAGGAAGTGCAATTTACCCTACTGACAGAACTTCGTATTTGCTCAGGACTGTGCTAGCCTCCTCACATCGCCTTACTTCCCTCACACACCCAACACCACCCTGATCTATGTATCCCTCTCCCCATGTTACAAGTGAGGACACCAACAGAGACACACTAAGTAAACCAGTCTCCAAATCCCATGGCCAGTAATGGCCGTGTCAGCATGTGGATCCAGACTGAAGTCTGAAACCCTGCTCTTAGCCAGCACATGACTCGGTCTCTCTCTCTTGGTGTCACACCAGAAACAGATGTGAAAGTGCGTCCACTGAGTTACACGCTTCAGGAAGAAAGCTCGGGCGCAACGGTTGCCTGTTTGATGCCAGCTCTCCAAATATGTGCCGTCACTCGACCACCTGGACGTTTAGTCTGTATGAACGCAAACATCTGGATATTTGGAGAAGAGAAGCTCACGCAAGCGTTTCTGATTTTATCTGAATGCCTGGCTCTCTATAATACCCAGGCAAGGCATTTTTCCTGGAAACAGAACATAGAGGTGTGATTAAAAAAAGTTTCAGGCAAAGAGTAAACATTGTTTAATTATTACCAATGGAAATAAGAAGTTTCCTTTCAACCTACCTCAGTGTTTTATAGAATCAATGTTGCCCTAATATGCTCTGTGAAAACAATTCATGTGAGCCAGGTCAAATCCAACTGAGGTTCAAATAAAGGGTGAAGGAAAATGCTGAGAATGAAGTGAATTCTAGATCACTGCAGATTCTTCACCATCCAATGTCGTAAGGCTCCCTCTCTCTCCCTCTCTCTCTCTCTCTCTTTTTTTTTTAAGATTTTATTCTTTTATGACAGAGAGAGTTAGTGAGAGAGGGAACACATACATGAAGGAACTAGAGAGGGAGAAGCAGGCTCCCGCCAAGCAGGGAGCCTAATATGGGGCTCGAACCCAGGACGTCAGGGTCATGACCCAAGCCGAAGACAGATGCTCAACGACTGAGCCACCTAGGTTCCCCTAAGTGGGACTCTCTTTTATAGTCACTGATGGTCTTAACATGCTACTTCAAATCAAAACAAAGATACCATTTTATACCCCCTCTGCTTTTAGGATATCTGTTTCAGTATGCATTAAGGATGCTCAGGATGCAGAAATTTTCATTAAAGAAATTACAGGCCTAAAGCATACCTGTGATCTCTCACCAACTTAAAGTCACGAAGTGCAAACAGCAGGCTCAAAGCAATTAATACTGCAGCCTGACCTGCCAATGACTACCTTACTCCTTCAAATCTTGCACTTACTGAACAAATCACATTGTAGCAAAAGGTACAAGAGCCTCCAAACCTAACACCTCAATAGCTATTTTGTCTGTCCGACCCCCCCCCCCTCCATGGAGCTGGTTCATAGTTTTCCAACCAATGCTTCATATATGCTGACCACCTTCATGTATACCTGAACAGCTTTGTCATTTCCCTACATCAAATGCCTGACTTAACTGAGGAGAGACAGGGTGTGTGTGTGTGTGCACATGCACGTGTGTGCATGCCTGGTGGAGGGACAGAGGGAGAGAAAGAGATAAAGAGACACAGAAAAGGGGAAGGTTGATAGAAATGTGGATACAACAGGGTCTTAAGGTAATATATTCATAAAGAAAAAAATTCCTTAAAACTGCCATCACATGTTCTGACACAAATTCAGCTTTTGGGAAATTTCTCCCCAATATGCAAAATGATATAGATACAGTAAAGGTTAAAATATGGAAACAATGGAAACAACCAAGTGCCTAAGAATAGAAGCCAGGTTTAATAAATTTAAGGGCGTTTATATAGTGGCATACTATCCAGCTACAGGAAGCCATGTGATAGAAGAATATTTCATGACTTTTTGTGATCTGTTTCGATTACAGATGCGCGAATGGTCATAGTCTCATTCCCAGGTTTAATTTAGGACACAGGCTGCACTGTGTTATCAGCGGGACTGAAATGAAGGTTTTCTGAAGCTACCGCTGGAAACACTACAGGCTCTGTGAAAGCAGGTGTGATGATCTCCCGGGAACAGGAAATGAAGTCTCCCAGGACCAAGGACTTGAGCGACTCAACATCAATTCCATCTCAGGGCTTTGGGAAATTTTGGCATTATCTGGTTGGGGACAGAGGGATCAAGACACAGTGTTTCTGCCTTAGTGATTAATAATTCATCACATCAAGAGACTATCAAGCAGAAATAAGATAGGAGTATGTGCACACATCTTCTGATATGTGCTTCTTTGTGTGTGTTCAGCAAATAATTCCTACATCTACAGAACTTGGCCCATCGTGGAAGATGTTCTGCAACAGGCTTTATCTTTCCTTTAAATGAAAATAAGAAAATAGAATGATTCAGTCTAGTCTTCCCCCAAGTTGCATCCAACTTCCAGTTTTGTCTGTATTATGAAATTATGGCAAAGAAGATTTTCTCAGTAAAGATCAGTGAATTGATCTATTGATCTCTCTGTCTGTTTGTCTTTCTGTCTGGAATTCCATATAGTATCTCAGGAACTACAACTAAAATGTGAGTACAGTCTCAATCCCCTAATAAAATTAATTTTGATGTAACCATGTTAAGAAATGTTATCACTGCTTTTATGTCAAGGATGTTTCCATAGCAACCTGAAAAACTACTATGAAAATTCTTCAGACCTTTTTTTCTTTCAAAGATTTTATTTATTTTTTTGAGACAGAGGGAGAGAAAGAGAGAGAGAAGCACAATCAGGGAGGAGCGGCAGAAAGAGAGGGAGAAGCAGACCCCCCACCGAGCAGAGAGCCCAATGGGGGGCTTGATCCAGGACCCCGAGATCATGACCTGAGCTAAAGGCAGACACATAACTGACTGAGCCACCCAGGAACCCCTCTTCAGACCTATCTTAAGAAACATAGTAGCACTAATAGTACTGCTAGAAAGTTGATTCAAGACGACTCTCCTTGGGACACTTCCTACACTATAAATTTATTCATCCTCTTCACACCTTTAGTAAATATCATATCTCTTGATGATGGTAAATCAGAAGTAACATCAATTCAGAATTGGAATTCCAAATATAGGCAACATAACTATATGTTGGTTCTTAATTTACTATTAATAAGTGCTAGATCCAATTGATAAACATGAACATAATTTATTTTTTCCTAGGTCTTAGCTCTTAATAAGAATGACAGCCAAGTAGATATTAAAACACAGTTCCTTTTTCTATGAAGATAGCTATCTCCATCTCACAAGAGAAGGTTCTACTATCTTAACTTTACAGAATGCCTGTTTCCCGATGAGTTCAGTCTTAGACATACTGACAAGTCAGAACCATGAAATTTTAGGAATGGACATACCGAAGTTAGAAAGAAATTCAGAAATGCATAAAAGGGGATGGAGAATCAACTTGTAAAATTTATGACTGGTTAGGATTGCCAAGAGAGAAGCCAAGAGAAGACAAAACTTGCCCGTCACCGGGTAGAATACTTTTGGGAAGAGTCCCCTCACCAGAGCCATTTCTGAGCTTTACTAGGATGGCGCCCGCCCCCATTCCCCAACTCCCCACTTTTCTGTGGCACATGCTTCAGTGAACACTACTTTAAATCCATTACTGTGGTTCACACAGGTTGTCAGTTTCAGTGTTCTCCGAGATAGTCCGCCAGGCACCTTCCTGCTTATCCCACATCCCAATAAGGAAGACACCATCACTTCCCCCAAACTCCCGGCTGCCACATGGCTCCACCCACCTGTGGAGCTGCTGGTGATCCCTGCCCAAGTGCTCTTCTTGGGGGCCCGGGTTACTCACAGGCAACTGAAGACAGTTATGTTGCCCTCCTCTTTCTCTGAGCTTAGTTTACAACACTTTAGTGCATATGGGTGCTTCTTCATAACAAAGGAAAGACACACTTGAATATGATGTAACCTAGCAAGTCCCTTCTTATGAGAGATCCATCTTGAGAGAAAGAGAAAAGTCTTTGGAAAGCAGTAAGATGATAGAACCTCTAAAATATATGTATTTTTTAATGTTCTTCAATTCAACCATCTCAGAAGACTTCTCTTGATGGTCCAACTAACAATAATCACACTTGATATTTACTTTATGCTTATCATAGTCCCAATCTGATGCATAATGCTTTATAGGGTTTATTTTACTCATCCCTTACAACTCTATGAAGTCCTTATTATAACAAATCCCCATGTTGTAGATGAGGAACAGAAGCATGGGGACAGTCTGTCCAAGGCTACTTGGCTCTTTCCTAGCAGGTCTAGGATTGAACATTATGTCTTCAAAAATCAAACAAGAACAGTGCCTTCCCGTGTGTGTGTGTTGGGGGTTGCAAGCTCTGATGCCAGGCAGGACATGGCTAGGAGTGGAGCAGGCTGGGAGGAGACAAGGGCAGCCCCGAGTCCTCAGACTTGACCTACGGGAGGGCACCTGCTGTCCCTCTTCAGCTAATTGCCAAAACATCTGTGTGTTCACTGCAGCCAGAGGATCAGAGTTTTCAAGGGAAGATGGAAATAGGGGTATTTCTTTAACACTGTGATTTTTAAATATTAGCAACTCATTAAAAAATATTTAAATATTGGGGCGCCTGGGTGGCTCAGTGGGTTAAGCCGCCGCCTTCGGCTCAGGTCATGATCCCAGGGTCCTGGGATCGAGTCCCGCATCGGGCTCTCTGCTCGGCGGGGAGCCTGCTTCCCTCTCTCTCTGCCTGCCTGCCTCTCTGTCTACTTGTGATCTCTCTCTGTCAAATAAATAAATAAAATCTTTAAAAAAAATATTTAAATATTGAGCCAACCCTCTATGGACCACACCTAAGCAGAGGCAGAGTTCAGGTCTTGTGCCCACAGTTTCTGACCCCTGCCTTTGTCTTTAATCTCAAACCTTGACAGCTGTGATCATACTGCCTTAGTAACAAGAAACATCTCTGGCCCAGCCACGCCATCTCTCCCTCTGTCTAGTCACTGTCGTAAGGAGCAGGGCAGCACAATTCTTTCCCAGTGTCTGTTGTAGGAGGCAATGCTAAAACTGAGCAGACTCGGGAGAAGCCGGCTCTTCCAGCTGGTAATAGGAATCTGTCCCTCTCTGCCCTCCCGGCTGTTGTGGTAGCATCTTGGGAGTTGTCTCTGGCTTCCTAGTGTGGTTCAGCTACACGCAGGCACCCTTGCATTTAGATAGCTCTTTTGTGTGTCTTGGAGAAAGAAAAAAATCCCTGCGAAGCTCTGAAAAAATAGTTTAGCTTCAGCTTCCTCTGTTCAAATTTTAGAGGTGAGAGTCATCTCCACACTCAGCAAACCTTGTTTTTTCCCTTCAGCACACCCCATTCAAAAAAAAATATGGGTAATGTTTCTCCAAAGTAGGGAGATCAAGTTTGGACAGAGAAAGCTACAATTTTAGCATTAGGTGATGTGAAAAAGCACTTGAAGATTGTCGCTGAAGGGGTATTCTTTAAATCCGATCCTTTGGTGTACAATTAGATCTCTTGCAACAGCAGAGCCAAACCTCTCTACTTTGAAGTTCAGACTCAAACCGACCTCTATGTTCATTCATCCTCCTGAATTTCTCCCAGAGACCTTAGATCAGGAAATCAATCTTGCTCACTGTTGTCTCCCCAGCACCTGGCACAAACATTAATAAGTATTTGTTGAATAAATGAATAAAATGAAAGAAGGGCTCAGATCAGTTGGGACCGAGATAACATCTATGCTGTGATTTATTCATTCAAATACGTTGGAATGAACTCAGGTCCCTATGGAGTGTGCTTGAAGAACAAAAGGTGGCCGCTGTTCAGATCACTAGGAGACTTTTGTTTTTGCTGTGTAGGGTGGAATCTGAGGGCAAGAGCTGATTTTCTCAGAACAAAGGCGGAGGAGAGAGGGTTTCTGAGTGGATGTGTGGGTGAGCAGGAGGGAGAAAATACCAGAAACTTGAGTGGCACACGAGCAAGCCACGGGGAGAGAGAAGAGAGACGACGGGGTATGTGATGTACCTCCCCAGTCCAATCTCTCTACAAAACCTTCAGCGAAATACTGTCATCAAAGATTTTGGAGTCAAGCAACACAGTCTGTATTAACAGCGTAACCGACATGCGTGTTTGACCCGGAAAACAAAGATGAATATAATAACAAAGTCCTCTCCTTGGAGGAAGAAACCATCAAGGATAAAACAGCCAGAGAAACAAAACCTCGTACAACGTGTTCTCATGCTGCTCAGAGATACTTGAAAAACACCAGTGGTTTAAACAAAGGCATTCATTGCCCATTTCTGGTGTGCCGGGCTCGTGCCGGGCCCTAGTGATACAGTAGCAAAGGAGAGAGTCAAAGTTCCCTCCCCTCAAGGAAAAGATGCAATTAATCTAAGGAATGGGATAGAATCCATGATAGGGGCTCTGAAGGGAATCAAGAGCGGGTGAGCTATGATGATGATGGATGGGATTCAGCATTAACTAGGTGGTCAGGTTTGGCCTCTCTCAAGAGCAACAAGTGAGCTGAGACCTGCAGGATGGGAGGAAGCCAGCTGCACAAAGATGTGTGGATAGAGCTTTCCAAGAAGAGCAAAGAGCTTCATCCAAAGGACCCAAGGTGGCACAATGCAAGTGATGAAGAGGAAGGTGTAGAAGATGGTCGGAGAGGCAGGCAGGGGCCAGATCGGGAAGTCAGAGAACGTGACTAGGACTGCGAGAATAACGGGTGGACTGGCAAAGACTCAGAGCTGATGACTGGGACGTAAAGGTAAAATGTAATCACAACACAAGGGCCTTGGCACGCACCATCTCTGGGGCGATGTTCTCAAACACTGGCTCTCCAGGGGGCAGGAAATAATTTAGTCTAGTTAATTGCCCTTCGGGACTGCTCTGTGTATGCATGTAAAACTATGGATTATCCAGCCCCAGATGCAAATGAAAAGGGCACAGTAGGTCACTGGTTTTCCAGAAGACTCTTCTCACTTGAGGTAGAAGTGAGAATGCCAATTAGCCTCATTTCTGTGGAAGGGAACTGAGAGAGGAGAAACACCCAGAGAATTGTGCTTCCGATTGGCTTGCAAATCATAACAACCACCCCAAAATTAAGAAAAGAGAAAAAAAGCTCCTTTGCTCTTGGGACCTTAAATGATTAGAAAGAGTTGTTATTTGGCTGATTTTCACACTTCATTAGCATATGCATAATTTAACAAGGGAACATGCTGGGGGCTGGCACGGGTGAGGGCAGCTCTCCATACCCACGGACTAAAAACTGGGGCAGCGGCATTGGGAGCGCTTAATTATGCCAGCAGGGCAACAGAAATGAGCATAAAGTGGGGTAAGCACACGATGGAGGCGTGGAACAGGCGCGGAGAGACACTCTGGTGTCTGCTTTCACGCACCAGCTCACCTGCTCTGAGAGCTGTAAGGCAGGCCCGAAGGTTCTTCCCAAGGACAAAGTCTCACGTGTTAATGCTCACATTCCCCACCCCACTGGCCCTCAACACCCTATATCGGACAGTCACATTGCCTTCTCAAAAAATCTGGGATGCCAAGAAGGGTCGACTATTATACTATGGTGGTCCATATCATATTCCACTGGGCACTGAATGGCAGAATATGGAGAGGCGTCTTAGGGGCTGAATAAAACGGACTCTAGGAGAAGGCTCAGACCTTCAAATTTCACTCCTGGATTCCCTGATTAGATCCCCAAACAGAGAACCAAGGGCAAAATTTACAACAATCCTGTAATTTAGTTAATATTTAGACTTTCTTTCCCCCACTCAAAGTATCCCTTAAATCCCAGGATGAAAATAAAGAAAAAGCTACCTTCAAGGAGAGGATTCAACTAGGCCTGGTCACCTGTCGTTCTGGTCTTGTTTCTCTGCTCGTGGCCTTGGAAGGACACACACATAACTCAGTAGTTGATGAGTATAATCAGAATGGTGTTTTTAAGAAGAATATGCAGGGAGTTTTACAATTCTTACACTGTATCTCACACTATCACCCCATTCAATGTCATGTAACTTTAAAATTGTGACTATATCATATTGATCTATCTTGGTCAATTTGTCTATTCGGAGAGGATTTACTTCATCTTTTTCTGCTTCTGATACCTTCTCAGCATCAATTTCCCTTTCTTCTGTAAGAAAATCCTACTTTTTCTTTTTCTGAATCCAATCTGCTGTGTGTGTGTTTGTGTGTGTGTGTGTGTGTGTGTGTGTGTGTGTGTATATATGTGTGTGTGTGTGTATGTGCGCGCGCGTGCCTTTAAGGCCTGAGCTAATTGGCATAGCCCGTCCCCCTCTCAGCAGTGATTGGGCCAAGCACAAAAAAATACTCCAACTTGGGCCAATGAGAGTGAGGTTCAGGCTTCTGCTGCTGCACTGAGAAGGCTGTAATATATTACTTTCACTCACTTCACACCAACTCTTCACAGCAATCCAAACATGTCAAACATTTTCATACCTCTGTGCTTTTGCAGATGCTATTCCACTTCTTGAATGAATGAAGAAATCCATCAGTTCTTCCATATGTTATTTTGGCTTGAATCCCCAAACCTTATGCTATCATATTTAACTTAATAAGCATGTACTCATTACCATTACACCACACCATCGGCTGTCTCCCCATCAACCATTCCTCCCTTCTTCTGCCAACAGTCCCCTGGCTTTCCCCCTTGTCACCCTCAAGTCATGTGGGTAGTACTCATCCTTCCCTCAACGTCAGAGTTAGGCTCTAACTGGCTCGAGTCCACCAGTCCATCCTACTGAGTACAGGGAATAGACTCAGGGTTGGCCATGGAATCCAAACAAACTAAATGAGAGGTCAGGATACATTTCCTAAGGACTTGAGGACATGTGAAACCCTGCAAGACAGTCAATTTTCCACCACAAACAAAGAGCCTGCAAACAGCTGCTGGGTCAATAAAGTGGAGCAGAGAGACTGTCAATCCAGGGCGACATGGCTGAGCTCTGGATCAAGCCTTACCTGAAGTTACTATTCTTCCGAACTTCTCATTTGTGTGTGCCAAATTTATGATCAGGTAAAATTTGAGTAGGATTTTTCAGCCTGGTAACCAAAATATTCCTAACCAACTGTGTGACAAATAATATTAAATAGCCTAAGAGCCAAGGCAGAACCCTGTGGGGCATTAGCAACCATGTTCTAATCCCAAATTGTTCATGCATTCATTCATTCAACAAATATTTGGGCACTTATTATATGCCATGTAGTGTTTTAGGGCGTTAGGGGTATATCAATGAACAGAACAAACAAATAGCCTCTTGAAGCATCCATTCTAGTGGAAGGGGATATTTAGTAAACAATCACGGTGATAAGTAAATAGAATCTATCGTATATCAAAGATGACTACGAGCAGGTAAGAGGTCAGTCCTATCAAAAGGGCCAAAAGTAGAAGGGGATTACAATTACAAATAGCTACTTAAAGGCTCCTCGGAAAAGACAACACTTGGACAAGGCTTCAAGGAAACTGGCTATCTATGTGGGTATGTGGGACAAGAGCAGTCCATGCAGAAGACACAGTCAGCACTAAGACCTTGAGTTCTCGTGACTTCAAGCAACAGCAAGAAGGCTGCTGAGCATGAAGGCAGCAGGAGTGAGGTCAGAGAGAAAACAGAAGAGCTGATGATGAATGGCCTTCCAGGCCACCGTAAGGACCCTTTTTTTTTTTTTAAAGATTTTATTTATTTATTTGACAGACGGAGATCACAGAGAAGCAGGCAGAGAGAGAAGAGGAAGCAGGCTCCCTGCTGAACAGAGAGCCCGATGCGGGGCTCGATTCCAGGACTCTGGGATCACAACCTGAGCCGAAGGCAGAGGCTTTAACCCACTGAGCCACCCAGGCGCCCCTGTAGGGACCCTCTTATACTGAGTGAAAGGGAGAGTCTTTGGAAAATTATGAACAGAGAGGTGATAGGATCTGGCCTCAATTCTTATGAGAATTAAACTGCTTACCGTATGGGGAACAGATCTGGGTGTCAGAGGCAAAGGTGGGAGCAGGGGACTGTTACACAATGCATGATAGTGGCTTGGATCAGTATGGGAGCTGTGGAAATGATGAAGAGGGATGGGGTTTTGAGCAGAATTTAAAAATAGAGCGAGTAGGATTTCCCGATGCATTGTATGTGGAGTGTGAGTTAAGAATGACTACGAGGTTTCTAGCCCGGGGAGGAAGAAGGAAATTTCCAATTTCCCTGAAAAAGGGACCATTGCAGGCAGAAAAGGTATGTTCAGGAGGTGATCATGAGTTCAATTTGAAAATAATAAGTCTGAGATGTTTTAGTAAACATCCGAGTAAAGAGTCTCAAAAAGTTGGATATGTAAGCCTGGAGTTCAGGAGAGGACTGGACTACAGAGCGAAATTTGAGAGCTGTCAGCATTTAGGTAGCATTTTCAGCCAGAAAACTAGACAAAATAACAAAGGGAGCAGTTATAGATGAAAAGAACAGTTTCCAAGGACCAATTCTTTTAATCAACTCATTTAATCCCCAAGATAATCTTATGAAGTCAGTTATTACGGCTACCCTAGCTTTACATTTAAGGAAGTCGAAGTCTAGAGATGTTACGATCATACAGCAACCAGGCCAAGAACACAAATGCTCGTCTATCAACACTTTAAATTGGCACGCAGGGACCGAAACCCAAGCAGTCTGGCCCCAGAATCTGTGCTCTTAAATATTACTCAATATTGCTACCTGTTCCCAAGAGGAATTGTTTAATCATCTGGTAGATGTTTAAGATTAGCAATAAATAAAGTGCGTAGGACCAAGAAGTGGCCCACTAAGCTAAAAGAATTCAGTGTCTTGCCTCCAGAGCTAGAATGGGTTACAAATACAATGCCCAGATAAAGGGAAGAGTTGGACTCAGGAGCAGGAAGACCAGTTTGCTCACTGGTCCTCATACTTAGTCAGATTCAGTTGGGTGAACCTGAAAAGATAGAGGTTACTAGGCAACCACTATAGACCTGATTCAGTAGACACTGAATGGAGCTTGGGAATTTCATATCGACAAGCATCTCAAGAAATTCTGAACACCATTTTCAGGAACACTGTCATAGGAAATCTACGTTGGCTCATCTCTGTCCAATAGCTGTTCACCCGAAAGATCAGTAAGATTGGACTTCACTTCATTTTAGCTTCACATATAGGACAGAGACCGAAGAAAAACAGCTTAGCTTGGAGAAATAATTCGAAGTTCTTCACAAAGTTCTTTAGTCTTACTTTGTTAACCAATAGTCAGTTTCCTACTTGAACTAAAACTGATCTCATTCTTTACTTATTCATGCTAGTACATGAACCAGTGACTGAACTTTGTACAGAAGAGGGTGGACTGTTACTAAACACACATTGAAAAAAGGTAAGATGTGTGAGAAATTTTGCCATGCGTTTGTCAGTGGAATCCCATGCTTACTTGGACCTCTAGCCCAATAGCAGTTACAATCAAAGTGTAATAGCATTTAGCTTCAGGCCGTAAGTGAGTGACTGCACTTTATAAAACACTGCCAAAGCAGATCTATAAATGTAAGTGGCTTGGTATGAATGCCCACTTCCTTTTTACCTCTGGTCAAACAGATAAGCACAGAGTTGTTCAGAAATGCACAGAACTCCAGTAATTCTGCAAGCATTTGAGTATGTCCAGGAAAACATGAGGAACATAGCTAATATTTGTTCCCCATTTGGTCAGAATCTAAAGGTAATTGCAGGAATGATTTCCTCCAATACTGAATACGATCACCAAATGTTTGCACATCCTATTGCTTTCTGTTTCTACTTAGCGCTTTGAAAACAGCACTTACAAATTGTCTCTATTTTGGTGATGTGACTAATCACCATATTAATATGGTGAGGTTTTATTTTTATTTCAGACCCACTGACTCATCCCATTTATTGGTTTAATTGGGAGGCTATCAAATAGAATGGGACTAGTTTTTAAAGCGGGAGAACCAAGCCAACAAACAGCGATTTCTCTTTCCCACCCCCCATTTTTGTGCAAGTGAAAATATTGGGGCAAGAAGGAATAAGTTCTGGGACGCCTGGGTGGCTCAGTTGGTTAAGCGGCTGCCTTCTGCTCAGGTCATGATCCCAGGTTCCTGGGATCGAGTCCCACATCGGGCTCCTTGCTCGGCAGGGAGCCTGCTTCTCCCTCTGCCTCTGCCTGCCTCTCTGTCTGCCTGTGCTCGCTCACTCTCTCTCCCTCTGTCCCTGACAAATAAATAAAATCTAAAAAAAAAAAAAAAAAAAAAAGAAGGAATAAGTTCTCATTCCCATCCACCAAAGTGTCCGTCCACAATCCATTCTTTTAACCACGCAGTATTACACATTTGCACAGCAATATAGTGTCGTGATTAAGATTGTGAACTCTGAGCTACATGGCTGTGAATACATCATCAGTTTCTTCACCTACAACTGGGGCTAGTATGAATATCCACCTTATGAGGAACGTTAAGAAAATTAGATAGGATAACACATAAAACATCACTAGCAGTGTGTTTAACCCGCAACACATCCTCTGCCTCATGAGGGACTACTGCTTTTATCTCTGCACATGCTCACTGGGAAACACACAGGCTTCCCCAGCTCGGGCCCCTGGGCATTTTGCTATGGCACTCAGTTGCCCAGCGGCTGCCTGACAAGTGTCTCTGCTTCACGTCTTCCCCTGCAGACGCTCATTCATTGTGCTGCTGACGGACACCGATGGGTAACAACACCCACAGAAAAATGGCACTGCAGTGATCTAACATCGGAAGAGGGTTTCAGAAATGCAGTGGCATTATCTTCTTACCAAATTGAGGAAAAAAAAAAAAAAAACAAAGGACATCTTCATGATGGGTCCACACGTGTGCGGGGAAGTGGGTGCTCTCCAGTGATCTGCTTCCAAGTCTATATGTGACCGGTTATCCCTGAGTGAAGCCATTAAATGATGACAGAGCCCTGGAGTAAGCAGAACTTGAAATGACCCACCTGGTCTTACCATTTACGATGCCATTTTTATTAAGGGACAAGGTGTAGGTTATTGGGAGATACAAAGCCACTTCCCTGGCATCTGACTGCTCTGGTAGCTGCACATGACAGAGTACTTTTTTTTCTTTCCTTTTCCCTTCAGGGAGTGCCCCCGACGTGTCATACACTGTGCCAAGTGCCTTGGGGAACAGGCAATGAACTCAAGAGCCCTGAAGTCAAGATAATGATAACCTATGGAACACACTCTTTTACCAACAAATGCTTAGCAAAGGACATAACTGATGCTTAATAAGGATGTGCTGAGCAAATGAACAAATATATCATCTGGGTAGTCCCATCCACATGCCCAGGGTAGAAAAAGAAACTAACGAAGTCACAAGCTTCTGTTGGTGAAACGCATGGTCAGAAGGCATTCTTGGTCCTTCAGCTCCTAAGCCTGGCCAAGAAGCACAAGATTTCACTCAGGCCATGGATTCCCAATGAGAGCACTCACCTTGCACTTGCTGCATTAGCCGAGGTCTACTCGGGTCTTCTGGAGTAGACACAGTGACTTAATGGAGAGCTGCTGGCAATGGGCTCAGTCTGTCTTTACCAACCTGTGCCCCTATCCCAGAGGAACTCTGCCTTTCAAGGTGGAAGTTAACAGTCAGCTCTTGGGAAGGTCTTCAGAGTGAATCTTTCATTAGCTCTCAACACCCTGGCTACATTCTGTAGCACGGAGGTTACGCACCACGATCCATACGATTGCCGGTGCTGTTCCAATCGCAATCAATAGAGTAAAGGGCTCTCATGTACGTCCTAGCAGCTATTATCTGTAGCGTGAATACAACCATGCTTCAAAGGGTTTCAAGATACCCCAGAACTTGAGGGTGCACCATCTGTGGATTCTTGTCATCACAGAATGTAAATAATTGCTTTTTAAAAAATCCATGCCACTATTGCTAATTTTTTCATTTCCGTGAGCTACATCACTAACCACCTCTGGGTATTTACACAGTTTATCTAATTATGCAGTGGTTGTGAGCATACTGAACCTTACGCAGTGCATCTGTGTATACTGAATCCACCCTCCTAATTTCTAAAACTAGTTCTCTTGCTTTTGTTTCCTTTCTGTACTGTTAGCAGGAGGACAATGACGCCCATCTCTCTGGCCTCCGGGAGGGATTCATGTTTTAAGAGCTGAAAAGCTCAAAGACGCTGCCTTCGGGGTGAGTGTGATATCACAGGATATCTTTGGCCCAGCATGCTTACAGAGACCTATCTGCTGGGTTACTGTCATCAGATGGTATTTACTGAACAAGCAGTCACTGTCTTGTGAGCTCCAAATTAATGGGTGACTCCCGAGAACCTAATTTTAAAACATTATCCCCGTCTTTGTTATCTGTATTTGTTTGTTTCAGGGCCTGACCCTTTAATTGGCACTGAGGACTCCAACGCAGGACTGCAATTTTCCTTGGGAACGCTCAGAGAGCGGCTGCCTTAAGACATGCGGGGGGTTAGTTCCTGGAGTTCGGAGGGTGGCAAGAGTCGCTCGGCCACAAGCACCAGTACATGCCAGGACTCCAGAAGAGAACCAGTGCTTCTCTGGGGCGCAGGCCTCTCTGGGCTGCAGGCCTGGAAACGGACAAACAAGCCATCGGTCTCTGGGGGCTCCTCCCCTCTGTGACCACCCTGCCCTCCGCAGGCACTCTTCTGATTTTCTGTCTCCTTCTTGGGAGATTTCCATTGTGATCCCCCAGTTTCTGCAGGAGCTTGGGGAGCCTGGTTTCAGTCCTCTGATGGGCTTTTCCCTTCCAATCCTTTATGATTCCCTCAGAAGGTGAACTGGCCCATTCCTTGCCTCTGTTATCCCACCTGTGTTCACCGTTGCCTCATTCCGCTTCAGGTTTTCATCTTCCATGGAGACTTCCTGGTCCAGTCTGT
Organism: Enhydra lutris kenyoni; assembly: GCF_002288905.1. Lineage (NCBI taxonomy): Eukaryota > Metazoa > Chordata > Mammalia > Carnivora > Mustelidae > Enhydra > Enhydra lutris. The sequence continues at coordinate 4,896,871 of NW_019154134.1, forward strand.
CCCATCGGAGGGATGGGTCATGCCTCTTATAACCCCGACTTCCCCTACTTTCCCACATAAAGCCTTTCCCACTGGTCATCTGTTTCTCTTACCCACAACTGGCCTCGTCCTTGATTGAGATCTTCCCTCCAGCACATTCTCTGCGGATTGGTCCAAGGAGCTCCTTGTAGACAGATGGGCGCAAGGAGAAACCTTCACAGGTCGTACACCCGGCCGCCTAGCACTGAGCCCGGAGCAGATGCTTACGAAATATTCTTGAGCAAATGAGTGCTTTTAATTAGGTAAATACTCCAGAAAGTTCTAGTGAGGTTAAAACCAACACCTAACATGATCGAACCATGTGCAGGTACTAAGTACAAAAACAATAAAGAACAACAACAGTACAAAAACGAGTATTTACTCGGCAATTGACAATGGACCGGGCACGTGGCTAGGGGCTTTGCTTGGGTTTTCCTTGAACCGCTCAACTTTATGAAGCAGGCGCGGGTGTTCTCAGTGGAGAGCTGCAGCTTCACCAGCTCACTGCCTCGAGGGCACACAGCTAATGACTGGCAGATCCGCGTTTCGGGTCCACGTCTCTCTGATCCCAGAGCTGGTTCTCTCAGCAGCTTTCCCACATTGTCTTCTTTTTCCTTGTGGGCCCATTAAGAAAGATCCATTCAGGTTTAACCAGGCTGACTTTGAGACTTTATAAAACCTTGTATGTAAGGACAGGTGATGGACACACGCAGTACTCCGAGGTGACTTTTCAGTGTCCGTAGGGAGTGGTTGCTGATTCCCATCCCGTGGCAGACAGAACAAAGCCATTGCTAGAGAAAGTTTACCCGTTCTCTGGTTCTTTGGTGGAATAATGATTTCTTCACTGAACAAGGAGGGGGCCAATCTAGGTCATTAGGACAAATCTTGTTCCCTGGCTATCCAAGCTTCTTCTGGTCTTTGTCTTAAAGGTTAAGTCTACCAGGGCAATTTAAATATGAACACAGTAAAAATTTTAACTAAGAGTGAGGGTGGAGGGGGGAGATGGGGAGCATAAGGAGAAAGCAAGAGAACATGAGAAATTTGGGGCAGTGTTGGTAGAGAGTTCTGTTCACTTTTGTTAAATGCCAGTGCTATGAAAGTCCAAAGCCAGTAAAACAAGTGTGAAACTAATAGGGATTTCTCACCCCTCAGGTTGCTCGAGGCAATGCATACTGCATGCCCGAAATATGAGGTTTTGCAAGGCTGGGCTACAGTTACTCTCCCATGCTGCAGAATGGCACAGTGCCAGCCAAGCCTGGGACAACACATGCCCACTTTTCAGTCTTGGGTGAAAAGTGCTATAACTCAGAAGAACAGAGGGGAACAAAAGAGATTCAGCAAGAATGGGGAATAAAGCATGAATCACAGACAGAGGAGATTACCATCAAAAGCTTAAAAAAAATCTGCCAAAGCTATATAGCTTCCTGCTAATGACTGTGACTGTAATTTCTGCATATTTTAACAGATGTTCTGTTTATAAAACTGCAACCGGATTTAGGGGTTATGAATAAAGCCAGGAGGCCCTGGAGATGTTTCTTTGTATGATTAACTGACCACAGGCCATTTGTTTTACAACAAAGATGCTCAATGATCCATAGTCCATGATTTATACCAGCCCATGTATACTAATGGCTGATGTCTCCATGGTACTTCTCATTAGCATCTGAAGGGGGATTGGAGGAAAACAGATTATGGGAATAGCTCCCCATTGCTCTAACATGATAGTTCATTAGTGGGTGTGGAATCGATCCGAAAGAAAGCTAAGATAATCATAAGCTGAAATCTGAATTATAAATTATAACAATTAAATAATCCAATTCAATGATAAAAGAAAGAATATGGCTTTTCATCTCCCTAGCTGTATGTACCTTAGTAAACCAGGAATGAGAGGTTTTTTTTATTTTATCTTCCAAATAAAAGGCAAATCACATCGAAATTCCAATAATAATAAACATCAGAATAGTACTGACTTGTATCGATCACTTAACTATGCATCAGGCATCTGCTGGGTCATTTACATAAATTATCCCACTTCACTCTCACGTTATATATTAACAGGATCCCTGTGGACCGGAACGAGAAAACATCGCGGGTCACTGGCTACTTGTTCCATTTCTCATGACCCTTCTGCTTCGCTCTTGTGTGTTCTCTGAGGCTCTCCCTACCAAATGCACCTGAGAGAGACTATACATATATTTATGGACTGTATCCCCATGTGCTTATTCACATTCCCTCCTGCCTGTGTCACAGGCTGACTTAACTTCGTGGCTTCATTTCATCCTAAGCTCTCAAAGCTAAACACCTGGGTGGCATTTTTTAGTCTAAATTCCCCAAAGAAGGAATCTGATAGTCTTAGCTAACTCTGGTTTTTTTTGGGGGGGAGGGGTGCTGGAAGGCGATGGGTACTAGGCCACATCAGAGGCCATGAGCCAATCTATTGACTGGCTGCCTTTTTTTTTTTTAAGATTTTATTTGACAGAGAGAGAGATCGCAAGTAGGCAGAGAGGCAGGCAGAGAGAGGGGGGAAGCAGGCTCCCCACTGAGCAGAGAGCCCAATGTGGGACTCTATCCCAGGACACTGAGATCATGACCTGAGCCGAAGGCAGAGGTTTAACCCACTGAGCCACCCAGGCGCTCCACTGGCTGCCTTTTTTGGTCAGTCTTTTACCTCTGGTCCAACCAGCTGTGGTGCGACAAGGTGGGTATGACACAGGGCCCAGAATGGGGCCCTTCTTTGAAACCCCTGAGTGGAAATGGGAACAGGCCAGATTCCTTTAGATGGGGAGGTCACCATCAACAAGTCAAGTTCAGCCCTGAGGATATTGGGCAAAGGCACAGGCTATGAGATCAGGCTGCCCGCCTCTGCCTCATGTTAGCTACAGGACTCCAGGCAGTTATGGAGTAAAACTGAATTTCATTCACTCATCCATAAAATGGGAACATTATAACTAATGTGGTTGTTATGGGAAGGAAAGGGGGATATAGGTGCTTAATACAGTCTTTGCTACAGAATCCACATTTCATCAATCCCAGCTATGACCATAATGCTTGGACTACGTTTCATTAATGACAAGTTGTAATTGCAATAACTTCTCTGTAGACAAGCCCAAATTCAAGGACCAGCTAGTTTGGAAGTGGCCTCACTTAACCGTGCTGGAACGAGATGGAGGAGCAGCTGTGTGTGTCCATCATTCACATCAACTCTGTCATTTTGTTTTCATTGTGAACCAACTAAAGCTGGTTCCTCAACTGGTTCTTACCTCTTGAGGTCCTTGGTGTTTAACAGAAGTTAGGGGGTGTTCTAGACCTTCCTGAATGACCCTGACAAATGCCCAGTGATGCCTGGGGCTTCAGGAGTAACAACCAGCTGAGGAACTCACTGCAAATCCCAAGTCCCCTGGTTCATGTCCCATTTTCTCCCATCCAGAGTCCCAGCTCCCAAGACTGTTCCCCCTCGTTTTTCCCTGGAATGCATCAGATCCTTCTTCCTGTTTAAAATGTCTGGGTCAGTACCCAACATCTGGCAGAGCTACCCCCAAGTTTATTGGATAATTAAATTCTACCCAAGAACTCAACAGGGGGTGGCAAAGGAGTACCTGAAGGCGTTGCCTGGCCCTGGAAGTTTCATCTGAGTGGAAATTATCACTATTTGTGGGTATTTGTGAGCACAAAATTAGTAAGTGCTCCTGGAACATCATCTCATTCCATCTGCTGCCAAAGTTCACAGCAAGTACCAAATCCAAGGGAGGATAATGAATTATGTGAAAATGAACTTGTGCTTGGAATTTCAATATCCCCAGGTGATGCAAATAGGCGCATTTGAACTTGCTCTGAAAAATCCCAAGCTTTGGGAGCTGAACATATGGTCCAAATTATTTAGCCAGAGGAGACATGGGATTTCCTCTAGGTAGGGTTCTGTCTGCGTGTTGGTAAACAGTTGTCCCTCCTCTCGGACACTCCAAGTCATGGTGGGAGTGGGACAAGAATGTATCAAGGTCTTTCAGCAAAGGGCATACTCAGAAAAAAGGAGACCAAACCTTCATGTTATGCCCCAAGGCTCGGAAGCCAGCATCAGCTATACAAGTCTTTTGAACCCAAAGGATTTCTGGGGAATTGGAAGGAGTCCAACGTGGCTATTAGAATCAACACTCAGATAAATTTTACTTCTGTCTTCACTGTCAAGATTAACAAGATGGTCAAGGAGCTAAAGCCAAAGCCATGAGGAATGATCATGTCACAGAGAAAGTAGGAATGAACTTAGCTGATGGGCTGCTCCTTCTGTATGATTTAAATGCTACTTCTTTCTCGGAAACGTGTTTTTCCAAGGAATCCATGCCTGGCATTGTCGATCCTTCTGAATGCTTTACAGCTCTTATTACTTAGCCTGAATTAGAGCACTTTAAAGCATGTATGGGGAGACTAAATCCCCAGGCAATTTGAGATGCCAAACTTTCCTACATTGTGTATTTGTCAGTGCTGTATAAAACGCACCATTGGAACGATGCAAGACCAAGCAAATGCCTTGTGTGGGATTGTGTTGGGTAATACCCAACACAGTGCTGGGTATTATCAGCCACATTTGTTAACTTTAGTACAATTTAGACACCTTTAAAGCCAAAGGTCATTAATATTTCAACACATCATTAAATTTAAATTCAGAAGTGAGAACTGTTCTAAGTGAGAATCCAACCAGTTGTAATTAGGCATTTAATAAAAATTCTCTATGTGAAGAGAAATACTCACTGGATATTGGGAGGAAAAAACCACAGCAGAATGAATGTTCAAAAAATGTTATATTCTAGCTAAGTCATGGGGCTTAATTGGAGCCATTAACGAATCTAGCAAATTAGGTTTCTCAAAATCCAGCTATGTATGCAGCTCCTAAAAATATAAGGAAATCTTAGCCCAGTCGGCCCGGCGTAATGATAAGGAATGTGAATGTCAGTGTTAGGCCCAGCCGTGTCTAAGCCTGCCACTTATAAACTATGTGATCTGTGAAAAATTATTTTGACTCAGTTCTCCCAACCGCAAAGTGGCCAGAAAAGAAGGAAGTACCTCCCACAGTTGGCGTAAGGATGAAATAAAGTGATAGTCACAGCTAATATTTATGGAGCATTACCAGGCACTATTTTAGGCATCTTAAGATATTTTTAATTGAATCCTTCCAATGAAATGGACTTTTTATCTCTTCTTAATCACAAGGAAACTGAGGCTTAGTCAAGATCATGAACTTGTGCCAGGTGTCAAGATGGGCAGCTGGTGCACAGGAACTGGAACCCAGGCCCACCTGGTCATGGAGTTCATGGTTCTGGTGCCTGCCTTCTCCCCTCCACCTCGACTCTTGACCCACTGCCCTTCCACCAACTACCTTCTCAGTTCCACTGGAAGCACCTCGACTTGCCAGTAAGTATCTGCCAGATGAACAAATGGGCCTTTGAATATTGTTTCTGCTCAGGAGCCATGAGGAGTCCCTCAGTCTGAGCTCCAAGTACGGCTAAGACTGCGGACCTTTTGAAATTATTGATGAGCTGTACGCTAATCTCTTCAAGTTGGAACAAAAAGGGGCTGACTGAATCATTGTCAAGTGCGCTAATGACCTTGTCGACAAACCAAAGCAATGTGCTTGAAGAAAAGCATCTCGTTCAGTGGCTCCCACTCTGTGCTGGGCACCAGAGAAGAAACGAGGCTGAGTAGAGACAAGGCAACCTGGTGGGGGCTTGGTGTCTGGGAGGGAAGCACAGCATTGTACTGCTCTCATTCCAGGAGCGTGTGACTTCTCCAGCTCCAGGAGCAGCTTCCGGCTTCCAGAAAAGGCCGTTGGGTCCCAAGATGACAGCATAAACAAGAGCAATTCTCTCGCAAACTGTGGGGGGTCAGATTTTATGTGTTGAGAAGAGATTAACTTTACTGCATCAAGAAGGATTTAATTGCGGGCAGCGATTAGCCAAACGATTAGGTCAATAGAATGCAGGTCAAACTGCACTCAGGGATATCCATGGCTCTTCTGACATGGGAAACCAATTGGGGACCCTGAGTAATGTGAGCAGAGTCATCGGCAAACCTTCCCAAAGACCAGATGGACTCTTTTCTTTACCCAGCAATGACAGCGTGCTGACTCAACGAACACTTGCCCCCCTACTCTTGGAACTGGAGAAGCCCAATAAAACAGCTGGGATCCTTAAAAGCTGTTTTTAAAAGTGGGGGGGGGGGATCTTGCCTGTTGTAGCTTTTCTTTCTCTAATTGCAGCAAAAATCAATGGTTTTGCAAATTCAAAGCAGAAATATCTTCCCCATTTAGTTAAGAAGCTATTTGAGCAGAAGATGGAATTTTTGTGCTAGACAGAGCCCTCCAACTCAGTCAGGGCTCTATTGCTATTAACCTGTGAAAAGAATTCAGCGACAGCCGTGGGACTCAGTAAGCCAGATAGGCCTAGAGTACAAACTAGGATAAAAATGCAGAGGTTTTTTAAAGTGTTTTTTTATTTAAAGTCTACCTTACTGGCTCATGAAACATACCAACAAACAGATTACACATACAGATACGTCTCCAGGGAAAAGCTGTGTTTGCCAGCGCCTCCAAGCTGGGACCCCAAAATGAGCAGCTCCATCTGTGACCCAGACCTAATCGTTGGAGGCCACGTATTCATTTTAATTATCAACAACTCGATGCATCTGAATTCCTAGTTCTTGACATTTCTCTCTTAGAATCTCAATCTCATGATGGCAGAGACCCAGAAAACCTGCCTGACCCTAATCATGGCCGCTGAAACTGATGAAGAGATCACATAGGGGGGAAAAAGCCAACTCTTTCTCAGTTCTCTGGGAGGTCAAGTGCCATTTCCCTTGTCTTGACAAAGTATTCGGGAAATGAGTGTAATGATAATATGAACGGAGTGGACCACTGAACATATGGGAAAGGAAGTAGGTAGATTTAGGTGTGTGCCTGGGTTACATGTGTGCACACATGTACACACATCCACATGTGTGTACATACACGTGCACACACATCCCTTTATCTGGGGTAACCCAGAGCCAGTAACAGGGACAGTAACTGTCCTAAATTTTAATGCCTCCTCACCAAGTTGTTTTAAGAAGCCGTGCCGCTCATGCCTACCAAGGAAATTTTTCCTCTTCTCAGAGTTTGCTGCTTCATTTCCACCTTTCCCAGTTGGAGCTCCACTAATTTTCAGGCTGTCTAGGAATAAAACATAGCGCTCCAGGAAATGGCTTATGCACAGGCCTTAAGCACACTGCCACCGCTCAGCTTGTAATAAATGCTCTAGGATCCTGTGTTTGTGACATAGAAAAGACAAAGAAGAGACACCTGACTCTTTCCACTCTGTTTTTTTTGTTTTGTTTTGTTTTTTGGTTTTTGGTTTTTTTGGTTGGTGTTTTGTTTTGTTTTGTTTCTGAGTGGGATCTTAAATGCAAACTGGCCCCTAAATTCCCACAAAGACATACCAGGCCTGGAGTTTCCTCCAGATGGAGAAGGGAGCGACACAGGTGCCCTGGCATATAACGGAAGGAACTGTGAGATCAGAGTCAGCACATGTGAGCATTAGCTCCAGCTTCATGATCAGTCGCCACCAGGAATCGTGTGACCAAGAGAAGTCACCTCCCCCCTTTGTTCTCCCTGGTGGGCGAATGGAAAAGGAAGTACAAGACTGAAGGATGGTTTACGAAGTGCCGAGTGCCACGTGATAATGTAAGAGACAGTAGCTGCCCAGGCAAGTGTGGAAGGTCACGTGACACTGGCACAGGAAACACGGGAGCTTCATCTCAGCCTTGGTTCTACTTCTAGTGGTCCCATGCCCCAAATCCCCCCCCCCCCACTTCGGGTCTCCAAGTCCTCTTTGGAAAGAAAGGGTACTGGTCATCTGCCCTAGACTCCAGGTGCTTGACAACCTGGACACACACTGTGCATGGCCCCTTGGCCAGCAGCCTCTGCAGGCACTGGTGGCCCGGAGAGATGGGCGCCGCAGGCCCCACCCTGATCCCTGGCATCAGGACCTGGCATTTCACAAGACACCCGGCTCAGCTGTTTGTGCACGAAAGCCTCAGGACCACTGGTCTTCAAAATACCTTCTAGCTTTATCATTCAATCATTCGATCATAAATGGTCCAGAGCTGGGTAGTTTGACAACATGGCCATTTCATGAGACTCTGCAAAACTTGCTATGCATGGGTGAGGGGGCAGGCTCGTCCGGTCAGCTCTCTGTGTGGATCTTCTACCTCCCTCATCACAGAGCTCATCAACACTGCTATCCAGATGTGTGTCATATTAAAGAATACTATACCAAGTTTGCTGAGTCCTAAATTGTACCAGATATGTAGTATTAAGGATGTTCATATAGTGCTCGTAAAGTATGTGATTAAAGACATAAGGCAGCCCTGGGAAGTAGGTCTTATTTTCATCTTCATTCTACGGATAAGAAACATGAATCTTGGAGAAGTTAAGTAACTTGTCCAAGATCACAGAGCAGGAATTTGCCTGAGCTGAGATTTGAACCCATATCTCACACCAGACTATGCACGCACATGTAACCACCATGGGACACGCCCTCCCCAATTACTTGGTTAACAGTTCCAGCGCACCTTCTAAGTATTCCCATTCCACCCTTGTACCTGGCACACCATTCTTGATACTCTCCCTCCAATCATACAGTATTTTACCGCTGTGCCATCTAATGCAATAACCAAGAGCCACATATGCTATTCAAATTTAAATCAAACTAAAAATTCAGTTCCCCACTGCACTAGGAATATTTCAAGTGCCAAGCAATTGTGGCGCCTGGGTGGCTCAGTCGGTTGAGCATTTGACTCTGGATTTCAATTCAGGTCATGATCTTAGGGTCATGAGATTGAGCCCTGTGTTGGGCTCTGTGCCCAGTGGGGAGTCTGCCTGAGATTCTCTCTCCCTCTGCCCCTCCCGCCAACCTGGTCTCACACATACTTTCCCTCTCTCTAATAAAGAAATAAATCTTAAAGAAATTGCTTAGTAGTCACACGTGCTTAGTGACTACCATGTTGGACAATACAGATATAGAATATTTCAGTCATTATAACCAATTTTATTGGATGGCATTGTTTTAGAAAATAAAATGGCTGAAAATTATTACTCCATCATTGGCCTTGTCCCTTATTTTACTACTTCTCGGGACTGAACAGTCTTAAATGCATGCTCAGGGAGTTATCTCAGCACCCATCCCCTATGGGGTATGATGCTCTCCGGGGAGGAACTGAAAGACCTTGTATATCCAACAAGATGAGAGCCCTAAAACTTGACCCTGATTTCAAGTTCAAAGACCACATCCACAGAGGAGACGTGAGGCTTTGGTGTGCATTGCTAGCCTTGCAGCCTTGGCCTTTATGATTCATCGTGACAACTACTCATTTCTGTCAGGGGAAAAAAAAGTCCAATCAGGCAGAGTTTTATTTCCTCCCTCAAATAAAATAGACCTGACTGGCCAAGGTATCTCTAGGGACACCCGCTATGGGGCCTTAAATTACCCAGTAACACTTCTAGTCAATCCCACTTCCATGTTGGAGTTTGCAATCAACATTTATCTCTATCAGACAGACCATCTGCAGGTTTCTAATACCACTTTTATTATTACCTTGTAAATGCAAAATCCTCGAGGCAGAAATGCCAGCTGCTAACAGCAGAGTATGTATGAGCGCCCACTTTTCCAGTGACGGATGTCCCTGGTCTTGGAGTCTCAGAGAAAAATATACCAAGGATTTGCCCAGAAATTGGGTCTTATATGGATCCAATATCAGGGGGTTTTGGGGTCAGTTCTCTCCAGTGATCCTACAGACAAAGAATGACCTTCCCTTTCTCTACCACACATAAAGCCTTGTATAGGGCTGTCACTTGTTCTATATTAGAAATTGAGGCAAATAATGGGGACAGACACTCTTACCAAATGCTCAGAACCAGAACAGTTTCTCTGACAGGTATTCATAAATAAGAATAGCTATTATTTATTGAGCTCCCTGCTTTCGTTTCTCTACTAATTTAGCAAATGTTCACCACGTGGCTATTTTGTGCCAGACACGTGCTATGATCCATTAGGCCCCCAACAGAAGAGTTCAGACTCTCACAGAACTCTCAACTTAGTGAAGGAGCGAGACAATCGAGTAAGCACCCAAATAAATGGATAAGGACAAATTTTAATCATGGCTGGGGAGTAAAGAAATAAAGTGCTATGGTAGAAACTAAGAGGGGAGACTTTATTTAGACGAAGTGGTCAGAGAAGACCCTCTCTGAGAGCTAAAACCTGAAGGATGAAGCAGGTAGTCAGTGTGGGCAGAGCCTGCGATCAAGGACAGAGAGTTGAGACTAGGAGGTGGACGGAGGCCAGATACTGCTGAGTCAGCCTCATAAGCAAGGAATTTAGATTTTCTACTAAGAACAAGGAGAAGTAACTTGAAGATGTGAAGCAGCAGGATGACATGTGTTTTGATTTTAAAAAGATCATTGTAGCGGAGGTGTGAAGAATGGATGGGGGGGTCAGGGGTAGGGCAGAGAGCAGAAGGACAGAGATGGGGTAAGCGCTGGGTTCTACTCCAGGTGGAAAAGGAAAGCAGTTTGGACTTATGCCATTCTATAGAATGGAGACAGAGAGAAATGGAAGAAGTTGCAAGGCATTTTGGCAGAGTACAGAAAGGACCTAATAGCCATCCTATTGTGTGGAGTGAGGAAACGTCTGGAATGAAAGATGACTCGCAAGTTTAGGCGTGAGCAGCTGGTGGGCAGTGGTGCCTTTTACCAGCACTGTGTTGGATGTTTTGTATTTATTATTTGCAAGCCTGATGATTAACCTTGCAGAAGTTTGTGTTAACATGTCCCTTCACAAATTGGAAAACTCAGAGAGATCAAGGCACTTGCCCAACATCACACAGCTTGTGAACCCTGAAGCCAGTATTTGAACCTTTGGCTGGTCTTCAAACCTCATGTGCACCTTTCCCTTTGACTTCATTGCTTCCCCACAGCATTTCTCAGTTGTTGGCTTCAAATCCTCACAGCTTCTGTCTCTGTGTTGGTCCATATTAAGTGCTGTCCTCGGCTCAATTCTCTGCTCAAAACATTTCCTTCTGTATGGAACCCTGTGTCCCCTACCTCTACGTCTACTTAGATAACACTTACTCCCCCAAATCTTAGATGTGGCTTCCATTCTCCTGTCTTTGCTCCCTTAATGGATATCAAACTTTATAGCAATGAGTTATGTAATTGTTTGATTTCTCCACTAGACGGTAAGCTCTAGGAATGCAGGACATACATGGTATGTCCATCACTGCCCTGCTAAGGCCTGGCACAATTCCTGAACCTATTCAGTGGTAATTCAGTGAACACGTACTAAATGAATTCCTAGTCGCTGGTCAAGTTGAGAGGATGACTCATCCAATATGATGAGTCACCCAAGGCATCAGGAGCGTGGATTAGTGTTCCCATCAGCGTGCTGAGGGGAACTGGAACTTAGATCTGGGTTAAGTTTGGGCTTTTATTACTAACTAGTTAGTTTTGTGATGTGTAGAATTTCTTATCACCTCTCTGTACCTTAAGTTTTCTTGTCGCTCCAAACAAAAAAAATCAAAACCCGGGTCTCTTACCTCATGGGATGAACAACAACATCCAAACGTATGTGAAGGGACATGAAAGGTATAAAAACCCCATTTGCTAGCTCATCGACATAACATCATTCCCCTTTAGCATGTCCTAGAGCTAAAGTTTCTGGAGTCCAGCAGATCTGAGGAGACTTGGCTCTACTATGTTGCTATTTATGTTTGGGCTAGCTATCTCCTCTGAATTGAACTAATGAGGATAACAGAACTAATATCATGGGGCTCTTCTCAACATTTAATCAACTTTAGTATATGGCCATGTGTGTGGGTGTATGTGTAACAAATAGTATAGAGATGGAACAATGCCTCGTGCATAGGAAGTGCCTAATAAATCTTAACCTTTTTATTATTCTTAAAAAAAAAAAAACCAAAATCCACCTCCCTTTACACACACACACACACACACACACACACACAGCCTACATACCAACTCAAACTGTACATCACGAATTTTGGGGTTGGGGCGCCTGGGTGGCTCAGTCAGTTGAGTATCCATCTGACTATTTCAGCTCGGATATTGATCTCAGGGTCGTGAGATCAAGCCCCTCATGGGGCTCATGTTCAGTGTGGATTCTGCTGGTCCCACTCCTGTTCCTACCCCACTTGTGCTCGCTTGCTCTCTCTCTATCTCCCCACCCCCCTTCTCTCTAGCTCTAAAAATCTTTAAAAGAATTTTGGTGTTAAATTATTTGAGAATGTATTTTTGAAAATGTCACTGAGGACGAATATTCTGTCATACTCAACCTCAGGAGCAACCTCTTCAAGTCCGGTTTCTGTAGTTTTGTACCTCAGAACGGGTCATTTCAAAAACAAGATGCTCCTTTAAGCAGGACTGCCACTTGACATTAGCGTGTAGCTCTGTTCAGTGGGGACAAATCCAAATGAGGGCTAGCAGCTGCCCGATCCTTAGTGAATTGAAATAGGCCATATGGGAAGACAATTTTTTAAACTTTTTTTTTTTTTTTTGAGAGAGCAAGCACAGGAGGAGCACAAGCTGGGGGGGAGGGATAGAGGGAGAGGAAGCAGCAGACCCGCCTCTGCGCAGGGAGCCTGTCCTGGGGTTTGATTCCAGGGCACATGCTTGACTGAGCCACCGGGGCACCCCAAGTTTTTAAACTTAGCATCAGGACAGCCCTTCCTTCTAAAACTCCACTTCCCGATTCCAAATCAAAACCTTCTATTTTCCACGCTCTGCTCTGTTGCTCCTCCAGTTATTAGAAAATCTGTGGCCTGATACTGGACTCCCAAATAATGACCAAACAAAAGACGAAGGGCCTTGCTTAAGGAGCAGCAAGAATAAATGGGACAAAGGGTGCCTTAACAGATGGCAAGAAGAGCAGAATCCAGGATTTAGTGAGGACAGAAATGGAGAGAACATTTGGGAAGAGTCCTGGCAAGATATCAGGAGTTTAGATGGGACAGAAGTGGAGAGAACATCACAACCAGGAGAAGGCAGGAAGAGGACAGCAGATTGTGGTGGTTAAAGCCCTGGGCTCCAGCACTTGCTAAACAAGGACTCTCTGAACGTCTGGCTCCTCATCTACAAAATGGAGAGCATGAGGAGGATGAAGGAACCAAAAGCACTTAGCACAGTGTCTAATATTAAAGATGCATTCAATAACTGCTTTCTTTTAAAAGATTATGGGCAAAAAAAAGGAGGTAAAACATCCCCCTTTTGAAATGTGTACCAAAAGGAGACAGTTAAAAAGAATTTGACCTTCTTTTGGCCCTTTGCCCCCCACCCCTTTTGTTTTTTGGATGATCTTAGCTTTCTAATTTACCAAGTTTTCCAAATGCTGCCTGCTTCCTTTGTATGTTCTTCTCTACAAGGAATCCAAGGAGGATCCATTTATATTACTTCTCCGGCAGCACCAGCATCTCCTCCAGAGCACCCCCAACAAATGTGCCCTCTGGCTCTGCCTGCACTAGTCTGCTGGGGGTGCAGGGGGAAGGGCAGAGCCTCCAAGAAGGCCCCTATTCCCTGAGAAGTTGGCGATGAAAGCTCTTCTCAGTAAGTCAGCGCACACCTCGCTGTTAGTAGCAATAACTAGTCCTAATTAGACCTTCTGGAGTTGAAACCCTGTATTCCTCTTCCAGTCAAGTCATGGCACACCACTCCCTCCTGCACGCTCTCACTGTAGGCTGCTTGTGGGCGGAGATGCCGTCAGGTTCACTGTCATCTAGAGTATCTCTCAGAACCTCAGCACGCAAAGGTGCTCGAGAAACATCTGAAAGATATGCATCCAGCAAAGGATTTAAATATCCACTACAAGGAGTGGTGATCTCAAGTTCCTTCAGGAGCCCAGGCACGTAACAGAAATAAGGAGGGGTGTGGGTGGAGGCTAATTGGGGAGTGAATGTGCTACCTAGAGGTATTTGAATTCTAATTGTTTTTAGAAGAGTCCATTAGCAGAACAAACCCGTTTACAGCTGAGTTGTTGCTTGGGTCACTGGAGTTTGTGACTCCATTTTACATTCCGTCCCCCTTCATCACTTCAATTAGAAATGTGAATGTCGTCAATTACTTCCTTTACAAATGCTAACTTCCAGCATCCCTAAGGATGGGCAGGCAGGAGCTTCAAAACTTAATTATTTGAAAATTCATTACCTTCCCCTGAAAGCTACTTCCTTGCAATTTTTACCCAATGGTCCCTTTGAGGCTGGCAAAACAAATTGAATTCCTTTTCTGTTTGATTTGCCTGCAAATATTTAAAGATATTTACCACCCCTCTAACCCCACTAAATCTTCGCGAGATTAAAGTTCTTTCAGTGGCTCCTTATGTCAAGATCGCAAAACTCCCACCGTTCTGTCCATTCCACTGTCTGTTTCCTCTTCAAAGCGGAGTTCCACACAGGTATGTACATGTTATTAACTACAGTGGGAAATTTTGGCAAAGATCCAAATATACAATAGGAAATTGGTAATTTTTGATACATTTCCTAACACGGATGGTTTATGCATCTCCTAAAAAGTATGATGAAAGCCTAGACCTATGTTCCTATTAGAACAAGTCACATTACAGAATGTTGCATACATCATGATCCTATTTTTACTTAAACTAATTAAAACTAGGGGCGCCTGGGTGGCTCAGTGGGTTAAGCCTCTGCCTTCGGCTCAGGTCATGATCTCAGGGTCCTGGGATCGAGCCCCGCATTGGGCTCTCTGCTCATTAGGGAGCCTGTTTCCTTTCCTCTCTCTCTGCCTGCCTCTCTGCCTACCTGTGATCTCTCTCTGTCAAATAAATAAATAAAATCTTAAAAAAACAAAAACAAAAACTAATTAAAACTAACCTGCATAAGATAGAATATAGGAATGAAAATATTGTCCAAAAATGACTTCTATGATCAGGAATAAAAAAACAACTTTTTTTTAAAAATGTGGTTTTCAGAAATTAAAAACTTCAGATTGCAGATAACTTAACATGAAAAAATTTGAGATGGCCCCTCCTTTGATCCAGGTCAAGGTTTAAAAATCAGAGTCCTCTGGGGTTATGGACATTGGGGGAGGGTATGTGCTATGGTGAGTGCTGTGAAGTGTGTAAACGTGGCGATTCACAGACCTGTACCCCTGGGGCTAATAATACATTATATGTTAACACAAAAATAAGAAAATTATTTAAAAAAAATCAGAATCCTCAATGGGAAGAGAGCTTCTAAAACCCATGTGTTTAGTCCCTACCCCACCTCCTCCAGCTTGGAATAGTCAGATGTGGGGTGAGGGGGGAGAGTGGACTTATGAGTATATTTGGAAAAAGACTCTTCGGTGATTTCCATGCATACCACTGGTTAAGAATCAAACCAGACACTAGATCTCTGTTAATGCAGCCAAACATTATATCCCTTCTCTTGGCAGCCACATCATTCTTTTGACTCACTCTTAATGTTAACTAAGACCCCGGAGGCTTGTTTTGATGAGCTGTTCTTAAGGGCCATTCCCCTCCCCACGTGCAATCAGGTGGCTCTTCGAGACTTCAGCGAAGATATTGGCATTGATTCCCATACAATTCATGTTATTATTAGGTTGGGCCCATCAATCTAGACTGTCAAGATCTTTTGGTTCTGGCTCCTCCTCCCAGCTGTGAGTAATCCTAAAACTCAATCAGAATGACATTTAAGTACTTATTATTCAAATGTCCTCTTTCTCAAGGTAAATGTTCTCAATGTCATCTACCGGAAAGCCCAAGACCTTTTTTATTTCACCTTCTGACCTGAACATCCTCTGACAGGTGCTCTTAGGACAGCCTTGTCAACAACACTGAGGACAGAGGCAGTCTTTCCCCTTTTTAACTGGATCAGAGAATACAATTTGGAAAGGTCCTCTGTTGCCGCTTAAAGGTCTCTAACTAGGGTGTGTAAGCACTAAATATTTGCTTACTGTAAGACACGTTTTAAATATATTAAGCCGCATAAAATAAAAACATGCCCCCAACCCCCAACTCACTTGCCACGGTGCTCACTGTTCACAGTGCGGCCTTATACAGAAGGCTCTAGGCGTACTTCTCTGCTAGGCTTGGTTTTATCTCTTTCATCAACAGTCAAATGTTTCTGCCAGCCACTTCATAATTATAATTTTATTTCGGTATCAGTTTTAAAAGCAACACTTGATCATTGTAACTTCCAAAAACCATGTGAAGCAGCCCAGTTCATACCCATGAGAGGCAGAGCAAGTTCGTTTTGCTGGTGCTTTAGCAACCTGACTGGACCTGATGATTTCTGAGCAGCCTGTGTGTGGAACGGAAGACAAGAGTCCTTCCCAAATGCTAGACTTTGTTGGGATCATCTAGATAGCTGAAAAAAGTAACAGCTGCCCAGGACATGTTCCCCAGAGATTCTCACACAGTATGGCTGGAGCCGGCCTCAGGACTACGCTAGTACCTGAGGCTATACTAATGACGGGCAGGGTCTGGGCCCAGGGAACTCCGACTTGAGCTTGGTGCTCTGGTGCCATCCATCTTGCCTTCTCCTCTGGGCTTCCTTAGTTCCTCACCTGCCAGTCATATCACTTCCCAGCTGACACACTTTCAACAGGAATCCAGCAGCCTCTGTGTCTTCTCATACTTGAACCCCTAGCCCCATATATTCTAAGAACTTACCTTCACACAGGTTAAAATTCAACCAGGCTGTTTATTCCGTGCATCCTAAACTTTCCGTTGCCTGTACTCCTACTGTTCTCTTTCCCTGCCCTGTATGTACTCCTTACATCTGCCTATTTATTCCTGCATTCTCTGAGGTTCTGGTCAAACACTGCTTTGTCCACAAAACCCTCCCTGATCACCGCCCACTTCTTGCCTCCTTGACAAAGTGATCCTCTCTTCCCCTGAAACCTCTACTCCCTTTCTCCTACTTGGGGCGCTCACCTATTCCACTCCTGTATTATAATTTATTGACTATATCCTCCATTTCCAACTAGATTACAGGTTGATTTATGCAACAAACATGCATTAATACATGAATCTACAAATAAACATACAAAAGCAAAGAGGGGGAAGGAGTATGGAAGAAGAATCAGTGAGACCCCACCTTCCCCTCTGCCGGCCAGAAAATATTAAAAGCATCCAATCCAACAGCACCCAACCTACCAAGTGCACACGCAGAGCCTGGTTGGTGGATTCCTATCGGCATATTTGATTATAAGGAACTTAGCTTATCTCCTTTGCTGGTAACTCAGGTTTATTACTATTTAAATATTTCCCCATGGCCTCCGAGCTAGGAGACGATTCCTTGGAGGAAAAGGGGAGATGCTGCAAGACTGGGGCGGGGGGGGCTGCCAGGCAGAGCAACAGGTGTTGTGTATATGTCCCTTGGAGGGCTCTGCTATCATCCAATCTGACGAGCGTACACATCGCTTAAAGCTATTGCTTGATCTTAGGTAAGTCCTGCCTGATCTGGCCCCCACTTCTCTTGTGGCCTCATTGGATGGCATCCTCTCACCTGTTCATGCTGCTCAGTCCCACAACCTTTTCCCCAAAGTCATGTGTTTCTCATGGCCTTGCTTTATGCTGCTCCCTCTACCTGGCATGGCTGCTCTACTCCTAAGGGTTAGCCTAAAGGTCACGTCCTCAGGGAAGTCTTCCCTGCTCCCACAACACTATGTCAGATGATCCCAGCACAGTTTACAATGACTCTGTTAGAAAGGAGCCTTTGATCTTGGAATAGGTATTCCTTCTATGATTATTTGATCAAGACTTCTCTTTCTCACTAGATTTTAAACTCCTTGAGGGGAGGGAGTGAAGCTTTCTTATTTGGCTGCTCTATATCCCTAGCATCTGGCATGCTTATGTATGGCACATATGTTGTCTAAATAATATAAGCTGAGTAAACAAATTGAAATCCGAGGATATCCATCTGTGCTTAAAAACAACAAGAAAAGACAATTAGGTATGGAAAAATCA
Source organism: Enhydra lutris kenyoni (assembly GCF_002288905.1). Taxonomy (NCBI): domain Eukaryota; kingdom Metazoa; phylum Chordata; class Mammalia; order Carnivora; family Mustelidae; genus Enhydra; species Enhydra lutris. The sequence goes on from NW_019154134.1 coordinate 4,914,906, forward strand.
TGGGAATTTTTGCAAAGCCTCCAACTCTGTCTTCTCTCCCTTCTCTTGGTTGATGGATATTTTCTACACACCATCATCTCACACAGAGATTCTTTCGACTTATAAACCACTAAGCCTGTTTTGAAAATACCTCAGAGAACCCTCATCAGCATGCACCCCATTGTTTCAAGGGAAACATTTTTGAGCACCTACTATGTGCACACACTATCCTCCAGGCATCTTAGGTTATTTGATTTTCTCGATGACCCAGTAAAGTCTGTTCATTATTTTTATTTCACAGATGAGAAATCCGAGAGTCAGACAGACGAAGTTACTTGGCCAAGATCATAGAACAAGTAACGGCAGGAATCGAACATTGTTCAGGAGGTAATCAATGGAAAGGACGCTGACCTGGCAATCAGGAGGTGTGAGTTTTAGTCCATCTCATTCCTTGGGTGACCTTGAGCCAAGCATGTAATCTCTGAGTTTGACTTCCCTGTATACAGGAATAAGACCAGGCCTCCAAAGTTTCTGAATAGGAATCAAGTACAGTTTGCTATAAAGAGTGATTATCCTGCCTCATTCCCCCTACCCTCAACCAACAGATGGCCTTCTCCTCATTTGAAAATCGAACACTCCTACCGAGGTCAGTTGTGCCTACAAATCATTGTAGGCTTTCTTCTCCTGCACAAAATCTCCAGCTGGAAATCAGCTCTAATTCTTCCTCTTGCTCAGGCCTTGCTGTGAATAATATATTTCGAAAATGAACTATTTTGGGCCAAGAAATCTGTAAATCACAGCTGATTCATCACTTTCACCATCAGGCTCTCGCTCTCCTGCTTCTTTTGCTTTGTCAGATGAAGACATTTTACCTCTACAAACAATTTCTCTTTGGGTTTCATGGAGAGTTCACCTCAATATTCTGTGCAAATGATTAAAAACATGAAGATGGACAGAGTCTGAAGAAATAAATCTCAACTAAATAAAACTCAGATGGGATAGGTGTAGTCAGAGACATAACCATAGTAGAATCAGAATGGAAAGCAACATGGCACCTGCCTTTGAATGTGCTGATTCCAAAGGCACCAATTCATGATTGTCACAATTACTAAAGAAGAGGGAGATAAAGACTATTCCAGAAAATGTACTACTTAAAAACCAGCTCTAGTTAGCTTTAGAACTCACGTAACTCTTACCTATAAGATTTACCTTTCTGACTATTTTTCTTCGATAAATATGTCCTGAAATGAATTTGCTGTGAGGAATTATGGAGACAAAGCCTTAAAAACATGCTGGGTAGGGGCACCTGGGTGGCTCAGTGGGTTAAGCCTCTGCCTTTGGCTCAGGTCATGATCTCAGGGTCCTGGGATTGAGCCCCGCATCGGGCTCTCTGCTCAGCGGGCATCCTGTTCCCCCCCCACCACCTCTGCCTGCTTCTCTGCCTACTTGTGATCTCTGCCTGTCAAATAAATAAATAAATAAAAATCTTAAAAAAAAAAAAAAAGAAAAACATGCTGGTTAGGCCCAAACAGCCAGCTTAAGAATAAAAGCAACTGCCATGGCTTCTCATTTGTGGATTATTGTGAATTGGCTTGTTTTCTTAGAGGCACACATACTCCTTCACAAACCCTCCTTCATGCAGTGGGAGTTTGGGATGCTATTAAGAGCAATGTGATCACAAAAGCATACCACTGCAATATGAGATGGGAAAGGCCAGCTGTGTGGTGACCTTTCCTCCCCATTTCTCTTGCTCTAGGTTATACCTTCTCTGTGCTTTGGATCTTCTTTCCATATCCACCTGCAAAGCTGGCATCTCCCTGTGGATGCCAGGCTGCTCAGACTCATTTAGTCCCAAATTTACCACCACCTCCTCCACTCTCCAAACCTACCTCTGCTCCCGCTTCTCTTATTTAGGTTCCTAGGCCTGCATGCACACCACTGCCAAGCTAGAAACCCAGGATTCACTCTGCACACCTCTCTCAGCTGTGCCTTGACGTAGACAGAAGCATTACTGACCTTATTTCTAAAATAACATTCCATACATCTCCTCCGTTCGCTATATATGTCCCAAGCGGCCTTCATTCTGGCCACACACTGTCTCTTACCTGGATGAGTGCACTAGCCTCCCCCCAGACCTCCCACCTGTCATTTCATCTCTTTGAAAGTGTCATACTCCAGCCACATCCCGCCTCTCACCATGTCACATACCATGTAACTTCGCCACACACCATATAAATCCAAAGACAGTAAAAGACCTAAAAATACACACATATTCTCACTCTCCCTCCATGGGTCTCTCTCTCCCCTCTTCCCAACACCAAAAATTAAAAAAAAAAAAAAAAAATACCCACAGATAACACTAAGTACACAGAAATACAAGAGCACAGATCCTGTAGTTACACTAACTTGCCAGCCATTCCCCACATTCCATACCCCTCTCTCACATTTCCCTATTTCTGCTTAGGATATTCTTTTCTTTCTTTCTTTCTTTCTTTTTTTTTTTTTTTTTAAAGATTTTATATATTTATTCAACAGAGAGAGAGAGCTCATAAGTAGGCAGAGAGGCAGGCAGAGACAGAGGGAGAAGCAGGCTCCCTGCTGAGCAGAGAGCCTGATGCGGGGTTCGATCCCAGGACCCTTAGATCATGACCTGAGCTGAAGGCAGAGGCTTAACCCACTGGGCCCCCCAGGTGCCCTAGTATACTCTTTTCTAAGATGACCTTCCTTCACTATCACATCACCTGATCATGTCCCTTGAAGCTCTTACCCTTCCAGACCAAGTTCAAAGCTATCCTTGTTTCTATGAAACCAGCTGAACTTGTCCCCCCTGCTTCCTTCTCCCTGCAGTCAGACCACTCTATACATGCATATCCCAACCTAGCAACAAGGTTTGTTAGCCTGCCCTTCCTGCTGGGTAACGAAATCCTGAAAGGCAGCAGAACTTAGCAGTAGAGCGTGGGCTTTGGGGGCAAAAAGATAGGGGCTACAATCCCAGCCAACTCTTACCAGCTTGGGAAAGTAAATTCTCGGAGCCCTCATCCTCTCATCTGAAAAACAGAAATAATCCATGACTGCACTTATCATGAGCACTGAGTAATGTACAGAACTATCAAATCACTATGTGGTTAATCTAAAAGTAACAAGACACCGTATGTCAACTATACTTCAATAATAAAATAAAAATAGAGATAATCCCATCACTAACTTGATAGGGTTGGAATCAGCAGTCAATGAAAAAGACCACAGTTAATAAAAACCACAGTTAAAAGTTAATAAAATGGCAACCATTATTATTAAAACCATTTAAGGGCCCTGTGTCCCGTACTCAACAAATGTTTAACTGCATGAATAGATTCAGCTTTCAGCCCCTTCAACTTCATAACCATCACATCAGAGCTTCCCAACATTTAGGTGGGAGCCAAGGAAAGGACGTACTAATATCCTCATTTCACTCATGGGGAAATGCAGATGGAGAACACAAGTAATTTTGCCCAGGACAGAAAGTCAGTTGCTCAAGTGAGAGTGGAACTCAGCCTTCAAAAGTTGTATTACAGGTATAACATCTTCTCACAATTTAGAAAATGAGCGCACCTAAAAGCGGCAGCTCTGTCCGGAGATTTACACTATGCTGGGTAATTTCTAAAACATCCTTATTTTACAAGAAAATTAATTACTAAAATAACCAATCAGTAAGATCCAGAAATAAAACTGGCTCCCCAAATTAGAGTAGAGCCTTGCAAATGAAAACACAAATTTGAAAAAGAGATCTGGAGAACATAAATGAGATTATGTCATCCCCTTGCTTCCAAACCTGCTAATAACTTCACACAACCCTCAGAATAAAATCATCCTCTTTGTCATGGGCTCTATACCTCTACATAGTCTGGATCCTGTCTACCTTTTCTGCTACTCCGTCTTTACTCATTAGGCTCAAGTTGCACTGGCCTTCTGTTCCCCATACTCTCCAAGCTCATTACTGCCTTAGGACCTTTGCATTTGCTGTTTCCTTTCAGAGAGTCCTCATTCCCTAGATTTTACCCATCTTGGTTCCATTTTGTCATTTAGGTCTTAGTGTCAAGACTTTCCCTGTCTACTTTATCTAATGTGGGTTCTCCACTGCCCATAGTTTCTATTATATCATTAACTTGCTCTAATTTCTTTCTGCTATTTATCACCATATAAAATTCTTATTTGCTTTTTGGATTGTACTCCCCCCGCCATGATAACAGGAAAAAACCACATTGATCTTGTTCATCACTTTCTCTAGGACTAGAACACTGCCTGGTATATGTAGGTATTTAGTCAACACTAGCTAAATGGATAAATACATAAGTTTCTTTTATCACCAGTAAAACATCAGGGAAGTTCCTTCCATGCATTTACAATCTAGACTGATAGAACTGAAACTGAATAACTGAAACCAATACAGTCCCCAAAATATGAACTCATAGGAAAAAGTAAACCAACACTAATCATAATTCTTACATCTTTCAGAACAAAGGACTCTTGTTTTTATTTATATCCAAGGAAAACAGAGTCTTTTGGCAAAGGAAACTGTTTGGAGACACTCCCTCCACTTGAACCAAGAGGTCACACATGCTTCTTCTGCAACTTGGAGCTCAATTCCCTGTTCTGGTTTCAATTTGGAGATGTCATCTGACAGCCAGCAGGTCACTTCTTATAGTGGACTTGCTCTGTTGCCAGAGATTTAACTTACAGGACTTGTCACATGAAGAGCAAAATGTGCATCAAGAGGGAAAGAGGGGCCTTTAAAGTAATTTAATTTCAGGGTTAACTTTAGCATGATACAGAAACTTCATTTCTAATGTTATGGTACCTAATCCACTTGAAAGCTAAAAATCCTGAAAAGTGACTTAATTAGCCATGCCAAAAACACATTCTTCTCAAGCAGAAGGATGAGATGATTCTTCTCTCTGTTCTCCTGAATTCTCCTCCTAATAACAAAAATATAACAGCATCCACAGCCTACCTGTAACCTAGCACAGTGACTATAAAACTCAGCAGAACAAAAGTCCCTATTGCCTCATTTCAGGTTAATTTTAAAAATCAAAGTCAGAAAAGACCCAATCATGCTTATGCTGAAATGGTCCTTGATTGTAAGCAAGCAAGTACCATCCGAAAGGTTAGGACTGGGACTCTATTTCTTTCCTGGATCTCTGGGGGTTGGTGCACGTGTGAAGTGAATCCAGGCACAAACTCCAAGCCCTCTCCCAACAAATTCCATTTTTAAACATCTGTGCCACAAATTTTTCTTTATCAGATGCCACAGGAAGTTACAGAAAGCAAGGTTTGTATTGGATATATGTACTTATGTCAAATCTGGTAACATTATAATTTACTATAGATCAAAGAACTTATTGAATATGAGGTCATTTTTATTACAAAAGCTCAGAGCATAGTTTCATTCTCTTATCCCAGCCTTAGAAACCAAATAGAGAGGTGTCTGGGTGGCCTAGTCAGTTAAGCATCTGACTCTTGGTTTCAGCTCAGATTGTGACCTCAGGATCATGAGATGGGAGTCCCACGCCAGGCTCCATGCTCTGCTTGAGATTCCCTCTCCCTGTCTCTCTGCCCCTCCCACTTATACTCTCCCTCTCTCTCTAAAATAAGTAAATTTAAAAAATCAAATAGAGGGCGCCTGGGTGGCTCAGTGGGTTGAGCCTCTGCCTTCGGCTCAGGTCATGATCTCAGGGTCCTGGGATTGAGTCCCGCATCGGGCTCCCTGCTCAGTGAGGAGCCTGTTTCTCCCTCTGCCTCGGCTCCTCCTCCTGCTCATGCTCACTCTCTCTCTCTATATCTGACAAATAAAAAAAAAAAAAAAAGTCTTTAAAAAATAAATAAAAAATTAAAAAATCAAATAGAGGGGCACCTGGGTGGCTCAGCCAGTTAAGCATCTGCTTTGGGCTTAGGTCATGATTCCAGGGTCATCGATCAAGCCCCGTGACAACTTCTCTGGCCAGCAGGGAGTCTTCTTTGCCCTCTATGCTCTCCCTCCCTCCCTCCCCTTCTCTCTCTCTTAAAGAAATAAAATCTTTAAAAAAAATCAAGGGGTATGTGTCCGAATTGGTGCCTAGAACTCACCTTGCCTCTGTTCATATTCCTGATGACTACCTCTTTGGTCTAAGTCCAATTAGTGCAGATATTGCTTGTTTAACATGTATGGTCTACTCTTTCTAATTTATGGGCCTGCTTTTAGGCTACTTAGGTCCCTTCTTCAAAAGCTATAGGATTAGCATCTATGGATTTCCATCTGGTCCTTATCATCACAGAGAGGAGTCAGCCATTCATTGAATCATTGAGTTTGGGGAAAAGCACTGAGTAAAAGGGGGAAAAAGAGGTTACACTAAAAAAAGTGGACTCATGAAACTCAACTGTGGTAATTATTCAAATGGGCTTTAACAGAGATGGAAGGAAAGCTGTAGGAAAGCACTTCACAGTAATTAATTGAGCCTCTCCTCATTCTAAATTGAGAAAAATTAAAAAATCAATAATTTCAAATGTGTCATACTTATTGACACTAATGAAACCTCCTGAATAAGCATTTAATGCAACTCCACTGCTATTTTAAATTTACGTTCATCACTGAGTGAACATTACAAGGTCAGGTCAGCTCCCTTGGGCTTCGCAGAGCGGATGCTATCAAACAGACAGCACTTTGTTCATGCTGTATAGGGAACAACCCTTTGGAGAGTTGCTGAGCTGTCCCCGGTGCTGAAAAAAAAAGCTGTTCTTTCCCCTTTGGTTCAGCAGGAGACACATATTCAGAAATGACATGGTATCTCATAGTCCAGTTACCCACATGTCCATGTTTATTTGGGAAAAAAACAAAACAAAACAAAAACCCAGACTCTCCTAAGACTCTGATTTCCTAGAAAGTTGTAATTTCATTTATGCTATATCAGTAGAGTCTGTCACTTTACTCTTTTTTTCAGCTATTAACAATCACATTGAGGTATATTAATTTGCATGTGCCTGCATTTTTCTCCATAAAGTAAGTATTTTGCCTCCAAATAAACTGCAAGCTCAAAACCTGTGGGAATACTTACAGACTTGTTGGAATATTTGGTTTCAAATTTAGGCTTCATTACTTATTAGCTGGGTAGCTTGGCTGAGTTAAGTTACTCTGTGCTCCGTCTCCTTCTCTGGGCAAAGAGGTGAGTATTCTCCCAGTTGCTAACTACCGGGGAGGGTCAAAATGCAATGGTGTATTTCCAAGTGCTCTTCAACATGCTATAAAATTATAAGCACTTATCGCATCACAAAGTTTTCTCTGTAACACAGATTTTTTTAAAAGAGTTTATTTATTTATTTGACAGAGAGAGACACAGAGAGAGAGGGAACACAAGCAGGGGGAGCAGCAGAGGGAGAGGGAGAAGCAGGCTTCCTGCTGAGCAGGGAACCTGATATGGGGCTCCATCCAAGGACCCTGGGATCATGACCTGAGCCGAAGGCAGAAGCTTAATGACTGAGCCACCCAGGCGCCCCTACCACAGATATTTTTTAACACAGTCCTCACAATTTAACTTTTGTTGTCTCCTTCAACTCAGAATGGGTCTGTGAAAATTCAGATCCCATGTCATACCTGGGGAATCTTAGGAGTAAAGAATGCACAGAGAGACTGACTCAGAAGAAGGTAGAAAAGCTGGAATCTATAAAATTCAGACCCCATTAAATCACTGAAAAATTAAGGTCCAAACTCTTAGTCATCTCCTGGCTCAACATCAGCTCCTCTCCGGTGCTTCCTTCCATTCACTGATATAAGGCCCCAGTTAGCCAGCTATGTATACACAGATTACCCAATTTAATCTGAATATTCACATTTTGCAGATAAAGCAACTCGTCTTGAATTAAATAACCTGCCCCAATAAAGGAAAAGTGACAGAGTCAACATTTAAAACCAGGTTACTCTGAATCCAAAGCTTACTCTCTTAATCATCATGTCCATATCTCCCTAAATCTGAATGGGTCCTTTGGATATAAGTTAACTTTGAAGTTGGCCAGAATTTCTTGGGTCTCATACTAGAGCAGCACTTTTAAGAATAAATTATCTAACACACTAGAAACCATAATGAAAACACTTTTTTTTTTTTTGAACAGGGAGAAATTTACTGTAATCTTTGCCTTGTGAATGCTAACCTGATGTAAAAAATACCCTTGATGATATGATGCAACAAATCAGAAGGGGAGTCAACAGCAATCACAAGGGCAATGACTTACAAATGACCAATACGGCATCACCAAACCAACTGAAAGTATTACCCTACATCACCAAGGAATTCAAATAACATGTACTTTTTTTCCTACCAGAAGTCAAAGCTCCTCAACCCCAATAATTATATTTTAAAATTTCATTTATTGTGCAAATCCTTCTCCTATTTGAATCCTTTCCATTCTTAAAGATCCATTGATATTCTCCTTCCTGCATGAATATCCACAGATGGCTCCAACTCCCAGTAATTTAATTTTTGTCTGTATTAATATCGCTTCTGCCTACACCAAGTATTACGCAACAAGTCACTTACTGTCCTGGTAGCTCTCCTTCTCATGTATTTAATACATATTAATTAATAAGATATAATTAAAACATTTATACTTTCTTTCTCCAGTCTTATCGGAGACTGACTCATAGTAGGTGTTTAATATTTGAACTGAAGTTGGCACTTAACTAGACTTGACTGAAACTGCTTACTGAATTTCTGCTTTCTTCCCATCTGTTTGTGGATCCCGTTAGGGCCACAATGTGGAGGCTGTGTGTGTGTGTGTGTGTGTGTGTGTGTACATGATACTCGAAAATGTATCCTTTGTGCAAAACATATCACAGGAGCTTATGCATGTAATTGGAATAAATGAAGGACTGAATAAATGAGCCAGTTAAATTGACAGGGATTATCTTACACTGAAAGCCCACACCCCTAACCTGACCCTAAGAGCTATTTGCAGGAAATTTCAAATCTAATTCAAGTAGATAAATTATGTTCCTAAATGAATTTATTTTATTCGACAGGAGAATCACTTTTAAAGAACCATAGGCGATAAGTATATATAAAAAGTATATATAAAAACGGTATGATGAATCACAAAAACTTACATGGGAATAAAAGGGAAAGGGCACCCAGAATACATCAATTATTTTCTCAGTGTTTTATAGCAAGAAAATGCTGAGGCATTGTACTACAGCACAGAGCTGAAAAGAAATTTGTACAAATCATTTGCAAAAGCATGCAAGACGTTGTTAACTCCATATACTTACACATTTATTCAATAATATTTACTGCAGTAGATGCTGGGGTTAGACAACTGAACAAAAGCAGTATGTTCCTGGCCTCATAGAACTGACATTCTAACACACAATGAGAAAATAAAGCTCTCTCCCACTTGTTTATACAGTACGTGTTGTTCAAGAATCAATTCTGAGCCTAACACTGGGTTTTTACTTTCGTGGCCTGGCTGCATCTCTGATGTTACTCAGTGTAGAACAGATGATACAAGCAGTTAATCTGATTTAATAAATCCTTTAATTCTCTTGGTAAATACTAGAAAAGCAAGGGGATCATGGAGAAAGAGGGTCCAGAAATAGACTTTAATCTCTTTTTCCATCATCTTCCTATACTCTTAAAGAGAAATACTGAGACAGTTCCTTGAGAGAACAATCTCAGCTTTGCTTAGGGGAAAAAGAATTGGGAGTTTCCAGGGATATATTTGGTGTGTGTGTGTGTGTGTGTGTGTGTGCGTGTGAGAGAGAGATAGGCAAGGAGGCTTTCGTTCATGGTGTGTGTCCTGGCTTCTGCAATGGTCACGGTTCAAGGGGTTAAGGACCAACCCTTTCCTGGCACAGACATGCAGATCTCCATGAATTCTGCAATCCATGATGCACATTCTCTAGTTCAAATCTTTTTCCCCTCTTTGCTTTATTGTGATTTTTCTACTATACTCTCAAGTATTCCTTTTTTTTTTTTTCTAAACTAAGACGTTCTCTCGCAATTTTACATGTATTGTCTCGATTAACAGAACAGATTCACAAGACATCCTAAGGAAGAAACCTATGTGTCAAAAACTGTATCAATAAGTGACACCCACAAACTAAAATCAGGGGCTGATGCATTGCTTTAAAAATGCCCCTTATTTATAGATAACTTAATTGCATTAAGTGCCAAAGAATGTACTGCTTTCATTGTAATGAGTTTTTATGGTCTTAGTCTTTGGAAGCTCAGATTCCATCTGTGACAGCAGACTGTGGAAGAGTTGGGCTATTAATAGCTGCTGGTACACACTTACTCAGAGCTAAGAGGCCCAGGGCTGTAGAGACAGCCAGATGGAGATAATACCACAGGGTGAGTGTATGGACAAAAAGATGATCTTTTTTTTTTTTTCCACCACAAAACAGACAACACTAAAAACACGACAATCCTGTTTTATTGCAAGCCAAACTCTGAGGAAATTTTTTTTCTCCTTTCTAATTCTCAGGACTGGTTCTAAATTGCATGTGATCTATCATTGTTTCTGTTGTTCAAATAACTCCTTACATAGGTTACAAAAACAAAAACAACCAGGTGGCTTAACAACCTCAATTACTAAAATGAAATCCTGACACAGATATCCAGTTTCCTGATATAGAAAATTGGGAACAAAACAATTTGGCAATTATTCAAGGAAAAAAACCCTATGATACTGGGCAGTCTTTTGAATCAAAAATGTTTTCCCATACATAGAAAAAGGAACAAAAAACCAGAATGAATAACACAGCAGAGATTTCTATGAAGAAAAGTTTCCCCCCCTTCTTCAAAAAAACTGATTTAGTGTGATGTACCATGATTATGGTCTTAGTTCATCTTTATTTTAATGACAGTATGAAAACACACTGCAAGACAAGAGTTACATACCTACCATACCTAATGTCTAATGTCATGTTGTGATTCTTTTGGGCCAAAGTTTAAGGGACAACAATCCTTTTTTTTTTTTTTTTAATTTATAATAACTTGTCAGATGAATAAGAGGAAAAACTATTTTAAATATGTGACTTGTCACAAAACTGGCTAAATTCTATTTTGGTGGGGTTGCACAAAATGGGGGTTTTAGGTTTCCGAAGTAAAGGGATATTCATGGGAACGCTTACACACAATGGAAAACAGTATCATTAAAAAACGGGCAGGGGATCAACACATCACCTTGTCTGGTCTGCAACAAGGGTAGAAACACATTGTTCTCATGCAGACAAGCCCAACCAAAGGCAAGAGGTGCAGCTTCAGCTAAGAACTCATTCTGTTGTCACACTTTTAGGAAATTCCAGGCGAGCTAGGGGAGAGTGAAGCACCCAATTTTGCAGAGATACACAGAGATGCCGTATTTCATCGAGATATCACGCAAGAGTCCGAAAAGCAAAACAAGTAAAGTAAGCAAGTAAAGCACATCTATACAGAAGAGACAAAGGTGGCCAGTTCAAACAGTTGGGTATCTGGGGTATTTCAGACTGTATCAAGAATGCACAGTCTATCCTATGAACCCCCATTTTATTCAGGTAACTAGCTTTACTTTACAGGCAAGTTCTTTTCTTTTTAAAATAAAAAATGGTCCGTCATAAAATAATGATAATCTATTTTTAACACAAATTGATTAATAGTTCAGCTTCCAGAGCCACACTGCATTGAATTTACTGTCTGTGTCTGCATCTGCCTAATTGCTTAAAACTGGGCAAGTTTCTTAACTTCGATGAACTACTTTCTCATCAATGACAAAGAGACAGCAGGATCGTGAGGGTTAGAGACGATACTCCATGCAAAACTTATTGGTCGGTGCCTGGTGTATGATTCAAATGCAACAGATGCATCTCCTTCTCCCTCTTCTTTTTCTTTATGATTTCTTTGTACTCTGTATTACTACTGCATGTATAGTGCTTCTAAAAATTAGAAAGATCTGGGGGTGAATCCTTCCTGGGAGAGGCTTTGATCAATACTCTTCAGTTCACTCATCTGTTAAATAAAGCTGAACATACCTACCTTATAGGACTGTGTGAAGTAAATGAGATAATTCATGCCACATGCTCAACACACTCTCTAACACAGGCTAACCCTGGTGCGGGAATGAGCTCCCATGATTTCACCAACCTAATCCCATCCTTTCAATAAGGTTGATGTGGCACTTAAATGCAATAACGTATACAAAGCAGAACCACAGTGCCTGAGCCTTAAACCTTCTTCTTCCAGCCTGATTAGTGAGACTGCATGTATCACACATTATAATTATGGTGTCTTCAGCAGTTCCACAGTGTAATGGTGAGCATTCTGGATTCTGTATAAGAGCTTTAATACTATTTCCAAGACCATTGGGTGACTTGCTACTACACACTAGCATTTCACAGAGCAACTGAGGTATATGCTGTACATGCTTATTGCAAACTAAAGAGATACTGTTCCTCTTCACTGTCATCCTTTTGTTAATATCAGAGAGCCAGCTCCTTAAAACAGTCCAGATACTTCCAGCAGATAGATCACAGGCTGCTTTTGCTTCTCAGTTCATTTCCAGGCTTGTTGTTTCTTCATTTCTAGCAGTACCGTTCCTTCATTTTTAGCATTATCTTTTCTAAAATTTCCACATTAGCTCATCACCTTCAAATACTCTCAGCACTGATATATCACGCTCATCGGACAATATCATACGGGTGTGTGCAGAGTGCAAGGCTCGAAGTGAGCACATTCTACAAAGAGATTTTTTTTTAATTTTATTTATTTATTTGACAGACAGAGATCACAAGTAGGCAGAGAGGCAGGCAGAGAGAGAGGAGGAAGCAGGCTTTCTGCAGAGCAGAGCAGAGAGCCCAATGCGGGGCTCGATCCCAGGACCCTGGGATCATGACCTGAGCCAAAGGCAGAGGCTTTAACCCACTGAGCCACCCAGGTGCCCCTACAAAGAGATTTTTACCTACATTCCTCAACAGCGGGGAGACTTGGCTGCACTGCTTTCCCGATGTTTACTAACATTTCATTGTCACTAACAATTTCATTGTCATCTTTAAGCCTTCAGTAGTCACAGCAAGAGTACATGCGAAGATCTAAGGAAGCTAAGTTCTCAGGATGCCTTGAAACAAAACCTGCGTGTACCGTCATACAAAATTCCCCAGCCTGTTTGAACACTGGCAGTAGAAACATGGCATTTTCCACCTTGACTTTGCCTTCAGTGTGACAAGGCAGTGTCTAACTTCAGGGCATTCAATGGTTACGAAATCTTGACACTTCACCTACTGTGGGAATGACATGTTTAAACAGTTGCTCCATTCTCCCAGCCATTTTCATATTAAGCTCTGGTGAATGGAAAGTAATGAGATGGACCATGAAGTGCTCTGTCAGGCAAGTAATGCCTCTCTCTCCCTCCTTCTCTATCTCCCTCTCTCCCTCTCCCTGTCTCTCTCTCTCCCATCCCCTAGTCTCCTCCGAGTAGCACAGCTGACAACTTCCAACATTTATTAATATCGATCCCCTTGTCTTCTAGCAATCAATAGTGAATGTCCGAAGAACCAAATAATATTCAATATGCAGAACTGTATTTTCACATAATACTGTGGGGAAATTAGAGACAACTTATTATATGAATCTGTTTATCTCTTTAAGATTAAGAAATTACTTCTACTTCTAAACAGATTCCAGGGTTTTAGATAACACGGCTGTAAAATAGCCCTGGGGAGATGATCTTACTACTTCTCTGGTTACATTAACTTATTGTCTAATGATTTCCTTGGTAAAATATGATTTTATGATATCTAGACTTCTTAAAAAGATACCTGCTATAGATGGTAAATTGCTTGTCTTCTGTTAATGTTAGTACTTAACATTTCTGAGGGCTTGCAATGAATGCACTAGGCAAGATATTAGGTGTTTTACATACAAAATCCACTTCATTCTCAAGCTAACTCTATGGAGGTAAGTCCCATTATTATCATTCATGTTTTATACAGATAAAGATATTGGTATTTTGAAAGTATGGTGACTCAGTTAAGGTTGTAACAAATTAGTGGCAGCACTAGAATTTAGAATTATTTTATTTGACTCAAGAGCCAAAGGTTTTAACCACTGCTTTACATGTCTTTGTTGGTGAAATGTACTATTATTTAGGCTTATCTATAAATATTACAGTTAACTCACCTAACCTCGTTGTTATTCAGGTCTCATTAGCAAGGCACAGAGCTCCAATTGGTGCTACAATACTGATAGCATTTCCATATGAGAAGTCCTAAATCTTCACAGTTTTCAGAAAGGTGAAGTGGTTTGGTTTGTGGTCCAAATGTAGACCTCAGATATCAAAACAAAAGATGATCTGGGGCGCCTGGGTGGCTCAGTGGGTTAGGCCGCTGCCTTCGGCTCAGGTCATGATCTCGGGGTCCTGGGATCGAGTCCCGCGTCGGGCTCTCTGCTCGGCAGGGAGCCTGCTTCCCTCTCTCTCTCTCTCTCTCTCTCTCTCCCTGCCTCTCTGTTTACTTGTGATCTCTCTCTGTCAAATAAATAAATAAAATCTTTAAAAAAAAAAAAAGATGATCTAAAAAATTTCTTAAGGACTATCTACCCATCTGTACTTATAGTCTAGTAGAATATTTAATACCTAATAATCATTCAATCTAGTACATATTTTTTTCATTTATTTGGAGAGAAAGTAATGCTAAAATGTTCCTTTAAGAACTTTTCAAGAAACTAAAAATTGTGAAATGTGGCCAAATCAAGTACAAATTTCAGAGATTGTTCTGAGTTCCCAGTCTACTGCTTTGTAGGTAGCACGGAGCCCAGTTCCACAGGAGAATGGGCCTGCTCTGTCCCCTCTCAAGGCATTGTTAGTTCTAAGAAAGATCTTTCTCTTTGGTGTGTCACCTGTCCACATTGAACCTGGGGAGGAATGACCACTGCCTCACATCCCTCCTTCCCCTCAAGGTTGTAAGACTTAGAGAATGAGAACATTGTACAAAACCTTAGAACTCAGTGTATTGTAGCTCTTGTAGTCTACATTAGAATCAACAGAGGCCCAGAGAGGTGCTGAGGTGCTGAGTTGGCAGGGCCAGACTCAGGTCCCAGTCCTATGCGTCTACTACCATCCTGTGCTCCCTCGCTTGTGCAGGCAGTACAGTGCAGGTAACTGGTACAGGATCATCACTTGTGAATAAGGCTGACAGAATGTCCTCACTGCTTAATGTTGTTCACCAGATACTGCTTTAACAGATGCTGCTAGTTCTGCCTCAAACATAGCCTGTATATTTTGTTAGTTACAGCCTAATGATCTGGGTTGGAGTCCCAGCTCCACTAGGCATAAGCTATGTGACCTTAAGTAAGCAACAAAACCTTCCCAAGCCTGGGTTAGAAAGTAGTGACCATACCACCAACTTCACGGGGTTGCTTATGATGTATACATGCAGTAATTCTTATTTAATACTCAACAATATGTCTAACACATAATAAACACTCTATTATTTTATTATTATTATTTTGCCACATCGTGACAGGAAATTTACTATTAGGCCAGCAAGTAATTCTGTCTCCGACTCCCTGCCCATTCAGTGGCCAATAAACCCACTGCAGTCAAGATACCACTTGCTAGATCTCAAATGGGCAAACAAATTCTCACTCACTCCCCACCCACTTGGAATATGAACTCCCTGTAGAACTAGCTGTGACGTATTGTTTGGCTGTGAGCTCTCACAAACTTCTCAAGCTCTTCACTGGGAAATGTTTCCAGCTAATGTGCTAAGAAAGGTCCACTCACAATCTTATGGTACTGATGTATAGCCCAGTACCCAATATAAGTCTATTCTGTCAAGATAATAAATAATATTGCAATCTACGGCAAAAATTGCATTCAACTTCCGGTTTCCCTTGCTTAAGGGTACTGAGTCAGAGGGAGAGAGGACTCCAAATTCCAGCTAACTGTACTCTGCTCATATTTTGTAAAGTTGAGCTGGCCCTGTTTCGCTACTAGGGTAATACCATTTGCCTGCTTTCCTGAGATGAATCCTTTAGAGACTGCTACTCTCCCTACTCCTGGACTTTTCAAGGAGGCAGTGCTTGGGAGGTTCTGTGGCTTTGCCTAATGAGTGACAGCCAGGTTTCTGTCATCTGCAAAACACAAATATCTGTGGAACCCTGAGACCTCTTCCTTGTAGAGACAAGTCATTGCCAAAGGTCACAGAGATAGCTGCAGACACAGATGTAGTATTAGGACATATTGATTAGTCTTCTGGTTAGAGCTTTATTATGTAATTGACACAATCCTATCTTGGTGAGGTAGGGTGACATTTTGACAGTTTGCAGCCACTGCACTTGCCTTATGCATCAAAGACAATGGAGGACTACCTTTCTCTCAAGTTCACAGGCCTCAGAATCTATCTCCACCTATCTATCAATCAAATATATATTGAAGACTTGGTGTTATGTGCTATGACAATAGCAGCATCAATAACAATGGTAAATAGTGTCCTGGAGTTTATAATTTAGAAGTGAAAATAGTCCATATGACAAATATGTTAGAGTCCTATAGGTGCAGGCAGAGTAAACTGATGTGGCCATAATGTGGCACAATGAAGTACTAGGACACTAGTGTCCAATAGAAATAAAATGTGAGCCACATATGTAATTTTACATTTTCTAGTAACCACATTGAAAAGTAGGAAAAAGTCCAGATGAACTTAGTATTACCTCTTATTAATTTTATATCTTATTTATTTTGTATTTTATTTAACACAATGTATACAAAATATTGTTTTATATATAACCAATATTAAAACATTACTAATGAGCTATTTGACTATTTTGGCACTCACCTCTGAAGTCTGGTGTTTATTTTACACTTACAGGACATCCCAAGTAAAAGAACCAAATATCAAAAGCACAGTGGCCACAAGTCACATGTGTGGTGACCTTACTGGATAGCACACTACTAAGAAGCTCAAAAGAAGGAACAATTGCTTCTAGAATAGAGGAAAATGGAATTGAAGGATTTGACTTATGAGAGACTTGGATATCTGAGCTGATTTCCCTAATGTGTTTGCTCCCTAGTCCCATGTCTCATTCTGCAGTAAAAGAATGTCTTTCTCAGTGTTTTATGAGCTCCTCATGAGAAGATTCTATGTTGTATCCCTAACAATGAGCTTAGCATACACTCATTCTGGTGTTCATGTCTTTACCCATTAAATAAATATATTCAAGAAAAATAAAAATGGTCACCTACCACTTCTCAGATACCATGTTGTTATTTTGCCTACAATCTCTCTAACATTTATAATGATGTTGCAATGAGGCACTAATACCTCCCTTTAATAAGAGAGTAAGCTAAAGCATGGATTTAAGGATTTCTAAAGATCATCGTGCTAGAAAGAAGGGAAGCAGAGGGGTACTTGCACACAGACCTAATTGAAGGAAGAATATTTAGACATTTAGAGACAGGGAGAAATGTAGACTAGACTCTAGGGTGAGCCATAGCACAGAGTTAAGGTGAGTCTGGAACAGGGTTCAGGTGTCTGCCCTCTATGCCATCCTGAGAGAGACTGAGACAGAGAGACTAACGTACTGAAGACTAATAAGCTTAATTAACAAACCTTACATGGCATTTTATATGTATTTTTCCCTTGGCCCTTTGTTCTGTCTCTCCAGGTAAAGATTCCTTAAAATAAGAAACAAAACCAAACTACTAGTTTCCAAAGGCAAAGGGCACTTTGGGTAATGAGAACCAGAGAAACTCCTGTGAGAAGAGGCACTGGAGATTTAGCCCAGTCTTCTCCCATCTTCAACATTTCTGAAAAATGGATATCCATCCTCCCCGTGTAAAGACCATCTCCCAGGACCATCCCTTCCACTCCTGACAGGCTGAACTCCTGAAGAGTGTTCCATATCTGATAGCTAGTCTCCTGCCCTTTAACTTCTAATTAGAAGCTGGCTCTAATCGGGCCCTACATAATTCTCTCCTGTAAATTATGGCAGATTATAAATTATTATGGCAGAAAAGCAAATGGCACCAGGGACTCAGAAAAGCAAAACAGCCCCCAACCATAGACTCAAATTGAGTCCTAAAACATAGATGCAATTTCTAAAATATTTTAAAAAGCTTGTACTTGTGTCAGTTAGTAGATCAAATGTAAGCACTAGAGCTTGTTTGTCCTTACAAAACTTAGTATTTTCTCATTGTTACTACAGCTTAGAAAAAGACTTATTAAATCTGCTGACCATGCTAGTCATCAGCATCTTGGAGAGCCAGGATTACATTAAAAACAGGTCTATAAACTGGAATGATCAAACAAGATAAAGTTCTAATTTGCTGACTTCTTGGCTGTATTTGGACTGCCACTAGCCCCCACCCTAGGGTGGAGAGGAGCAGAAAAGAATGCAAATAGTGTCACCATTTTTGTAATTTTATTCACCCTTCTTTCCAAATGTTTATTTTTGCTTCCTTGGGGTATCATGAAGAGTGTGTTATAACACTATCATTCTGAGTTTTTGCCAGAAAGTCGAGTTTATCTTTAGCATCATCTCTGGCAAATAGCACAGACAAAGGAAAATAATGTTTGGGGCCAAATGTTGAAAACTTGAGTCTTCAGTAGCCTTAGCTGAAAGAGCAAAGGACTAAAAAGAAAAACTAGCAAGTTGGCTCTGTTTTTTCTCCTACAAGAATGTCTAGTTAGAGTAGGGGCAGTAGTGGAAAGAGGATGGGTTTCAAATATCAACAGCTTTGAGTTCAAACTCATACTTGATCAGTTGGTGACTCATTGAGTACCCCTGCATGAACTTAATTCAATATTTAATTGAAGGACTCCTCTGTGGCAGGCACTTTGTCCTTACAGAACTTAAAGGAAGTTAGTTACCTCTCTGAATCTGGTTGTAGGTTGAAAAGAATATATACTACTATTTGCAGGGCTCTTATAATTAAAATGAGATAACACATGTAAAATTACAAAGCTCAGCTCTTAACCATACAGTAGTCATTGCTTAACAAATCTTAACTTTCTTTTGTGTTCGGAATAACTGGATAAATTTCTCTTTTGAGTTAACTGTTGATTTAAAAGAATAGTTCTAGGGACACCTTGGTGGCTCAGTCAGCTGAGTGTCTGACTCTTGATTTCAGGTCAGGTCATGCTCTCAGGGTCCTGGGATAGGGCTGCCTCAGCCTCTCTACCTTGGCTCCCCAGTCTGGGAAGTCTGCTTATCTCCCTCTCCCTCTGCTCCTCATCCTACTGTCTCTAAAATAAATAAATATTTATAAATAAATACATAAAAACACAGCTCTAATACATAAGCAAAAATAAAACCAACAGACAATTCCAGGCTCTAGTACGTAAGCAAAAATAAAACCAATAGACAGTTTTAGACACTCCTTAAATACCCCCAAATCTTTAGGGGAAGTCCATCAACTATGACAATGAGACTTCAAAAATCAGTAACAGATACTAACAACTTACGATAATCTTATTTCGACTTCAACTTGATTTTATGCAAAACAAAAATAAGTTGCTTTTCTTTCCATTAGCAGTAAGTATGGTATATGTAGCTGAAAAATCAGAGCAATAAACAAGGCTGAAATGTTAGAATTGTTCTTTACAAGTTATCTGTGGATTGCCTGTAATGTATGAGGCATTGTGATGAGATCAGAGTAAAGAAAGAACAAATAAGTCCCCGAACGGAAAGAGCTTACTCTCTACTGGGGGAAATGATGTCTCAAGAAGGCTAGAAGCAGACCCGAAGAAAAAACAAGACCAACATGCTTTAAATTCAAGTTGCCAATATGCTATTTTACAAGCATTAAAATATGAACATGAGTCTCTAATATAGGGATGAGTCAGAAGAGACTGACATAGTGAGATGTTTTTTTTGGGGGGGGGGAGTGGGATTTGAGATGAGACTTTTGAAAATTAAGGAAAATTATTCAAGGTCTTCTACTCTCTCTTTGAAGTTAGAATGCATCAAAACTCAAAGCACCATCTACTCACAATAACGCCTTCTATTCTTGGATCCCGATTGTCCCCTGCCAACCCCATGATTATTCACTAATACAATTTCTACCTGGGTTCTAGCTCATCGAAAAGGCAACAATAACTACTCCTGCATGGAAAATATTTGGTTTTGTTATCACCGCAGTGTTTTTAAAGAACTATTCAGTCCACCTGTCTCTGTTTCTCTCCCACCCACCCCCAATAAAGGAAGGGAAGTAAGGGAAGGAAGAAAGAAAAGGAGAAAGAATGAAAGAATGGGAGAATGGGAAAGAAAGAGAGAAAGGGGGAAAGAGGGAAAGGGAGGAAGGAAGGATGGAAGGATGGGAAGAAGTTGAAGAAAGGAAGGAAGGAAAACTGGCCAGGTTTTTTGGCATTGCTTTTAATTTCTAATTTTGAGAATCCCCCATTTCTACCTCCCCAAATTCCCTATAAGCAGGAGGTGATCACAACCCAGACATCTGGTGTTGCCCCTCCTGCTAGCTAGAAAGTTATATAAGATCAGGGTAGTAATGAAGGATTTTGATGTTTGAAAGAATTTAAAATTGTAAATCCTATTTGGACTGGACAAGCTTCACAGGTGAACCCTCTGAGACAAGACGTCATCCACATTCCCTAACCACAAAATTCTGAAGCAATAGCAACCACACTCCATTCTTGGCACAGAGTACAACATTCTCCCCTTGATGTACTGCACAATAATGCCTCAGTTATATTCTGCACAATTGTTTGCCTCGACCTTCTTTATTATTGTGAAATGCTTGATTAGCCATTGAGGGATGAATGTCATGGGAACCCATGACATCTCTGAAATTACATGGCCCATTTTATGTTCATGGCTTTCTTGGCAATTTGTCCTTATGGAGAAGGCCCTTAGCTTTCATCAAATTCTCCAAGGGTTTTGTGAGTCCTCCAAACCTGCACTCCCACCAAAAAGTTTAAGAATCCATATTTTAAATCTACCAGGATCAAATTTCTGTTTGTACCATTTCCAAATGGCTATACTCCAGCCATAAACTCAAAAGAAAAAAAATGACACACTTGGATATTTCAATGTTTTTCTGTGTTATAACAGCCAAGTACTAATTGTTGGAAGATTTAGCTGTTAGACTCTCAATTGGGATATTAGATTAAAACAATTTTTAAATCCAAGTTTTCCCCCATCTTAATGCTTAAAAATTATCTGGATATCAGACTCTGTAAATAATGGCCAACTGGGGTCTTAATATGAACATTTTTTATTAGCTATCTAATGAGAGTAATCTTACTGAGCACTCTACTAGGGAAGTACATAAACCCATTACTTTGGAGCTTGCAATCAAACTGTTTTTATCAATAAGGTAGATTATAAAACTATTCCACTCTATCCTGTACTGATAGAGTATAGGAAATTAGGTTTTAAATAGTCCCAAGGGAAATACATTCCCAACAAGCTCACATCCTATTTTATACATTCCTAAAAGAATGGCCTTAACAGGCTGTACAATCACTAAAGTCCTTGGTTTACTCTCATGAGAGAAAAAGTGCAAGTTAGAAAATATAATCTCCCTCTCCAGTTTGGCCACAACTGACCACATGACCCTCTACTTCTCAGCCTCAGCTGTTCTTCTATAATTTGGAGGTCATTCTGCTTGCTTCATCAACTTTATAGCTATCATGACCATGAGATAATGATTTCAAAAATATATTGAAATATTATAGAATGCCAGACAAATAAAAGATCATCTTTTTTCCTGGCCTTCTTGGATATTTTTTCCTTCTCCACATACACATAAACTGTTAGAAGGACCCACCAGGATGTCACCATGGCTTTGTAGACATGTGTTTTAAGAGCAGCCAACCACTTATCTGGAAATCCAGAAACCGGAGGGAGGGCAGAAGACCTAGATGCCTAGCTCCACTCTGTGCAAACTCATTTTCAGAAAAAAAAAATTGACATGCCATTCAGAAAGCACCCTGGACACTGAAAGATACGATTCCATTACAAAGAAGAGATCAACAAAGCCAGCTAGGTTTAGCACCTCTACATCTTTCTTTTCACCATATTGCCTCTATAGATCATTATACAGACTCCACAGATCTTTCACATACCTTATTCCATCATTAATAACACTGTGAGATGTATAGAACAAACTTTATTCCATCTTTCACTTGACTGAATTTCTACCTTTAGTCTACAGAGTAATCTGAAGTTAAGGCAGTCTTCACAATCAAAACGACTTAGGAGAACCTGGGGGATGCTGTTGGTTAAGCCTCCTACTCTTGGTTTTGGCTCAGGTCATGATTGTAGGGTCATGAGATTGAGCCCTGTGCTGGGCTCCACACTCTGCATGGAGTCAGCTTGAGATTCTCTCCCTCTGCCCCTTCCCCCGGCTAGAGCTCACACTCCAAATCAATCAATCTTTAAAACAAGAGATTTTAGGGCACTTAAATATTTCAACTTCTTTCTATAGTTCACAAAGTCCCCAGAGACCCCACTGCCACAGACTCCTCTCCTCTCCCACCACTGCCCCCCTTCATCGACCTTCAGCCATACTCATTTTCTTGGGATTCTTTCAAACGGACGCAAGCCTCAGGCTATTGTACATGCCATTTCCTCTACTTGATCTACTCTTGCTCCACTTTTGTGTGTGGCGGACTCATTTTCATCTTTATCTCCCAGTTTATGTCAATTCAACTGAGATTCTGTAAAGCCATCCCACCATGGTTATCCAATATCTCAGTCTCTCATGTGTTTCCATCACAGATAATTTACAATTACTGCATTTACTGGGTTTTGTTTTATTTTGCAGGTCTCTTCCACAAACTCACAAGCTCCAAAAAGGATAGGCACCATGGGGGTGGGGGTGGGGTCAGCTCACAATTAAAACACCAGTGGGTAAATCATAGCCCATGCTGATAGAATAAGTATCCCACTGGACACTCAGAAAAACCTGCTGAGTGAAAGTAACAGGCTATTTGAATATGTACACTAAAGTCTATTGGCATGTGCATGTATTAAAGAAGAAATGTTGACTGACTTATTTAAAAATTATTTCTTTAGGAAGCATAAAGCCAAAAACAATTTCTGAGTCAGATTTTGGAAGCCCTAGACCAGAGATGTCCAATACAGTAGACACTAGCCACATATGGCTATTGCATATTTGAAATGAGGCTAGTCTGAATTGGGTGTGCCCTAAATAAAAAATACACATGATGTTTACACAATGTTAATGCACATTCTTACACAATGTAACAAACACAATATAATAAAATATCTAATTAAAAAATTTTATTTATAATTTTTATCTCTATGACATGTTGAATTTTTCAATAAACTGGGTTAAAGATATTAAAATTAATTTCACCTATTTTTTAATGTAGCTACTGAAAAATTATTTTTTCACTATTTCTTTTCAAATTTTATTTACATTCAAGAATTAACATACAGTGTATTATTCATTTCAGAGGTAGAGTTTAATGATTCATCATATAATACCCAGTGTTCATTACATCATGTGCCCTCCTTAATGCCCATCTTCCAGTTTCCCCATGCCCCCCTCCCTCCTCCCCTCCAGCAACCCTCAGTTTGTTTCCTATGGTTAAAAATCTCTTGTGGTTTGTCTCCCTCTATGATTTTGTCTTGTTTTATTTCCCCCCCTTCCTCTATGCTCCTCTATTTTATTTCTTAAATTCTATATGAGTGAATTCATTTGATAATTGTCTTTCTCTGATTGACTTATTTTGCTTAACATAATACCCTATAGTTCCATCCACGTTGTTGCAAATGGCAAGATTTCTTTTTTTTTGATGGCTGAGTAATAGTCCATTGTATATATATGTGTGTGTGTGTGTATAATTTTCTTTATTCATTCATCTGTTGATGGACATCTGGGCTCTTGTATTATATATATATTTTTATTTTTGTTTTTTATTTTTTTAGAGAGGGAGAGAGAAAGCAAGAGGTGGGGGGAAGGGCAGGGAGAGAATCTCAAGCAGTCTCCACTCAGAGCGTGAACCCGGACCACAAGGGTTGGGGAGGGCTTGATCTTACAAACCTGAGATTATGACTTGAGCCAAAATCAAGAGTTGGATGCTTAACCAACTGAGCTACCCAAGTGACCCTGTACTATATATTTCTATTGTATGATCCTGGTCTAGAACATTCTGGAGTAAATGTGATTATTATGTGCTTATGGCTTTTTTTTTAAATTTTAAACTCTCTATAATGGTATATACTGGTGTATATACATGTAGAAATCTCTAAGTCACTACCTAAAATTCATAGTATCACTCTACAGTTTTTTAAAACTTTATGCAGGGGGTGCCTGGGTGGCTCAGTGGGTTAAAGACTCTGCCTTCGGCTCGGGTCATGATCCCAGGGTCCTGGGATCGAGTCCTGCATCGGGCTCTCTGCTCAGCGGGGAGCCTGCTTCCTCCTCTCTCTCTGCCTGTCTCTCTACCTACTTGTGATCTCTATCTGTCAAATGAATAAATTAAAAAAAAAAATCTTAAAACTTTATGCAGATATCAAGAAATTATCCAGGTATTACATGCTATAATACATGTGACTCCTAGGTAGAAACAGAGCTTCACAAAACTGTATGATCAGCATTTGCCCTATTGTTAGCCTTCAAATCCTTTAACCCTACTTCCAGAGTTGCCACCATAACCTAGGCCACCATGATCTCTCACCTGTACAACTGAGTTCACTTCTTAACTGGTATTCCACCTCCACTGTAATTTTTTTTTTTCAAACAGCCAGAGTGATTGTTCTAGAGTTCAAGTCTTATATTGACCCCAGGATAAACGGCAAATCCTTACTTCAGGCTTCAATTCCAGACATAATGCTGGCCTGGTTTACCTCTCCTCTTTCCTCCTTAGACTTCACATTCCAGCCATTTTGAAATCTTCAAAGTTCGGAAAGGTGCCATGCTCCCTTTGGCTAGAGAACCTTTGTTCCTTCTGCTAGAGTCCACACCCTCCGCCAGCCCTCTTTTGTCTGGTCGGCACTTATTCTGCTCCCAGTTTAGGGTCAGAGAAGACCACTCTGCAGGATTCATGGGTAGGGCAACTCCCGGCCCCCACAAACATTTCCCTTGCTGGCACCACCACCGCCACCGCCACCAACAGAGAGCTTATGATACACCAGGCATGTGTTAAGCACGCTCCGATTGTCCCACTAAGTCCTCACCATGAACCTGTGAGAAGACAGCCTCCGCTTACATGTACCTAACACGGGGTGCCAAGACTTGTTCTAAGCTCTTCACAGACAGAACCCCTGCCCCCAGGACAACACACAGAGTTAGCAACTAGTGCCCAGATAGGTTTTGTCAATCGCCCAGCTTGTCGCTGGGGGCTTGAGCTCTGCAATTTGACCTCACAGCCTATTCTGACTCATGGCAGGTGTTATCACCATCTTAGAAAAGATAAAACAGAAGATCAGAAGGGTTAAAGCAACTTGCCCAAAGTGGTCAAGGAAGGATATAAAAGACCAGTTAGAAGCCCATTATGTTTCTCTCAAGGACCCTATATACCCTCTCAATATGTCTTACAATTGCCTACTAGCTTACTAGACCATAAGCTTCTTCTTCTTTAACTTTTAAAAAACAGCTTTAGGTTTACAGAAAAAGTGAACCAATAATACAGGGAATTCCCAGATACGTCCTGTAGACTTTCCACTATTATAAACATATCATGTTAATGTGGTACATGTTACCACATTAATGGACCACAAGTGTTAGTAACGAAAATTCATAGTTTAATTCCTATCTCCTCAGTTTTTACCTCATGTTGTTTTTCTGTCTTAGAATCCCATCTAGGATACCACATTATACTTAGCTGTCAGTCTCCTTAGGCCCTTCTTGTTTGTGGCAGTT
This sequence comes from Enhydra lutris kenyoni, assembly GCF_002288905.1. Classification (NCBI taxonomy): domain Eukaryota; kingdom Metazoa; phylum Chordata; class Mammalia; order Carnivora; family Mustelidae; genus Enhydra; species Enhydra lutris. Next base: position 4,940,709 of record NW_019154134.1, read on the forward strand.
TCTCAGACTTTCCCTGCCTCTGGTGACCTTCCCAGCATTGAAGAGCATGGCCAGGTATATTGTAGGAGGTCTCCCTACTGTAACTTGTCTGGTGTTTCTCTCATAAATGAAGATCACAGAGGTGAGGCGCCATTTTCATTACATCATGGGTCACTACCATCATGACTTAGGACGACTCATGTGGATTTTCATCACTTAGTTGAAGTAGCATTAGACAGGCTTCTCTTCAGTCAGTTTACTCTTCCTGATCCCTCTTCCGATCTGTGTTTTGGTTTTTTTTAACCATTCTAGCTGTTTTATTGCTGTTCTTTTTTTTTAAATTTCTTTTCAGCATAACAGAATTCATTGTTTATGCACCACACCCAGTGCTCCATGCAAGATGCGATCTGTTCGCTTTTGATAGAAGTCTCTATGTGCAGCACACACTCTGGGAGGAGTGGAGAGTTACACCCGCTCGCTATGCTCCTTGAGGCTGGGTCATCTATATAATTAATTTGGCGATTTTTCTCTGTCCTTTATTAATTTATCCAATTATTTATTGATACTAGTAGAGATTTGTGGATATTTATTTATACTTTGATTTATAAACCAATACTACTAATACTTTTTTTTTTTTCTTGAATTACTCCACTTGAGACATTAGGAACTCTTTTGGTTGGCTTCTGTGTCTCTTTGACATACTCCCATCGATGTCCCCTTTGACATATTCCCATTAATGCATTTTTTTTTCCCCAAGCACTTCCTTACATTTTGGCACTAGAAAAGTCTCTGGCCTCATCTTGTAGATTTCCTTCCCCAGTCCTAGAATCAGACACTTCTGGAAAGATTCCTGGTTCCTTTCATTGGATAATGGTTTTAGAAATAAAGAGGTGGGATGCCTACGTGGCTCAGTTGGTTAAGCTGCAGCCTTCGGCTTGGATCATGATCCTGGGGTCCTGGGATCGAGTCCCACATCAGGCTCCTTGCTCAGCAGGGAGCCTGCTTCTCCCTCTACCTGCCTCTCTGCCTGCTTGTGTGTACTCTTCTTTCTCTCTCTGGCAAATAAATAAAGTCTTAAAAAAAAAAAAAAAAGAAAAAGAAATAAAGAGATGAGTGCTAGCTGTACCTCTTGCTATGGGAGTGTCGTTTAGGTGCTCTCAAATGACAATGGAACAGGTGTAGGTACTTAAGCCCACGCATATACATATACTTATAAATATCTCTACATGTAATCACATGTATCTATATGAAGTTAAACCTGAGTTCTTCCCGGTGTGTCTAACTCTAATTCATCACCACACAGATCGTCCAAGCTCCCAGCCTTGCTCCAACAGTCAGAAATGACGGAGCTTCATAAAGGCAATAGCGGTGCCTTAATCCACGGCCATATCCCAAGGATAGTGCCTGTCACTTATAATGCCCATGGGGACTTATGGTCCCAATAATTTGAATTCTGGAAGGGAATACAGATACATCTGCAAATGTTACCAAATACAGATTTCAAAGACTAAAATCACGACAATTTATTAGGGCAAGAGTGTAAGAGGGTACACAAACAAAGGTCTGATTTAAGTGTGTTTATTCAACTCCGTGAAGGGAAAATGACAGCAATACATCTAAGCCACACAAAAAGGATTCAGGCTTCCTTGAAAAGGATTCAAGTGGCATAAAATGGTTTGTTTCTCCACAGCAATTTACATTTATTAAAAGAGATAACAGGCATAATCATTGTCAAAACAGAGCTTCCACCCTGCGTAATGTCTTAATATATTCTCGAAGTTCCTGACAAACAGGCACAAAGCCATGGCAGATTAGACTCTAAGTGGAGGATCACTCTAATAGCTCAGCAGAAAAACCAATCTTGCACTTCTAGGAAGGAAAGAAGACCTGAGAACAGCCTTTGAAGGCGAAGGGTAAAGTACAAAGGGAAAAGTGCTAAAGTGGGGCATCAGCTAGAGGGGGAACCGGGCTCCAATGTGACACTCTGCATTAATGATGCTAATTTATGTCTGGGTGAGTGCGTGTGCAGGACACAGAGGAAATCTGAAGAGGTCTATATCGTACCACGGCGGAGCTCATCTTCAATCTCTTGGAAGGGTGCGTGCTCTATGCTGGAACGGCCTCACATGGGCATACATTATGCAGATTCTGTGTCAGTTTCATATGAACAAATCACTTGTCTCCTTAAATCTATTCTGGAGCATTTCCAATCTGTTCTGTACACGGCAGCCAGAATGATCTTTCTGAAAAACAAGTGGGAATGCGGCTCCCCATCTTCCCTACATTTAAACATTTTAACACTTCCCTTTATTCCTAGCATAAAAAAAATAGCAGAGTCCTCTTCTCCCATCAAGGCTTGGCAAGATGTGGCTTCTGCCTAATGACAATCCTGTGAGAATTCAAGCCACATGGTGCGTCTTTCGCTTTACCTGGACACACACTCTCTGGGCTAATACTGTAGGGCCCTTGGTCATGCCATCCTCTCGCCCTGAATCATGCCTCTTGTTCCTCTTCAATACCGCTCACGCCTGCTATGGCTTTAGGATTTAGTCCTCTCACCCCTTCACAAGGGAAGTTTTCCATCTCCCGGCCCAGTAGTCTTTTACACACACTTGCAGCCCCACAAGCTCTTCCTTTGCAGTGCCTGTCACAGTTACAATCGTACGTACATCTTGGTTATTCTGGATTAACCTATTTCCCCAGAAGGTCTGTTACTCCAGATCCCTGGCACCTAACCCCATGCCTGGCACAAAGTAAGTGTCCAATACGTAGCTCTTGAATAAACAAATGAAAACGACCACCCTATGTCCCCACACTATTGTCAAGGCTTTCTTGAACGTGAAGGCTCTGCTTTAGATGCTGAAGAGTAGGTCATTCCATGCCAGGAATCTGATAGGTCACTTTGGTGAGGAGGGCAGGAAATAGCACTGCTAGGCTTTAGTAGTTTCCACAAGAACGGGAGGTCCCTTCTATTATATGGGTTATTAAGGCAATGAAATGGAAGTTTATTTTATTTTTTTAAAAGATTTTATTTATTTATTTGGCAGACAGAGATCACAAGTAGGCAGAGAGGCAGGCAGACAGAGCGGGGAGGGGAAGCAGGCTCCCTGCGGAGCAGAGAGCCTGATGTGGGGCTCGATCCCAGGACCATGAGATCATGAACTGAAAGCAGACGCTTAACCCACTGAGCCACTCAGGCTCCCCCAAATGGAAGTTTATTAATGCATTATATGCACTACATGGAAGTAGGTAAAAGGGGATGTGAAAAAAACCAGAAAAGCTCAACTGTGGTGCTGATTATCTACTAATCCTAATACTTAAGATCATTTTTATCAAGTAATTTTGTTTATTTCACGATATCCCAAATGCTACAATTGGGTTTTCAAACTCTAATCATTGTGCCTGCCTTTCCCTCAACAAATGTTTACCGAACGTGTTTATTACATGCCAGTCCCTGTGTTAGACCCTGTGATACATGCTGAGCAAGAGACCCAGGGTACTTACTCTAAGCAGAGGACATTAACACAGAGATTGATAGTCATTTCAGATTAGTGTGTGACTCAGGTTCATAAGTAAAGAAGTCATGTTCTATGTGCATGAGATCACTTCCAATGTTTTAACATGACCTTAAGCAATCCAAATGCCTCACTGGAGTAACCTGTATTGTTATCGTTCTATGATATCAAGCAGATCACAGAATTTAATTTTTTTTTTAATTTATTTTTATTTACTTATTTGTCAGAGAGATAGAGCACAAGCAAGGGAAGTGGCAGGCAGAGGGAGAAGCAGGCTCCCTGCTGAGCAAGGAGCCCGATGTGGGACTTGATCCCATGACCCTGGGATCATGACCTGAGCTGAAGTCAGACGCTTAACCCACTGAGTCACCCAGGCATCCCAGATCACAGAATTTTCACCTGATGAAGGATTCGAGGCTTGTGTGTTTTAACTTTACAGTCTCCCTTAAGAATTTAAATGTTTTTACTTCCCCTATTTAAATAAATGACTAGAGAAAACACAAGGTAGATCTTTCCCAAGGAGTCACTATAATCCCTCAAAATCTTTATTGCCAGTTTTCATGTACCCCAAAAGGATCAGAGTGTCTTATTCGCTACAATACATAACTCAATAGAGCACCTGTTTCACACCAAGAGATTTTTCATTTGTTTTAGTGATAAGTAACTCTAGAAGTAAAGTTAGTCGCACAGAAACCCTAAGGACATTTATGGAGAAATAGTAAAGTTCACCAAGACTGAATCACGGCTCTCTTCCCAACCATTATAAACCTTAAGACCTAGGACGGTAGTGGCAGCATAACTGGCCCTTGACAATTCTGGGTTAAAGATTGCTGGATGAATGAGGATACTTTGAGAAAATGAGGTGGTCGAAGCACGGGACCCTAGGGGAGGGAAAGAGGAAAAGTAATAATGAAGTGGTTAGCTCATCAAGAGGAAAGGCCACAGAGAAGTGACACCAAGAACCATATACTTTTTGTCCCCTTTTGACAATGGCCACAGCCGCATCAGTGGTTGTTCAGGAAGCTGGGAGAATTGCAGAACAGACGAATGGCAGCTCCAGGGAGCCACGGCTCAAGACTCGGGCTCTAGCCTATTGTCTTCAAACAAGAAGAACAATCAGCAGACTGATAAATTCTTCTGTTTACACTCCTGAACAAATAAACTAATTGCATCTTTGTTTTTAACCTAACAAATCAAAGCTTGATTACAGGTCATTAGTGACCATTAATACACGAAGCTGTTTGCATTTCCCTGGTCTATCTGAATTACACAGTCTTGCCTTGCACACCAGCTCCATCAAGCTTCCAAAGGGAAACCCCGTTATCAGGCCTCAAGCGGGAGCAGAGACAAACTCATGATTAGCCTCTGCAATTGAACTGTGATGCAGAAGAATTCATGATTCAGGTTCATTGTTCAACTGGCCATTGCTTTCCTAGTGGAGACATGCTCTTCGGGCCCAAAGAGTATGCAACCACCTCTATGATCATTTTCAGTTGTTCTCAACGACTGCTAATGTTGCATTAGTGAGCAACACGACCCTGCTTACGGGATACTGGTGTAGTAATCCTCAATTCGTAACACGGTGGCTGATTAGAGTGCCGATAAGGGCAGGACAGCACATAGGGGTTTGTCAGAAATATCAAGGGGCAGGAAGAGGAACTATTCGGCAAAAAAGGGAAGGCGAGGGGGAAGGTGGAGGAGGGAGAGAGAAAGGTGTGTGTGTGTGTGTGTGTGTGTGTGTGTGTGTGTGTGTGTGTGTAGGTCTATGTACATAGTACATACATATGCACACATCAAGTAGGGAGTCCAGAATTTAAAAAGTCCAGTCGAGGCTTTGGATTACCCCTACTAGAAGCCAAGACTCTTAAAAATAATTGGATCGTGGCCAAGCCTCCATTTCATTTTGTGCTGAGCAGTCACAGAGGGGCAGGGAGTGATCAAGAGAGATTAACAATCTCAAATATTTGAGGCCTTTCTAACATAGCAACTGCTGTTTGGGAGCAAATCGCTGCTCCATCTCATCTAACGTTCTGTTGCTTCAAAAAGCGTCTCCTGGGGAAGGCCAGGTTTGACTATTAACATGGGGAGGCCAAAGGATGAGAGGAGGTGCTAACAAGGCCAGGGACGACAGCCCATGTATTGCTGAAGCCATTTTTACTCTTCAATCTAGGCTAGCTCCTGAGCGCATGACTCATGCCTCAGCTCAACATGTGCAAGGAGAGTGGAGAGTTCCACGCAGTTTAAAAAGCTCTTTCAAATGAACTATCCTGCTCATCTTTATTTATATCTGCCCCTGAAAAAGTGAGATTATTAATAACACAGTAATGGTGGAAAATGTGAGCTCTCGAGTCAACTTCTGTTTTTAAGCCCTGGCTTTTCCACTTACTAGCAAGGTGACCTTCAGCTTACTTCGCTTTTCTCAGCTTCACTTTTCTCATTATCTGTGTTGGGACCCACAGAGAATGATGGTACCTCCATTCACCAGGTGACTGTAAAGCTCTAATGGGTAATGAACGCAAGGAAAGTGCTTAGCGTACTTCAACATGCTACCCAACAAGTGTTCAGTAAGGATTAACTGCTATGCTTTCTGTCTTCCTCTACAAGCACCCGCCATGGCCGCCATCTTGGCCACCATCATTAGCACCACCTCTGCCCCCCACAGGAAGATAAAGAAACTAAGTCTTCAAGACAGACTTTTTCCTGAGCTACTCAATGACTCGGGGAGGGTGAAGCCATTATCTTCTGACCATACCATTCTCCCTCCCTGGAACGCCTTTCCTGCTTCCTCCCTCTCCTTGTCCTTCGGGTCTCAGCTGAGCCATGTCTTTCTTCAGGACCCCTCCTTTGAGCCCTCTCACATCATCTCGCAGCTCCCTGTACATCCCCGTCACAGGACTTCTCATCCTGCAGTGTCATGACTTGTGGTCCTCTGTCCCCTATTGGTCCAGGTGTACCTTAAAGGCAGACACCAGCTGTGTGTACCTCACATCTGCATTCCAGGGCAGAGCACAACACCAGACACACACGTGTGGAATGAATACTTAGTAAATGGAAGGCTGATGGCAGACTCCTTTCACACCAACCCACCACTACACCGAACAGTACAATTTCTCACTGGAGCACTGTTTGGGAAGTCAGAGACAATCATACGTGGCTTTTTGCCTTCCGCTGCTTTTAAATAATCTTAGCCTTATGATGAAAACTCAAGGCAATCTTAACCGAATTTTAATGGATTCCATTTCCAAAGCAAGTAGCTTAACTTGAGAAAATAATGCCTTGAAGTGAGGCTTACATTATGTTAACACACGTGCATTCATTCATTTTACGCCCCACACTCAATCACAGAGCTATGCACAATGCTTACATAGTTACCAATCCCTCAGCATTTTGAAAAGGGCACTGTCTTTGTACTTGGAAAGGATTTTTCAGAAACAGTTGGATTTGATGAGGTACAGCGAAAAGCAGTCTTCCTCACAACAAAGCTCTTCAAATTCTGACTCTGAACGGTCTCTTTCCCACTTGCCGCTTTTGGGAATTTTCGAGTCTGACATGACACAGGTCAGAAAAAACATGACCAGATAACAAAGTAATCCAATCCCTCTTGTCCCCTCATTCTCGGAGGAGGCAAGGAGGGAATGAAGGTCGGCAGCTCCAGGGAAACCCATTTGAAGTCTATCTAGTCTTATCTCATTAAAAACAGCAACAGAGGCCAAACCAAATGAAACTCAGACCCCCATTCAAAACCGCATTAGAACATACTGGAAAGGTTACCTGGCTGGTAAGAATGAAAGAAAGGTTCATTGAAATCACAACAGATGTAAACTCTTAATTAAAATAGGTCATACAGAAAAATGTGGAATTTTTCTATAGCAAGGAAAGAGCTATAGACTACCTCCCAACACAAACACCACAAGGTATTTTTTAAGAACAAAGCCTACTCTCTCTTTTGTTATATAAAAAAGCACAGTAGCAATATAGGCTGTGTGGAGTCTGTATAAAAATATAAAGCTAAGGCCGCATAATTCCCTCAGGACCCCAAAGCTTGACTTGACTCACCCATCCCCTTTGGCTGATGGAGAATATACAGAAACACATATCCATATACATAAGTACACACATCTGCTCTTCATTTTCTTCTCCCTTTAAGTCTTCGACCACATCATTCATTTTCCTAGAGTAAGTCTTCACCTGGAAACTCTTCTTTCCCCGTACCTTTCCTTAAAAGAAACTCTTCTGCAGGTCTTACTCCTCGACCTGACTCTGAATTTCTATCCCTCTCTGTCACAAACTCCACCTCAGGAGAGAATTCCCTGAGGACTCTTTTTCTCAAGTAAAAATTAGAGTCCCTTTGTACCAGAAGGGCCCCAAACCACAGCCGCATGTGAAGTTGTAAAGCTCACCAGTCTCTCCCCATAGTTTGAATAAAGGAAAACAAAGCTGGCAGAAGCCTTCCCGCTACTTGATCCCAATCAGGTGGGATGGCCCCGTGGTCATATTAATAAGGCCTCCAAGCATTTATTCCAGGATAGAAGTTATTGTGTTTCCTATGTAGTAATTTCCCGATTTCCTTCCTAATTCAAAGTTACCATTTAGTAAGGCCCTTCATTCTTCACTGTCCAGAGTAAGAACCCTTGCCTCTTTCTTCACCTCCTGGCCCAGTGCTTTTTCTCTGTGACAGCAGCTGACCCATCTGTCTGATTCTCTAGCCCAGTCTGCATACTTCGCCAGCATCTACACTGTCGGGTCTAGTCTTACAGAGCCTTGCCTCCTTCCTGGTTAGCTTTTTAACCAGTCATTAATTGTCACTGTTCTGTACCAACACATTTCATCAAAACAGGTTCTGAAAACAGTAAGTTAAATGGTGCTTATTACCTACACTTTCTTTATAAAACGTGAGTTAATTGATTTGCGTCCCCCAGAACAATTTTTATGCGGCTGGAGCTATTCAACACTTCCATATTGTTATTTTATGAAGAATAGTAGGTATAAATAATAATACTAATACCTTTATTTCCATAGGAGCTTTCATCTGGATAATTCATGCTTCATTATTCTGCCACTATTCTGTGTCTTGGGTTCTCCCTTGGCTCCTGTGACAAACACGGGGTTCAGATCCAGACTCCAGGAGGAAGTGATGCTTCAATTTTTGGTGACATACAGGTGCATTACACACGCCCCAAGTCCCCCCACAGCCTCTTTGGGTGAGGTTGTTCCTGGTCTGTCAAAATCCAGACTGATAACGGTAATACAGCCAACATTGTAAAACTTCTCTGTGGCTCAGCCTTTCCCACTGATAGTGGGCTGCCTTCAGCTTTTGGAGAGCAGGGGTTCCCAAAGCGTCGCTTCCAACCCGCAGCAGCGACTCTCTACCTAAGACGCCACTAGAAATCAAACTTGTGGGCTCTTTCCCAGTCCTTTTCGATTAGAATCATTGGGAGGCACCTAGCAATTTACATTTAACAAACACTTCAGGTGGCTCTTGTAACCATTAAGGTGGAAAACAACGGCCAGAAAACATGTGAGGAGTTTAGAGGAAGCTGGGGGCTGTCAGGAGGACTGACCCTCATGTAGTTAAAGAGGGATCATGAACGCAAGGATTCAAAGCTTTTGAGGTAAGGCTTCCCAGCGGAGGGCTAGCAGCAACGGGTCTGGTACACAGAACTTTAAAGCAACTGGAAGTATTCAGAAACAGAAACGGGTCATATCCCCAATTAGAAGAGGCTCCCTTTCTCTCAGTGTCCAGAGGTATTAGGATTATACTGGGGAGAATCTATGAATAAGGCAATACAAGAAGCACTAAAAATAAAGCTACAAGACTGAAAAACAACAAAATAAGCCTTAGCAAGAAGCATCAACATACCACTCATATAGAAAGACAGGTTTATAATTTATTTATTATCATTAATGTTTTAATATCTCAAAGCTATTACCTTTAAAAATGATTCTACTGATGCTACATAGAGTAGATAATGGATTTTCATTTCCTAATGTTTTGTTTCATATTCCGAAAAGGGCAGCAGTTGGCTTAGACTCTCATAAGATTCCATATATTATCATATGAGACATTTATTATGTAAAAGAGGTCAATTACCACCATCCAGAACCGATACTAGACCAGGTATTAAGGTTAGGGTGTTATTTCTCCTCTGTTTTGTAATGAAAACCACCACCTTTTGACGGTAATGATTTTGTTTTAAGATACAGATAAATGAACTAATATTAATTAAGATACAACCAAACATTATGTAGCATTTATTACATACTTGATACTGACTACATCACAAACACTGTCATATTTAATACAGCAACCTCAGGAAATTCAGCTTCATTATCTGTATTTTATAGAGGAGGCACCTGTGCTTAGCAAGGTTAAAGAACTCGCCCAAGGTCACAGAGCTAGCAAGTGGAGGTGGAATACAAACCCAGGGGTCTTCAGTGTCAGTGTTTTCAAACTGTTAAGTTTATTTGTTAGTATAACCCTGAATTCTAGGGATTTGGAGGGCAGAAAGAATGTATGGCCCAGTGCAAATAATACTTAGGACCAGTTAGGGCTTCTAGAAATACTAAAGAGAACCAAACAACCACTTACTGATGTTAAATCTAGGTCAGGTACTTAACTAACCACTGTACAACTATCGTACTTAATGCTTACGACAACAACAGAAATTAGCTGCTAGTATTATCGTGACTTTACATATGAGCGATTACGGTTAGATGATTTAAGTAATAAGCCCATCTTCTTCATAGAGAATTCACTGCTCACGTATTTAAATGGAAATGAAGCAAAAGAAGTAAACAGCATGGCATGTAAGAATCGCTCAGTAAATGTAGCTTCGCTGCCCTTATACCATGTTCCCAGGCAAAAGAATGGTGTTCGTGGTGATTCATCCATTCTTTCTCATCTCTTTTCTTGCTTGCTTTAAATGGCAGATATTTGGGTGCCATATGCAGCCATGAAAGAGAACTAAGTTTACTGCCTTCTCCACATCTTCATACATGTCAAACTTTAGCTTTCTGAGGCTTGCACCAAAGACAGTGGCCAGGATGTGACCTCAAGACGCTTCCATTTGGAATAGTAACAATGAATGACCTTAGAAATGAGACATACCCCACACCCATTGCCCAACAAAGGGCTGTGACATGCCAAGTTGCTCCAGCCAAAGAACCTTGTGTTAAGGATGTAGGTGGACAACATCTCTCAGAGAGATTCAGCAAAATGAATGCTTTTTCTCAAGACTGCAAAATTCCTCCAGTTGGGAGTTCAATGAGAGTTGATTTCGTTTTGTAACATCATGGGAAGAGCTTGGTTTTATGGATCAGATCTCTGCACCTCTGTCTTGTCTTTATCACAAACCGGCTAGATGATCATGGGCAAATCGAGAGCGCCATTTTCACAGTGAGGAAAAAAGAAACTCATTCTCCAATTTTTGGGTGCAGAGTAGGTAAGAACTTTCTACAAATATTTTGTAGAAATATAAAGTCCTTTCACAAGTTTCAGATGGCATTACTATTTTATGTAACTCTTTCCTTGCTTAAAATTAAGTTACATCCTATCAACCTGGTTAAACCAAGTTGGTTCACCAACAGGCTAACAGGAGACACGAGGAAGAGGGATAATTTAAACTTGATAGTTAGCTCTACCGAAGATACCTGTGGAACTGTTTGCTCAGTTGTTGTGATGGTTAAGAGGGATTCATTTCCATTGGCCTTACATCCCTGTAAGCTTGGCAAATCCTCAGATCAGTGAACATCAGAGTATGAAATAACCTGAGAAGCCTTTCCAGGCAAACCAAAAGGATTATCACCAAACCACTATGTCACTAAACAGGACACAAACACTCTCAGTAGCTCAAAGGGAGGCTCAGTAGATTGTGCCAAAGATGCCTTTGGGTTCCTGTTCAGATTTCAAGGTGCCAACTTACTCTCCCTTCCATGTCTACATGAAAGAGTAGCATTTGGCCTCTATGGAGATTAGTTGGGACAGCAGTGAAAGGGGATAGTGTGAAGGACATTTTTATGCAAGGAGAACAAAAAAGAAATTCCATCTGGAGTTAAGTGGAGAGATGAATCAAAGATAGTATGTAGCACTATTGACTATTTTTACAGTCTCAGTGGGAGGATTCAAACTAGACACTCAAGAGCAGAGAGGAAAAAATTCAAGAAAAGCATTTCTTTGGTGCTTTTACATTTATCTTGGACTATGGTTTCCCTGAAATTATCTGAAAGATTAAAATGGCTTTGTGATGAGACACCATCATACCCCTTTTCCTATTATAGTTCTTTTCTTAAAATATTTTGTAGGTCAACACACATGGGTAAAACTAAAGATTACAAGTATACATTTTCCCTGGATCTATACCTGGAAAGGCACATTCCTTCTTTCAAGTCACTAGTGTGGGACCATGAAGCTGATTAATCTGGCTCTAGATCACCTTACCAAATTTACTTTCAAGACACCAAAAACAGAGCTTGTGGAAGTTGCTTAGATGAGAACTATGGCTGGGAAGGAAACTGAAGCTTCTCAGACATAAAACATGCCGTACTCTCCGAAGCCAAGATCATTTCGTGGGTGGAAGCTGGTATTTTCAGGCTTGTGTTTCTCTGATAAAACACACCCATGTTCCGTCACTAGCAGCCACACTGCAATACACTACACTTGACCAAGTGCCCCCATACGTACACCTTTCCCGTTGGTCTGGTTGTCAGAATTCCACTGATTAAACATTTAAAGACTGGCTTTGGCAAAACATGCCAGAAATTCCTACAGGGTAATTAAAACCACCTTCTGTGTCAATAAACACAGACTACGAGATCCTTCGTATGCAAAGGGGCTGGCTCTGACCCTCAGGCTCTAGGACATTTTTTCTTAGATGGCTTTTCCACCATCGAAATAGATTTTCACTGACTCACCTAGACCCTTTCCTGGCCCCCTTATGAAGTGATTGGCTGAGGTCAGAGATACCACCTTTCCTTTACTGTTTCAGCCTAGACACAGGACCAAAGTCTCTGAACCCAAGGGCCAAGCTCACTGCCAAAGCCCCTTCCCACAGACCTACATCTAAGAGAACTCAAATGGAATTCTTGTTACCAAATTCGACAGTTAAGAGTCTTTACGTGCCACTACTCCTCCAGGGTTCTCACTGATTTTCCTCTGAAGAATGATTAATGTGACTTCACAGGAAAAGTAAGAACTCAGGTGGATATTTACTACGCTGATAACCACAGACTTGTTCTTTGCACATAGTATACATTCCATGAATTGTTTTTCACCATAATGACAGCTTTATTATTCCTATTACTTAAACCATGTTTATACTTATTGAAAGCTATCAGACATTAGAAAATAAAAATAGTAAGAATTAAAATTTCATCAGCCTGACCTAGCCATCATTCATTTTCTACTAAACATTCTTTCCTTGGAATTCATTATGGACAGACACAGAAGTTTATAGGAGAGGAATCATACTATCTATACACCCCTTCCATCATGGATGTGGTTACCTTTAATTGTTTAATAGTCTTTTTTATACTTATTTCTCTCCTCCTCACATACCCAGTGGTAATAACCTTCAAGATATTTTTTCATACTTGGGTCATCATATACCAACTTATATAGCACGAGTGAGGTTTTCGTTACTTAACTGATACTTGCTGAAGGGTTAAAGAGTAAAATAAAAAAACAAACACAGAACCAATGAAATGAGTGACAGAATAATAGGCTATGCTCTTAATTAGCTGCTACAATTTCCAAGTGATCGAAAAAATCATATAGCGCATCTTTAAACTCCAGTGGGGGTAGGAGAACCTAGCTTGAACATGTCTGGATGGAGTTGTAAGTTTAAACTCCCGAGTAAATATGCACCTGGCTACTGTCCTAACTAGAGACATTACCAATCTCCTCTCCAACTCAAATCAAGTTCAAAACCACTTAAAAAGTGCCCGTGTGCCAAGCAGCTCACTGTCCTCTGTAGGATAAACCAAGGAGGTGAAGGGGTGAGGACTGTCTTCCAGCAGTTTCTTTCTAGCTGGGGAGACAATGTGCAGGCTATCTGAACTTGGACTTTGGTGTCCACATCCATGAAATGGGGATAATATCTGTATATCCCAGCACTGTTGTTATGATTTTTAAAAAACTTGAACTGAGAAAAATTTCTCAGGGAATTTTTCAGGGAAAATGCAGAGTCAAGGCAGGACATGTAGTTACCAGGAAAGGGGAAATTGTATGTACAGAAGCAGGGAGCAGGGATGGGTGGGCGTTACTGAGGACTCAGCACAAGCTCACATGGTTGACTTGAATGTCAGTTGGGAGAGACTCAAAGAAATGAGGGGACAGGCAGGAAGCAGTAATGTTTACAAGCACAGGACAAAATGGTCAACAGCCCAATCTTCTTAAAGGGCCAAACACAAGCAGGAAAACATTTTTGCCTTTTCAGCACGTGCCAATGTCTAGATCAAGGCCATCCAAATGAGTGACTCAAAGGCAACCTACTTGTCAAGTAACTGGAGAAAGAAGAAGCCTGGCCCACATAACAGGCTTAAATCCAAGCTTCTGAGACTTATAGGAAAAATTCTTATTGGAAAATTTCCATCTCAAATTGTGCTGAGGAAGCGCAGGGACTGAGTAAGCATGTTGGCAACAGAAGCACAATATGATAATCAGACTGCTTTTGCTTTTTTTGTTTTTCTTTTTTTTTTACCCCTGTGCACAGAGTTCTTCAGGTCCCAGGGAGACCTCAGCAAGTCTTTGATCTCTGACCTGTAAAGGATCAGAGAACCTTCAGGGAAACACACCTCATTCACAAGTGGAACTGCATGAAAAACCTTCTCTTCACATCTTTTCAAGTGACCAGAGGGCTCTGACTTTCAAAGCATAGAAGGTTAGTTTCAGCCGGCCTAATCCTACAGAACTGGGATGGGATTAGGTAATCTTGCAAGATACATCAGTTGGGAGCACTCAACTGTGCCAGTCTTTTCTGTTAGCTCAGGGTTCCAGTACAGCTCTTCCCCGCTCCGTCGTATTTCTTTTTTTGAACTGGTACTGGTGATGACTTCCTGGAAGCATGTTCCGATGGCTCTGTGCCGCCCTAATCAATACTCACTCTCGCACCCCATCGCACCTGCCCTGACTTCCCAGACAGAAGAGAAAGGAGAGGTTGCTTTTAATATTACACCCCCAAGTTATTATTGAAACTTGATGTTTCTAGAAGATGTTTTCATACTTACAACCCTTTAACAAAGCAACTGGGTCTCTTACTGACCACCACAAATCTTTATCCATTCAAATGACCATCCATCCGCCCAGCCCATCAGCCAGCTAGGTATCTTCCGATTTTTATCTGCCTAACTCTTGGGTCACAACCTATGTTCAATTTTTTAAAACTTCATAAAGATTTTAAATTAAAAAAAAGTCTTGAAGACTTTGTATTCTCACTTCACAGGAAGAAACATGCCCCAAATACTCAAGCAAATGGATTGAGACTTCAAATCAACTCCCACCTATAATCCCCAGCAACTGCTGAAATGCAGACAGCCCATTTATTTTGAAAAAGGACCAAAATCACTCACTAAAAATACAATCCCAAGATGTTTATAAGATTTATACTTCTCAATTTCATTAAATTATGCACCCAACTTTTGGAGGAGAACTAGAGATGTCTGCAAGTCTTAAGTCAATGATAGGTAAAGTTTAGTTTCCTTGGATTTTCCTGGGTTCAAATTGCATTCAACCACACATAGTATTAATAGAAAAAGAAGGAACACAGCTTTCAGAAATGTCAAATATGAACCCCAGGAGAGGGCTAGCTCATTAAACAACCATAGTGGTTGTCGTCATGGGTCAATCATTCTTTGAAGTCACCTACTTATCAGTTTGAAGAAAATTAACATTTCTGGGTCACCGGGTTCCATATACTTATCTACAATGGATGCCCTGGAACCATGAAAGTCATTTTATTTAATATAGGTGGGCAACTAAATCCCAGAGAACAAACGACTCACCCATGTATTTAATGGCAGAGGCTGAGAATTGAGCTTGCTTCCCCTCTCAGATTGGGTAGATGTATGTGGGCTTTGGGGAAGGACAAGGACAAAGGAGTATATTAAATGTCAGTGGTTATATCCTGATGAATTTATTTCTAATCTTCACCTGCATAAATTCCCTCTGAAAATCTATGACAATGTGAGGTAGAGGAAAAATATAGACCAGGCAATGGTGGGAAAGGGCCACAGCTACTGCAAAGGTCTTCCTTGGTAGAGCTTTTTCTAGAGAACATAGTAACTAGAAACTTAATTGTCTAGAAACTTAATTGTTTGCATCTAGAAAATTACTTATACCATTTGACGCAGGAATCTTGACTTCAGAAATCTGTTCTAAAAAAAAATAACTAGAAAAAAAAAACTAGAAAGGATTTAGATTCATGCAATTATTTATCATACAATTATAGCAAAATATTGGAAATAATCTAACTTCCAACATTAGGTGAATGGCAAAATTATGGATGAACTATATGATGTTACAGAATAAGTCTCACAATTTTATTTAAAATCAAAACAACAACAGATATGATACCATTTTACATATAATTCTAGTATTATCTTTCCACTGCCCCTTTCTCTTTTCTCTTACACACACACACAGTCTGGAATACATTGAAAATATTTGTAATGATTATGTCTGGCACTAGTGGTAAATTTTATTTTCTTTTTTACAGTTTTCTTTGTAGTCCAAGCTTTCATCAGTGAACATATATTTTGTTCTCATAGGCTCTTTTATTTTTCTACATAGTATTTAATAAGATTTACATTCATATGCTTACATTTGTATTTATTTCAGGTGTGTCTTCCCAATAGAATGCAAGTTCTATGAGGCCAGAGTCTTTGTTTTGTTTGTTATTGTTTGCCTAGTGTTTTTTAGCATGATGCCTTGTATATAATAAATATTTTACTAATTTTTTTTAAAGATTTTATTCATTAATTTGACAGATAGAGATCACAAGTAGGCAGAGAGGCAGAGATAGAGAGAGGAGGAAGCAGGCTCCCCGCTGAGCAGAGAGCCCGATGCGGGCCTTGATCCCAGGACCCTGGGACCATGACCTGAGCCGAAGGCAGAGGCTTTAACCCACTGAGCCACCCAGGCGCCCTTTACTAATTATTTTTAAGTGAGTATGCAGTGAATATTGGGGGGACATACTAAAGGAGATGTGCTTATATGCAGGGATTCTAATGGCCTATTGAACATAACAATGTGTCTAGTCTCTAGCTCAAACAGCATACTATTCTCCTTGGCGTACTTTTGTCTCCTAATGTCACAAAATACCGCCCCCCCCATGAAGACAGCATTTGTCCCTCCTCATCACTATCAGAATCCCGCTAAAACCCGACTTTGACCATAAGCCATTCCTGTTTGCGAAAGTTTTTCTCTAGCACTTAACTGCAATCATTCACTTGGAAGGCCAACATTTTTTGAACTTCTATTGGGTTCCAAACATTTTTTTTTAGAATGGGAGGGTGGGCAAAATACCATCCAAGGGCCAGCACTTGATTCTGTAGGGTTTCTTGCTAGAATACAGCCACGCCCACATGCAGCAGTGGCAGGGTTCAGTAGCTGGGACATAGACTGTACGGTCAGCAAAACCTAAAATGTTGACTACCTGACTTTATAGGAAAGTTTATCAACTCCTGTTCTAGAATACCTATACTTATACAAAGTGGAGATACCAAATTATTATCCTATTAAATAGTTATTCTAAACTATTTTTTTTGTTTTGTAAAAACAACAACAAAACCCAAACCAAACCCAAACAAAAACACATTATTTTAACATACCTAAATTTGTTCTTAAGAACATCCATTTTTGTGTCAAACACACTTGAGTTTTAAGTCCTGAGTTTGCTGACTGACACTGGGAAGATTCTACAAATTCTTTAAGCCTCAGTTTCATTAGCAGTGAAATTGGAGCCTATCCCCTCATTTCCTTAATAAACATGTAATGGGTGCTATTTGTCAGGTACTGTGCTAGGAGATGACTATTGGACAATGGTGAATAAGACCTAAAAGTCTCACCTAATTAAGCTTTAATTGTACATACTTTCTGAGGTTTGCTGTGAGGATTAAATGAAACAGACACATACATGTGCACAGATCTGTATCATATACACATCAATATAAGGCACAAGATGTACAAATAAGCATACTATGCAGTACATCATATAGAACATATAGAGGACAGAGAACAGTACTCAATTCCTGGTACACTGCAAGCACTCAGTACCTGTGTCTCTTCCTCTTCACCACAGATAAAATGGAAGCTCTTTTTCTTTTTTTTAAAGATCAATTGATTGATTGATTGATCGAGAGAGAGAGTTTGAGTGGGAGGAAAGACAAAGGGAGGGTATCTTAAGCAGACTCCGCACTGAATGTGGAGACCCACTTCGGGGCTCAATCTCGCAACCCTGAGATCATGATCTGAGCCAAAACCAAGAATGGGACGCCCGACTGACTGAGCCACCCAGGAGCTCCATGGAAGCTCTTTTAATGGACTTCTAAGAATCAGACTCATTGGATGAAAAAAATGCTTTCCACTGCCTCTGTAAAATGGGCCTACAGCCTGCTCTCTACTCACAGCTAAATTAGCAGGCTCGTCTCTGGGACAAAGACATACTCCTGCTTCTCATAGCTGAGGCGCATGTTTACCACAAGGCTGTTGTTTTGTCCCTTATCTCATGATGCCTGTTATATGTGTTAGTTAATAAAATATCTCGGAAGGTGATGAAAAGAAAGGTGTGGAAAGTTAGGAAAGGATTATTTCATATGAAAATTAAGTCGGATGCTTTCAAAAGATGACAAAGAGCTGTGGGGTTAAATGTGGGAGAGAGAAAAGGTCGGGACCAGTCGTAAAAATATCTAGAAAGATCGGTGGTAAGTTTGCTTCTCACATGTTTGTACTGTTATTCACCTCAAGGAAACCGAACTCAGACATGGTTTTTGTCATTTTGGGTGTGGTTTGTAGAAGAGAAATATAAGCTCCAGCCAGCAGACTCACATTCAAAGATGAAGCCTTGATTCTTCAACAGACCCTTCATCAAAATTAGGCAACGCTATTTAAAATAGCATTTAAACTTTTTTTTTTCAGCCTTAATTTTTCCAGCTGACCATCAACCATTGTTCCCAAAAGCATGGAGTAAGAGAGGCATTCTTTTGAATGTATTTCTCACATACGAATAATAGCATGCTAGCATGTTGCCTCAACCCCTGCCATGTTTTCTAAGTAGAAGAAATAATGGGAGACAGAGTGACCTGTCCAAGGCCACAGCACAAGCCCTGCCAGAGCCATGCGGGGTCTGATTCCACCACCTCAGCCACCTGACAGAACAAAGACGCAAACACAGTGCAGACTCACAAAGCCTGACTCGGAGGGCGAAGTGCATTTTGAGCAGGACAGAGTCTCCTCTGCTCACATCCGACAGGAACTGTGACCTCATTCACCTCCTTCACCTTGCTGCCCAGCACAACCAGCACAGCTGCTGGCCACAAACCCCATAAGGAAATTTTGTTGGACGGGATGGATTTTCTTTCCTCGAGTAGTGCAAGAAACGGGAGCCTTCCTGATTTCTGACAGAGCAGGTCGCCTCCAAGGAGTGTACAACAGCAGGGGAGACATTTTATTGTGCCTGTCAGCCCGTGCCACGGAGAGCCCAGCCTCGCCGATTGGCATGTGCTTGTCGCTGTCAGCGCGGCGAGATGAGCAGCACCCTGCTCACCAGATGGTTATTTGTTCCACCAGCCACCTTTGCTGCATCCCCGGTTCACTCCAGCCCAGGACAGTCTCCAGCATTCATGCTGCAAGGCTGCTCCTGCCAACAACTTTGCCAAATGGCTCCTCTCAAAGTCATGGGCCTCCCAGACAGACTGGCTCCTCCATCTGCAGCAGCTTTTGGCAAGAGACGTTTCCCTTTCTGGCTCCACCCCTTGGCTGCACCAGAGACTTCTTGCCAGAAGGGTGATCTGACCCATCAGCTCTTACAGCCAAGCCTGGAGTTGTGGGGCTGATGAAAGCCAGCGTCTGTGTCCCCCACGCTCACCTGTGAGCACGATGTCACAACAGACTTAAGAAGAAGACTTCAGAAGGCTAAACGACACAAAGCGTCAAACACAGACCTAGGGCATCACGGAAACTTGGAGCCAGAAAAATCTAGAGAGAGCGTGCCACCCCTCCCCCATCTTCAGCCTCATTTTAGGAGATTAGGAAAATGAAGCCCCCAGAGTAAAAGTGACTAATTATGACAATGGGACTGGGAATTATACCCAGGTCTTCGGATGTGCATTCTATATCACTCCGAACAATGCTCCATCCCCTTCTAGTGTTCCCTCTGCTCATTTTCAAAATCTTGATAAAAATTGGACCTTTTGTATTGGCCTTGATTCAAAATGGTATTTCTGTAGAAAAAGGAATCCTCTTTTCCCTGTGTCAACATCATGACTTCTGTTTTAAACAGGTGTGTCCATCTACTAGTCTGGCAGACCCGGAAGTTGACTTCTGTTCTGCCACTCACTAGTGGGTGACCTTGGACACCTCATTCTGCTTCAACGTTTTACTTCAAGGGGGTAAGGACAGTATCAACCTCTGGAGTTCTGAGGACTAAATTAGAAAAATACTTTGGAAGTTTGTTCCTGGCACATAGCAAGCCTTCCACAACCGCTACCAGCTAAAATTTATGCTTATCCACTCAAATCTACAATGGTTATAGAATACACAGTGCTAAGCACATAGAAGTAGATATGCTAGGTGTTTCCATATTTGACGTGAGGAAATGCAAGTTCACGCAGTTACGGGATTTATCCAAGGTTCGTTAGAGAAGAAATGAAGGACCAAAATGCCCTTCTTGCCTCTTCGTGGAGAAATAGGAATCAGTATCTTGGCTTTAAAGATGGTAAAATCAGGAAGGAGAATCTTTGAACACAAACAATAGATGGATGGATAGATGATAGACAGACAGACAATCACCACAGCATCATATGTAATATAAAAAGCCAAAAATACTCTCCATCCATCCACCAGGGAATTACTAAATAAATTATGGTACCATCATACCACAGTGCACCATGCAGCCATTACAAAGAACAAAGTAGCTGTAGGTGTCCTGACATGGAAAGATCTTCCGAGATCACTGAGTGGGAGAAAAAGCAAAGTGCAAACAGAACAAACAGTATGCATTCACTTATGCAAACAAACAATCCCTCCCACAATATCTATGTGTACATGTATATTTAAGTGTATGAAAATACACCCAAAGATGGCCACGAGGAAGCCTAGTCAATAATGACAATGCTAACTCCAGGCAGGGCAGTGGGATGGGTGTGGGGATAGAGGGTGCTCATGCTTTGCTTTGTCTATTTCTTTAAGATTTTTTTTTAATATATAAGTAATCTCTACACCCAACATGGGGCTCAAACTTGCAACCCTGAGATCAAGAGTTACATGCTCTACTGACTGAGCCAGCCAGGCGCCCCCGCTTTGTCATCTTCTGTAATGCTTGAGTCCTTTCAAGTAAGAAGACACTTGTATTATTTGCCTGATTAAAATAAAGACATAGACAGAGGACTGGGCAAGACAGTGACAGGACTACAACGATGGTGAACCAAATGACCTCCTAACTTGGGTGTTCCCGGCCCCAACTTGACTTCTGAGCAATGTTACTCTCTGAAGTTTCTTATATAGCTCTCCTCTTTGGTACACCTTCTGGTGACATTTTGTACTTAAGGATCGGAGTTTTGTCTTTCAGACCACCTGGGAGTGCTCAGCACCTTCCTGTGGTATCTGTGAGGGCTGTTTGCAGCTTGTCTACCCTCTGCCCCCTTGTGTATCCATTGAGCATCACAGAGATGAGCCCCTCCCCCCCCCCATTATGTGGAGGAGGTATCCTGCCATTCTGTGACTACTTCAGGTTCATTACCTGGTGGATTCACAACAGCAGAGTCAGCGTTGCAATTCACGGCGAGGAGGAGGCTGTCGGTCCCCTAGCATCAAGCTCAGTGCAGGTAAGGTACTCTCTGGCACACTTCTTCTTGCAGACCTCCCCTTTCTTGGGTCAAAATCCTGCCCTTCAGGGTCCCTCCAGGTCCTGAGATCCTGTGCATTTTTTTGCTCCTTACCCACAGAGTCCCCTTCTTTTCTCTACATTTGCTGGAAGCAATCAGGTCTCTTTCTTCCCAAACAAAGACAAACCCCCTACACACCTATCACTTTCCGTTACAATGACCCCTTCTCCAAAATTAATACTAATGAGTTTTCTGTGGATTTCACGCATGCAGCTCCTACCATCATCATTTCCCACTCTTTCCACAGTGAACTTGGAGCATAAGAATTCAAGGGTTCCTGGGTCACTTGAGACAAAGTTCCTAGTGGTTTTGTAAAAACAATATACTCCCAATGAGATAGCTATGTCAGATCTGGTCTATTCGTATTCTCAGCCTGATTCTAGAGTTCTGTTGGAGAGGCAAAAGAAGGCAGATTGGTGGTAAAGATGACAAGTTTGGTGAAAGCAATTTCCTTAATAGGGGACAAGGCCAACAGCATGGGCGAGCCTTTCTGGCCAAAAACAAGGCCTCACACACCTCTGCATTTATATGAAAAGGATAATTGCCATCACATACCTGCTTCTACCCCTTCCTTTTGTTGCCTGAGCCAACTACAGGAGTTGCTACCATTTTTGGAGAATGGGTGCCCTGAAGGTCCAGGGGAGCCATCCCAGCACAGCCTGGAAACTGCACTGTTTACATCCTATGCTAAGGGGGAGGGACATGGACTAATGTATAAAAACCCAGCTAATTCTCACAATTTGCTCAATTCCATAAATATTTTCCTTCTTTCCTTACAGAGTAGAATACATCTAGAGGAGGTCAACTAAGGATCCTGGCATTGGGTGGAAAAGTTCAACTTCCTTCCTATGGGACAATGGCGAAGGCTCAGACAAGTGCACTGCCCTTCTAGAAAGATGGACAAAGTCAATCCAGCCACACTGAATGTGCACCATGGGGATAAATGCAAAAGAGAGAATATAACCTGCATTTCCCCCCACTTTAAATCCTGACCAGAGGCAGCAGGGGTAGGAGAAGAGCACGTGCCTCAGGTTCAGGCAGTCATGGCTTACAAGCTGTTTTTACCACTTAGAAGTAGGTGACCTTCCATAAGTTTCTTTATTTTTTCAAAGCTCGAAATTTCTTGGTCTGAGAAATGAGGCTAATGCAACCATTCACTCGTGGTCGTTGAAGGAGATTAAATGAGTAAACATATGCGTAACACCTAGGAAAATGCCTGGGACAGACAGTGCTTGAGAAACCTCAGTTCGCTTCCCTCAGCTAAGTGCTGAATTTGGGCCCTCGGTTTCTTCATAAATGTAAATGCCAGAGTCTAGGAATGTCAGTCTACAGCTGTGCTCTTTTCATGGAGCATTACCAATATTTTGACAGAACTGGCCTAATATTATTCACCCCAGGTTCATTGGCATGTTTCTGACCAGCCCTCATAAAGGGCTGGAGATTGCCCCTGGGGACCTGGATGCTAATAATGAATGCTCGCTAGTGATTTTCAATGCACTCTGGTTATTATGTTTGGTAGCAGAACATTTCCCATCCCCAGAAAGGTCATTTACAATAGTATAAGGCTGCTTCTTTCCACCTTCCATTTCAGATCTTTCTGAGAATGGCAGAGAACTCAAACATTCATCCATATGCATTGGAAGTACTATTCTGATCTGGCATTTGCATACAAATATCAAAGCAACTTAAGGAACTACAAGGCAGCTCTCCATCATCTGACACCATCTCCTTTTATTTTTCTAGTGCCTTCCCAGCCCCTTCATATCAAAAGCCATTTTTATGTACCGTCCTACTTTTACGCATCTTAGCTTCCCTCTTGAGTGTGTGTGAAATGGGGGTGGGGTACAGGAAGCAGGGACTTTTGCCTTCTCACTTTTATTCCCGTGCCCCTAGGAAGCTGTAACATTTCAGAAATCACACAGATCTCACTCAAGTCTGGAGACCCTCTACACTCAACTCACCCAAGACTGGACTCTTCTTATTCTACCCCCATTGCTGAGAAATGGCCATATAGTGTTCTCTGAATAATTTCAGCGTGTGGTGAGTTAGGTTTACACCAAGGCATTCCATTGTGGGGTCCTTTTTGTTACAATTTCTTTGTACCAAGCCAAATTAAGTTTCCTTGTTCTGCCCTGGAGTGCTTTTCTCCTAGGCATCTCATCTATTCACATGACTTTAGATACTTTTAATGTGCTGCTGACATCTCAAATTGTACATCTAGTCTCGATCTTGTTTCTGACCTTCAGACCCAGATATCTAACTGCTTGAGGGTCTTGCTGTGAGGCTAAGTGGCTCACACACCCCTCAGACTAATCAATTTCCAAAGTCTTTTTCCAGTGTCAGTGAGAAGTTCCTTTATGCATCCAGTCTCATGGCAAAGTCCTGGGAGTCGTCCTTGACACTCGCCTTCATCTACTTCTCTATCTCTGCCCAATCTATCACACCAAGTAAGTTATATCCATCCTTCTTCTATGATGTATCAGAGTCACCTAATTCTCTCCACTTCTACTGCTGCCACCATCCTAGAGTACAGCTGTGGTATCCTAACTATTCCCCTTTTGCTCTATTCATTTCCTTCCCGGCCCTCTGACCCCACCCTGCATAGCAGTTAGACTGAGCTTTGAAAAAACAAACCTGATCATATTACCATCCCGATTAAAATCCTTTAATGGCTTTCGATCCATTTTTGGATAAAGTCCAAACTCCTTATGGTCAAATCTCAACATGATCTGGTCTCTGACCACCTCTCCAGTCTCTCTTTTGTGACATTTTATTATGAAACATTTTAAATAGTCAGCAAAATTGAAAAAAAAATATAGTCACTATCCACTGATGGACTCCCCTCAATTTTACCATGAACATTTCATACTTGTTTTATCATGTATCTATCCATTCATCCATCCATCTATCCATCCATTCATCCTAGCATGGATCTTTCCTGGTTTTGGTGCCTTCCAGAGTAAACTGCAGGTTCTGGTCTAATTTTCATCACTCTTCCTCTTGTTCCCTATATCCCACAGGCAGCTTTCTATTCTTCAAATCAGTCACACGATTTTAAATCTCTGGGCTTTATACCTGTTGTCCCTTCTACCTGAATTGTCTTCACCTCTTGTTAATTTCTGACTGATCCTTTAGTTCTCAACTTAAAACTTTCTCAGAGAGGCTGCCTCTGGTCCCCCAGACTAAATCAGATCCCCCTTCCTGCCTTATATATGATCTAGAGGCAACCCGTGCTTTTCCTGAATGTCACTTATCACCACTGGTAATTACATATTTATTTGCCAAATTCTTTGATGTCTGCCTCCTGCGCCAGCCTGATACCACGTCTGTATTGGACCATGCTGGATCACCTCTGCAGAAAGTCAGCTAATATTTGTTGAAGGAATTAAAGGCAGAATGAATCAATAATTATGTAATAATAATAATATAATCATAAATCATGGAATAATAAATTCATTCTTCCTCTAATGTGTAAATAGTACAGGTTTTTTAAAGGAGAAAATGGAACTTATTCACTGCCAGAATGTAACCAGCAAGGACACTAAAGCAAGTAACTAAATGGCAAGATCCATGGTTGATTTGCTAACAAAGAAGAGACTGGTAGGTTTTAGTGACTTCTCTCCCATCTCCACTAGCCATTCCCCTCAAGACCATACCCAGTCAAGACAGGATCCAAGGAAAATGTGTGTCTGCTATGCAAATGTGCCTGTACTGTACTGAGGGCATTTACCGAGGTCCAGCTTTTTCATTAGGCACTGTCTTGAGTGCTTTTCCTGTATTAATTTTTTTCGCTGTGGTACGTTCTATTGTTATTCCCATTTTACAGCCAAGGAAATTGAGAATAGAGTAGTTATTTTAAAGCATGTTCTCCCGAAGCGCCTGGATGGCTCAGTCATTAAGCATCTGCCATCAGCTCAGGTCATGATCCCAGGGTCCTGGGATGGAGCCGGAGTTGGGCTGCCTGTCCAGCAAGGAGCCTGACTCCCCTCTCTCGCTCCCCCTGCTTGTGTTCCCTCTCTGTGTCTCTCTCTGTCAAATAAATAAATAAAATCTTTAAAAACAACAACAACAAAACAACAAAAAACATGTTCTCTGACTTCCTCTTCAAACCAGATTGCCATTCCTGTAAACTCAGCTAGGAAAAACATTTATTCTGTCTGTGGCCTCACGGAAGAGTGGGAAGATCAGTGTAGAAAACTCTCAAACTGCCCTAATGGAGAGAGGGTTTTGGTCAGTTCTAAGTCTGAAAATAAAGAAGTCCACTGAGAGATCAGAGAGATTTGAGAGATGAAGCCTTGGTTAGGACCCCCAGAGTTCCATACCTGAAAAAGCCAGTAAAAACATTGTGTTGACTTTATTTCTGTAGTCATTCCAACCCCACTTTTCGCCATATCTACTCCCATATACACATGTTCAAATGATCCCTGCCAAGAATTTGACTCCAGATAAGAATACAATTTATACATGAAGATAACACCATAGTGGTCTTCCTCCTAACAGGAACTAATGGTTGAAGGAAGGAAAATGAGGCAGCGCAGAATTTCTTAGCGGAAGAGCACATGCTTCAAACGGTCTCGAGTTTGAAGGCAAACTCTTCCCTCATTGTGTGACCCTCACAAATTAGCAACATCTGTGGGCCTCAGTTGACCACTTTCTTTATTTGCAAATGCTAATAGCATTCAGTTAGCAGGACGTGGAGATATTGAAATGCTATACTTAAAAAGCTCAGCAATGACATGAGAAATAGAAGATGCTCCAAGATGATAACTTGAAAAAGGGAGAAAAGAAAAAGATCGAGGAGGGTGGTAACTTTGATGCTCAGAATAAAAGAAGATTCATAGGAAATGTCTTTAATAAATATACATCATGTGTTCTTTTTCTTCCCTGCGGTGGTGGTGGGGGCGGTGGGTAGGGAAAGGAGGGGACGGAAGGAGGGGGTGTTGGTGGAGGAGAAAGGGCGGAGGAGAGGGGAGAGGGAGAGAAAATACGAGAGAAGAGCTTGGTAGAAGTGTCCTTTCGCATCTGCATTGCTCTTAGCTGGCTGAACTTGCCTGCAGCTACCACTTACAATGCAAATTGCGCTTCGAGTCCTTCACACTAACTACACAGCAAAAACCTTTCAGCTTTAAATAGAATACTGCAGTGTGGAATGATCTGAGCAAAGCAAAGCAAAGAAAAATTTAGAGATAAATGTGAAGGAGATTTTGGAGGAAAAACAAACAAACAAACAAAAAAACCCTTGACCTATCTGGCCAGGTAGAAAAATGCCGAAATATCAAGGAAGACAAAAAGCAAAGCAAAGTCTGTAGAAGGACCTAGAATCTAAGGTCAGGTTTAAGAGAAAATGGATTTAAGTCACTAAAGGAGAAGGGTACTTCTGAGGCAAGCCCTCAACAAAGAGGATTTTAACAAATGCTATTTTGATCTGGTGATATTTCAAGGTGTACTTGGCACTTCCAAGGTATTCATCAGAAGAGAGAGGATGGATTCTTGCCCCTGTGGCCAGCCACACATGAATGTTCCCTATATGAACAGATTAAGACCATAGAGAACTTCCTGCTGTACCCAACTTCTGCTATTTACTCTGTCTGAGTTGCATTTTTTTCCCCTTCTTCCCAGACTTTCAATAAGATCAGGTAAAGATACCTGAAGGCATACTGGGAAATAAAGGTTTTGTTTAGTTTCCAGTGTGGTGTGTATATATGAGAGGTGGAACATTCTGAGAGGTTGATTCAGACAGAAAGATTTTTGAGAGCGGTCTGCTATAAACTCATGCCTCTTTTTTGACTACACGAACTCAGTTATTTTACCCAGAATCAGAGTTTACAAAAATGCCATAAGAAAGGACCAAAGATCAAGGTAGTGCCTGGAGCCCCCAAAGAACTAAGGAATTCTATTTTTAATTCACTCCTTCATTCTAGGGATGATACTCCCATTCACACAGCCCCAATTTGCCCATCTTCCCAGCTCAGTAAGTTTCCTGTGCCTGCGCTTGGAGGCATAATGCCATCTAGAAGAAAACATGAAGGCGGCCCTCTTTCTTTGTTGTCACAAACAGAAAGAAGAATCACCCAGAAAAACCAATAGACCCAAGGCCAACTTCTCTCTTGGATGACATGCTCAGACATGGAGCTAGCCATAATCTACCTGGTAACCGAGTCAGTGACAAAGCACTTGAGACCAAGAAGGAACATCTTATAACCACCCTGTCATCCTGCAAATGAAAAGACTCGGCAAGTATGGTGTCTGTATGGGGGAGGGACAGGCTGAACATCTCTTAAAAGCCATCTCTAAGCTCCTGAATGGCAGAGCTCATACAGGTCTGCTTAATCTGTCTAGCACCATGGACTCATTAGGCTGGACACTCTCCAATAATGATGATAAATGAAGAATCTGTTTTCAATAGCACGGGGCATTCTTTATTACCTAAAACTTACCGGGATGTTTGTAGACGATGCCACCTTTGCCCCCATATTGTATCTTTTTTTCTCTTTCAGAGTTTGAACTCTTCTACTACCCCAACCCCATCACATTTTTCTATGAGTCTTGATTTGATTAAAGATTATAAAAATTTTAGTATCCAAGAGTACCAAAAATTGTCTTAAATTAACATACGTGCACTGTTTTCCTCAAGCATTTTCACACACATTTTCTCACGTGGACGTTACAACATGATAATGCAACACTTTATATGAGTGGTTAAGGATGAGGGCCTACAGGTAGAAAATGAAAGCAAAAATGCAAAAGTTTTGGCATTTGAAAAAAATGCCTCTACTCTCTATTCACACACAAAAGGCAGAATGAGATTCCACCTGCTGACTTGCCCTGCCTGCCTGCTAACGTCAGAACAAGCGGGGAGAGAGAGCGCGAGAGAGAGCGCCACGACAATTTCACCTCTTGGCAAAGCTCGGCTTACTGAACCCTCTTGCTTTCTGCTGGCTGTTGATTCAGCAGAAACTACTGCTGCAGAATTCATAATGGTGATTTTAAAGGCCCCACTGATCGCATTGCTGGCCCCACGTGTCAGACTCGTTCGCTCGCTGCTGGAACGCCGTCTCCCCAGCTACCTTTTGATTTCTTGCTAATGCACTTCCAAGGGGAGAAGGGCTAGCTAGCCCTTTTGCAAAGGGCCTTTTGGGGTTCTGATTGTCTGAGCAGGTAACCTGGACGGAGTGACAGACCGGCAGGAAATGAAACCATGCCCTCCCTGCCGCCACGGAGAGACACAACATCATTCCGTCAGGATTGGGGGAGGGGGAAGGACCTCGGATCTGACTGGGGCCCTTTCTTCTCTGCCCCTCCAAGATCCCTTCAAACGTCTTGGGGGAGGGGTCATCTGCCTTCACGGGGTCATTTTCCCAGTCGGAAGCCCCACCCTGCAAAGCCTGATCCCCGAGGGCCATTTTAACTCCCGTGGGCGCCGGGTCCACCTGCTGCTGAACGCCGGGCTCGCCTCGCGGAGCCCGGGTGGATGTGGGGCGCACCGGCCGCTGCCCCCGCGGGCCGAGCCCCCGCCCCAGCCCCCGGCCGGGAGGAGTCTCCGCCACTCCGCGCTCGGCTGCCCGCCGAGCCCAGCGATCCGCAACTTGCGCCCGGCCCCAGCGGCGGAATGCGGTGGGGCTGGCGTTACCTTCGGTCGCATAGCTGTGGTCGCGCAGGAAACTGTTGTTGATTTTGCGGGTATCAATGTCCTCCTCCATTGACAGCAGGCTTACTTGCGTGGGAACCAGAAGCCGGCAGACAAGTATCCATGATCCCTCCCCGCAGCCAGTCTCACAGGAGAGGGGGGCAGGGGAGCCGGTGGGACTGCACCATGGTCCGAGCCTGAGGAGGAGACGGGGAGGCGGAGAGAAAAAAAATAAAAACCCGGCAATGGAGCTGTCACCTCCTCCACTCGGGATCTCCGAGGCTGCGGCGGCTCCTCCCGCGGTGCGCTCACTCCAGCTCCAATTCCCAGCGAGGATGCTGCGCCCGGCTCCGCTGCCTCCGGGTGCCAAGATGCGCCGTGCCCCGAGGGGTCCGGGCCCGCTCGCAGCCCGGGAGGCGCTCACAAGCGGGGCTGGGGAGATGCCCAACAGGTTCCCCACGTTGGCAGCCGCTCCAAAATGCAAAAAATGTCCCTCCTCCCCCCTGGGAGAGCGGGCAGCCGCGACAAAATGGTGCCTTTCTGGACCCGAGCTGCAGTGGCGAGATGGCAGGGGCCGGATTCGGGCTGGGCCGGCCGGGAGCAGGGTGCTGGTCCCACGGGAGGGCGGCTCCGGCTGGCGGGGGCGAGGAAGGCGGCGGGGAGCTGGGCAGGGCGCTGCGGCCGGCGCCAGCGCACTCACCCTCACACCCACACGCGCGCACTCGCAGCTGCTACCGCCGCTGCTGCTGCTGCTGCTGCAGAAGGAGGCTGGAGGCGGCTGGTGCATTAAAGGCGAGGCTCCTCCCAACCGCGTCAGCAGCCCCAGGACTCTTCCCCAGCAGCGCTGGTGGCCGAGGCAGAGGCTGCGGCTGCTCTCTGCTGCAGTGGGGCGCACGCAGCGGCGAACCGGCACCTGGGCAGCAAGCAACGAGCCGGCAGGTTCCTGGGAAAACCAGAGAGGCGCTCTGGCAAGCGCCCTCCAACCGTGCCACGCAGCTAAGGGCGGCGTTTACTCGGGCCCCCAGAGTCCCTAGCTCGCTGCCTTGCTCCGGACACCTGCGCTTCAGGACCGCGAAGAGAAGTGGGTCCCCTGGGGTAGGCAGGAAGACGACACTCGAGTCCCTTTCGCTCACCCTTGGGTGAGGTATGCGGTCCCTTGATAAAGTTCAACGGCGAGGCCTGGGGTTTGAAGCCTCAGAGAGGGGAGAATGGGAAGAAGGGCTGCCATAGCCTAATTGAAGCTTCCTGGGCTAGGAACAGAACGGGGAGCAGAACTTTTCTGCGACCACCTATGACTTCTCCATTCCAGACGAGTCAACATCCCCTTCCTATTCTAGGCGTCTGTGTCTACGCAGGCAGAGGGAAACAAGAGGGTTGAGTTATGAAGCCAGACCACACAGTCAGTCTGAAAAAGTCCACCTTCTCTAGCCCTGTGCACTTTGTTTTGGACCAAGTGAAGCAGGCCCTCCTGTAGGTCTTGCTTGTGAAGACACAGCACTGTAGGAACGGCTTACGTCTCCTCCCAACATGGAAAGGACACAGGAGCCCTGTGCCCGCAGAGAGCCACTGCTATCCTGAAGAGCTTTCAAAGACCCAATAAACAGAAAAAAGAGACCTGCCTCCCTACTTCATCTAGGAAGCAAATGCAGAATTCTCACCCCTGACGTTTCCCCATATTGCAAATTCAGTATTTAAAAGAAAACTTGATCACTACCCTTATGAAACCAATAAAATCATTTATGAAGCTACCCAACTCCCTAAAAAGCCAAATTGGAAAAGCTATTTCCCTGTTTTCCTCTTGTAGAAGGTATTCATTTCAGTGGGCATCACTGCAGGGAGAGACATCAGCAGACGTCTTGCTCAGTTAAGCTCCACAAGTTGAGCTAGATGAGCCCAGAGGGACCTGTGAGTTAATTATATACATACAATGCTTCGGCTAACGCAATTTAGGAAGTATTTGAAGTTCAAAAAAAATGGGAAAACAAGTTTTTAACTGAGGTTGGGAATTGCCATCCGATTTCCACAAAGAGTGGATGCTTCTGGCAGATGGAAAATGGCATTAATTCCATCTCCAGAAAGTGAGAGGAAGAGAGTAGAAATAGTCTTTGATATAATTTTTAAGGGAAGATCAGCTTACAACAAATTCCATTTGATTCTCGTTTGGTGGTTAAAAGTCTTAACATACTTGTTTGACTATTCAAATTTCACAAATGAAATTCTGGTAACGGATGGAATCCACGTGGCATCGGTTCACAGCTGGCTCTTCCACACGATGAGCTGTATCCATCACCAAGTCTCCAGTGGTCAGCTCATCTGTAGTTACACAGTTCAGCTTCCCTTGCTGTTAAGCAAAATGGGGAAGGGTGGGCAGAGGGGAGAAAAGCTAAGTTCCTCTCAAAGTGGTAAGAAGACATTTTGTTTTCCTTCGAAATGACCTTAACTTGTGACAGGAGACCTTGGAATTGTGTTTGGAAATCCTCTCCTTATCTTCCTGGAATGTGGGCTAGATTGGAACAGAGCTGCATGATGAAGTGGGTAAGCCCAGGCTCATTGGCCAGGCTGTGCTTGAGGAATTTTCCACTGTAACCAATGGGAGAAATGTCCCCTCCATAGATTAAGTTTCTGGGGTTTACTAAATTTTCCCTTTCACGTTTCCTGCAGCATCCCTCCTGCATATATTCAACAGTACAGGCAACACAGATACATCATGGGTAAGGAGAATGCAAGGTTTCAACCTTGTGGACCACTCTTTCCTACTGCGAGCAATGGGGAGACAGGCCCTGCACCAAAACCAAGAAAAATAAGGCTGTTGACTTTGTGCTTGAACACAATGACGTGTAGGAAAGAGGTCAGGGGATGAAAGAACCCCGTGCAATCCTGTGGTGGTAAGAGGACCATAGACACCATTTCTCAGAAGACCTGTTGACCTTCTTTCTATGCCTCGACATGTCAAGTTCTTTCCAAAAGCCTTTGAGATACGTACATGCCAACTGATGCTCTTTCCTCATGTTCCTGGCATTCTTCAGCATCTCAGCTCAACCGTCTCTACTTCCCTGAGGCATCACCTGATCATACCACAGTCTCTTCCTCTAGAATTTTGTCTCTACATCTTTTTGTTGTTGTTGTTGTTCTTCATGGCTCACTGAATTTTGTAATAGTTGTTACCTTATCATTATGAACCATTCCTACTATATCTCTGATATTAAATGTCTGGCACTTAGTAGGTACTCAATTATCTTTGCTGAATAGACATAAATATTTCTTCAATGAATGAATAAATTACTGATGTGTTCAGTATTACAAATATTTGTAATATTTAGGTTTGCTAGCTCAATCGTTATTAAAATTCCTGCCAAAAAAATGCCCCGTACCCAACAACAAAACCTGTTCCGAGCCAGTAATTTTCTAGTTTTTAAGTTTATTACAATTGAAATAATTGTCTTACTCATTCTGTATGCATATGTACCAAGAATATTTACTGAGTGCTTAATATATGCCAAGAATTATTCTGGTGCTGGGGATACAGTTAAAACAGAGTCCCTTTCATCACAGAACTGAAATTCTATCTTCTGATTTTGATAAAATGAGCTTTCTTAGAAATACAACAAATGTATTATAAATCAACAGACTATAGCGTAATGCTAAATGCTAAGGTTCTGATATCCAACATAGCTGATTTTCTGACACTTACTATTGTGTCCTTGAGTAAGTTACAAGATTCCCCTAAGACATTTTTTAAACCTCTAAATTAGGGGAAAGAATAGTATCTACTTCATAGAGTTATTGTGTGGATTTAATGAGATAATGTATTGAATAATCCTGGAAAGAAGATACTACTATTACTTGTTGTATGTTTACTATCATCACCACTATCAATAATGAACAAATATTGAAGCACCTACTATGTCAGCCACCGGGACAGGACTGAAGACTCAGCAACACCCGTGCATAAAGTGTATACCCATGCATAAAGTGTATAGTCAGCTTCTACTGTCATGGCACTTAGTGTCTAATTAACAGTTGATGGAAAGGAAGTCATAAGCTATAAGAGGGCAGCAGAAGACACTCTGAAAGACTGACCCAATCCAGGCTTGTACTCACACACAAAAAAAGGCCAGTTACATATACACAGGCTTCTTAAGTTACACAATTCAGCATGATGGCACGTAGACACATTCTTTTTTTATCACCCTTCTCATGGCCCCTCCCCCCAACACTGCCATCTACCCTCACCCCAGTTAGGTCAGTGCTGCCCACACTGGAACCTTGCAGTTCATCCCGTCCAATTAACCCATTAAATATCTACAATTTTATTAAAACCTTGTCCTAAGCCAGTCTGGAGATTCTTAATATAGGCTTTAGGGGTCAGAGACAGTCCTGGTTTGTCCCAGCTCAGGCATTTGTGAATGTCATGACCTTTGGCAAGTAATTTAACATCTCTGGGCCTCTGTGTTTGCGAAATAGAAGAAAATAATAGAAACTACTTGAGAGTGTTGCTGGGTGGCTTCAGAGCAGCCTAATTGCTCAGCACTAAAATGTCAGTTCCCCCCCTAGCCGTGGCTCCTGTGCACCTCCACCAGTAGAGAATGGGACAGATGAACTACATTTAGATCATTTATGTGAACACAAGTGACTTAGAAACCGGAGTTTTACTCCCTATCGGTTTGTCCTACTGGCAATCTAGAAACTGGATACATGAAATTTTACCATCCTGCAAAAAGCCCTTTAGAAGCCATCAAGTCCTGTGGAATTAGGATGACCCTCTCTTCGTGCAGACCTGATCATGTTTCTCTATTGTGGAATCCTCCGAAATCCCTCTCTAACATCACTAAGCACTGAATGCATGACTGTCTCTCTGGTTTATGTGTTGACTGCTCAGTGGGTAATCTCCTGAGTTTCCAGCAAGCTTCGCCATTCCTTTTTGTGCATGTCACTAGAACATGTAATACACCACACGAGTGAACCTTTAACATGGCATTTAACCTGGGAAAAGAAATCAAAACATCTCGCTCTTAAAATGTTGTATTAAATCCAGATTCTGCATACTTAATGGATTTCACAGAGTAAAATGCTCCTTCAATTATCCAAGTACAGTAATTTATGCAAAGAAACTGTGGACGCTGGAGCTGCCATGTACTGGCTATTGAGAGCTGAACGTGCCGATTATACACATCTATTTCCAGCTCTGCTGTGAGGGACATCACGTTGGTAGCTTAGAATCTGAAATCTGCTACGGTTGGATATTTATATCATGGAAAAATTTTTAAAGCCCTTTATAAATCAGGGCTTTGGGGTTTTTGTTTGCTTGGAGAGTCAATTGTTAAACATTTAGCAGCGCACCAGTAGAAATGCAATAGTTGCCACCGTATCGTCCTGCTCATCCCTGTAATCTATGCAAAGTTCCTTCCAGTTCTCAGCATTTAATCTCCCAAACTGTGTCAAATTCCAGAGCATCCCACCATCCAACCACACTTGAGCCATCATGCTAAATGACTCTTCAAATCCTACCTTTACCATGAAGCTTTCCCATATCCATCAGAGGAAACCTGATGCCTTTGTTTGATCCCTTCCAGGCTGGATGTGCTATTGCTGTGGTAGACTTGGAAGAGACTGCCCCGTAAGGGTCCTGACAACATAAGCAATGTCAAGCGCATGCCCATTCTCCAAGAATCGTCCTTTTCTAGTGTTCAAGCTCCACTGTCTCCTTACTTTTGCTCTGGATTTGCCTAAATGCAAAACAAAGACATCCACTCTGCCTGGTTTCATTGATAATTCTTCCAAGTGTCTTGTTAGGATATTAATACAATGAGAGAAGAACAAAAATCTAAGACTCCAGATCTGAGAGTCTGAGAGAAAATATCCTCTTGTACCTTTTCTCATTCAGTGGTTTTAGAGTTAAATTTAGGTAGGCTGTCTTATTCAAGATAGTTTCAATTTGCTTTATATTTATTTGGTATATGGTGAGGATTTACAAAACCCCTTCGGCAATACCCAAGGGGTATTATCTAGTTTCTGATGACATTTCTCAAAATAAAATTTCATCTAATTTAAATGAGAATATATATTGGGAATTATCTTTCAAATTTCTTTAAGAGGCACCAAGCAATAACACTTATAGAATATATCCTAAGAAAATCATCATAGATGTGGGCAAAAAAATTAGCCATAAGGTTCTTTCTTTTTTTTTTTAAGATTTTATTTATTTATTTGACAGAGAGAGAGAAATTACAAGTAGGCAGAGGCAGGCAGAGAGGTGGGGGGGGGAAGCAGGCTCCCTGCTGAGCAGAGAGCCCAATGCGGGGCTCCATCCCAGGACCCTGAGATCATGACCTGAGCCAAAGGCAGAGGCTTAACCCACTGAGCCACCCAGGTGCCCCCATAAGGTTATTTCTCAGAGCATTGTTTAGAATCACGGAAAACTGGAAACAACCCAAATGTCCAACAGAATTGGCTAGGCAAATTATGGTGTGTGCAAACAATGGAAAGTACTGGGCCATTGATAAAACATTAGTAGCTAACACTTGTTTGAGTATATATTATGTACCAGATGCTGTGCAAAGGGTTTTACCAGCATTATCTCATTTAATTCTAACAGGAGCCCTTAAAAGGAAAGTACTATTATAACCTCCATGGGTGTTAGAGATAAATAACCATAGTCAAACAAAAAGGAGCCTGGTACTGCATACACTCACATGTGTGTGTACGTGTGTGTGTGTGTGTGTGTGTGTGTGTGTGTGTGTGTGTGTGTGTTGGGGTGGGTTGAGGCCACTGTACTGAAATTTGCTAGATTCTGGTTTGTCTCTCTTAGAAATGAATAATAGTCTCCCAGTTGAAACCCACTTACTACTGTGTTGGTGAGGTCGTGGCAAAATGGGAACCTTCGCATGCTGTTTGTGGGGTTGTATAATGGGGCAGTCACAAATAGTCTGACAGTTCCTCAAAATGTTAAAGCAGCCCATATGACCCAGTAGTTTCCCTTCTAGGTATATAC
This sequence comes from Enhydra lutris kenyoni, assembly GCF_002288905.1. Lineage (NCBI taxonomy): Eukaryota > Metazoa > Chordata > Mammalia > Carnivora > Mustelidae > Enhydra > Enhydra lutris. Next base: position 4,976,917 of record NW_019154134.1, read on the forward strand.
ACAATAGAACTGAAAACCTGTCTTTACACCAAAACCTGTACCTGAATATTCGTGACTGTGGTCCACAAAAGCTCCAAAGTGGAAACAAACCAAATGCTCATCAGGTGATACATGAATGAAATGTGATATATCCATACAATGGATTATCATTCTGCTATAAGAAGGAATGACATACTGACACATGCTAAAACATGGATCAACCTTGAAAACATACTAATTGGAAGAAGCCAGTCACAGAAGACTACGTGTTATGTCACTACATATTAGGTGATTCCATTTATGGAAAATGTTCAGAATGGGCAAATCCACAGAGACAGAAAGATGAGGTTGCCAGGGGCTGGGTGGGGGAATGGGAGTGAATGTTTATGGATTTGGGGGTTTCTTTTTGGGGTGATGAAACAAGTTCTAAGTTAGGTAAGAGTAACAGTTGCACAACTCTGAATATAGTAACACCACTGAATTTCAGCATGCTTTTAAAAAGTGAATTTTTACAGTATATAAATAAATAAAGCTGTTACTAAGGATTAAAAAAAAAATCTCTGCTATCAAAAGCCACTGTTACTTCTTGGAGTAGATCATGTTCTTTAGTCTAATATGAGTACAAAAAAATGTAAGGGTATGTAATGATAAGGATAGATATTTATGTTATATTATTTTAAAAAGTCAAAAAACAGCATATTCTGGTTTCCCCTTTCTTGATTAAAAAAAAGTGTGTGTATGTCAAAATCCATATATAAAAATACTATGCAGTGGTTATGTGTGGTTATCTTTGTTGCTTATATTTTTGTCAAAGAAAATTTAGAACGTGTATTATTTTTTAATAAGAATATTTTTAAAATGTTTTTAAGGTGGGGAGGGGCAGAGGGATGGAGAGAGAATCTTAAGCAGGCTCTATGCCCAGTGCAGAGCCCTGGGGCTCGACCTCACAAGCTTGAGACCATGACATGAGCTGAAATCAAGAGTTGGATACTTCACGGAGTGAGCCACCCAGGTATCCCTAAAGGTTTTTTTTTTTTTTAATGTTATGAAACACTTTTTTTGGATGAAACCTTGTGTTGGAAAGGTTAATAGTCATTTTCTGCTCAGGAGGAAATTAGGACACAATATAAATGTACATGGTACCAAAGGCACAGAACGACAACTCTGTCTGATAGAAATGTAATGCAGGCCATGCTTGTAAAATTTTTAACCTACTACATTAGCAAGTGAAAAGAAGCAGATAAAATAATTTTGATGATATTTTTAAAATGTTTTAGAAGGTTTTTGGGAAAAGAAAATATTTTCTTTAGTCTATCAGAAATACTATGATTTCAACATATAATCAATATAAAATTATTACTGACCTATTTATACTTTTTTTTTTATCCCAAGACTCTGAAATCTGCTGCATATTTTACACACACGCTACCCCTCAGAGCCAGTCACATTTCTAGGGCTCAATAACCCCATGTGTGCAGTGGCGGCAGCACAGGTACAGAGGAACTCTTCCAAAAAGTGCCATTTGTGGTGCCTGGGTGGCTCATTCAGTTAAGCCTCTGCCTTCAGCTGAGGCCATGATCCCAGGATCCTGTGATCTGGCCCCACGCTGGGCTCTCTGGTCAGCAGGGAGCCTACTTTACCCTCTCCCTCTACTCCTCCCCAGCTGGTGCTCGCTTACTCTCTGTCAAATAAATAAAGAAAATCTTAGGGGGGCAGAAAAGTTCATTCCATTCACAAAATGGGTTTTATTATATTTTTTCTAAGAGAGATTTTTATCTACTAAAGACTTGAACAAGATTGTCATGCTAAAACCAAACTAAACAACATGAATGTAACAGGCCTCACAACTATGTTCAAGTAATACCAACTGAATATGGAAAAAATAAACACATGCATACACACACACACACACACACACACACACACACACACACACGCATATATGTTAAATGGAACAGTATAATTGAACTCAATCCACATTTCCCCCTAAAACCAGTAAACTAGTCTAAGAGAGGAAAAAAAAGAACCTGATTCTGAAAGTGCTAAAATGACACTATATAACAATATATAATAGCAAGAAAAGTGTAATTCAGTACAGTTATCACTCGTATAGGTCAATCAACTGTTTAGTTTGAGCCTATGGCTTCAATTCCAGCTAGAAGAAGAAGCCACATTGCCAGATGTCACTGCCAAAAAAAGGATTTCCACAGCTGACTCTCTGGACTCTCCTAGGGCCACTAAAGGTGGAGAAATGTAAAGATACAGTGATAGGAATCTAAGAATGATTCATTGTTTTAGATTGAATTAGAGTAGAATTTTGTGGTCCCATCCTCAATGGATTAATTTCTGAAGACTTGCTAAATTAGATACACCATTACCGTTCACACACACGTGTGTATAGTTTTGTGTGTGCAGCTGAGCTCTTCCTCCTTCCTGACACTCTCCTCACTGATTCCCCGGGCACCACTCTTGCCCATCCTCCTGCTACCTCAGTGCACGTTCCTTCTCCAGGGCATGTGCGGGTTCCTCCTCACTGCTTGATGCCTAAACGTGCACACACCCTAGAGGTCTAAGTTCTTGGATTTCTCCATTCACAGTCCCATCTCACGGGACCTCCTCCAGTCTCACGGCTTACCTCTCACACGATGACTTGGATTTTGAGCACCAGTCTCTCCTCTGACCTCCACACTAGTATCACTCACAGCAGATGTGGCACCTCAGTCCCTAGTGCCCCCCCATCCTTGCTCCCCCTTCCTGTTGCTTGGTTCCTCTCTCATTTCCCACATCCTTTCAGTCCATCCGCAACTCCTGCCAGCTCTAACTTCAAAACACATCCAGAACCCACCACTTCTCACTACCTCCTTAGCTGCTACCAAGTGCCAACTACCATCTCCCATCACCATGATTGTTTCAAGACTCTAAGAAGCCTGTGATCCCTCCTTTGCCCCCTACAGAATGGTTTCTATGCAGCCGGCAGAATGGTCCTTTTAAATGCAAATCACTTCATGTCACTTTTCTGCTCAAAGCCCTTTATTGGCTTCCTACACATTCAGAGTAAAACTTTCTTAAAATGCTGGAAAGATTCGGCTCCAACTATAGCTCTATCCTTTTTCTTTTCTTTTTTTTTTTCCTCCCTGTTCTTTACCTGAATCACCACCAACTCTTGTTTCAACTCCCTTCCCTACGTCTCCCTCAGAGACATGGTGGTGTCTTTACTGTTTGCCAAACACACCAGGAAGAGCACTCCCACCCCAGGACCTCCTCATCTGCTCTTCTCTCGGTCCTGTGCCTTCCCTCAGACAACAGCAGAGCTCCACACTTGACTTCATTCCGGTGTCAGCTCCAGGACCATTTTTGTGAGATACCGTCTCTCACCATAGAAAATAAAATTAAATAGCACCCCTCCCTCCCAGTCCTCTCCCTCCGTGTACTGTTGCCTGACAGTACCTATTGATTTGGCTTTGGTTCTTATGTCAGTAGAACCCAATTTCCAGGGAGACAGGAATGTTTTTGTCCTTTGCTCTCTATCTGGCACCTACAACAGTGCCTGGCACAGATTAGTTACTCTAAAGACTTTTGAAAGAATAAAAGAGTCAATGTGTGTTCGCTTAATAGTGAAGATCTATCAGGAGGGAATCTTAATGAACAATAAATCTAGGATGCTTATAAAAATCTGGCCTTGCCCAAAGAGAGGCCTGGCTTTTGCTCTAGGCTTCTGGGAAGTAACGTATGTCAGACCTCATAGCAATGTCTTTGTTTATAGAGTGGGGGTGGCCACATTTAGCAGTTTAACTGCCAGGCTGGCCACACCAAAAAGACCGGTGATTTAGGGTGGAGGATTTGGGCCATAAGCCAAAGGTTGACCTGGTGATGGAGTTCAACCGTATGGGCAATTGATTAATCAATCAATCATACTTATATAATTGAACTCCAATAAAAACTCCGAATACCAGGCTTAGTTAAGCTTCCCTGGTTAGCATACTCTGTGTTATCATACATCAGTGGAGGGAGGTTAATGTGTCCTGAAGACAAATTCTGAGTTTGGAACCCTCCCTGACTCTGTCCTATGCATCTGTTCCTTTGGCTGCCTATTTATTTATTTATTTATTCATTTATTTATTTATTTAGAGAATATGTGTGTGTGTGTGTGTGTGTGTGTGTGTGTGTGCGTGCGCGCGCACAGGGGTAGGGAGGGACAAAAGAAGAGGGAGAGATAATCCCAAGCAGACTCCCCCTCCTGCCCCCCTCCCTGATGCTTGGATTCAATCTCATGACCCTGAGATTATGATCTGAGCCAAAATCAAGGGTCACTTAACTGACTGAGCGACCCCGTTGCTCATCCTTTGGCTAACTTTAACCTCTATCCTTTCCCTATAATAAATTGTAACCAAAATATAATAACATTCTGTGAGTTCTATGAATCCTAGCAAATTATTGAAATGGAGGATAGTTTTGAAACCCGCCCCCCCTCCACCCACCATTTGCAGATGATGTCAGAAGTGAGGACAGTCTTGGGAACTCTGCTCTTTTCAGTTTGGCTAACTCTAGGTAAGGCTAAGCCCATACCAAGAAAGTCTCATACTACAGGAGGCTTCCAGACCATAAGGGCTAGCCTACCATTTTGCTGAAGGGAAAACTAGAGCCCAGGGCAAAGAACTGACTTGCCCAGTTCCCCCAGCAACAGACTGTGAGCATGGACCCCGGTGTCTGGCTCCCATGCTAACCCCTCTACGGGACTCTCCTCCACTTTTCTCTTAAACACACTGCTTTTTCTTAAGAGGGTAAACTGAAAGTTGTTGGGGATTAAGTTGTTCACTCCCCAGAACTCTGAGGTCACTATCAAGGGTAGGAATGACTACTGCTGTCTTTCAAAAGTCATGGGGGCCCACCATGAACAAAACTGAAGTAACAGAGCTCCACACTCTTCTTCATCCTCATTTTCTCCCTTTTTCTGCTCTGAGATGGGCCAGGTGGAGCTGCAGGAGGGGCGGCATCCATCCATCCTCAGCGGCAGAAGTCTGGGAAGGAAGCCGGTATGCTCACGTAGAATCAGCACAAATTACCCTCTCCCTATAGTATCCAAAATCCATAAAGAAATTATCAAACTCAACACCCAAAAACAAATAATCTAATCAAGAAATGGACAGAGGACATGAACAAATATTTCTGCAAAAAAGACATCCAGATGGCCAACAGACAAATGAAAAAGTGTTCAACATCACTCGGCATCAGGGAAATACAAATCAAAACCACAATGAGATACCACCTGACACCAGTCAGAATGGCTAAAATTAACAAGACAGATGTTGGTGAGGATATGGAGAAAGGGGAACCTTCCTACACTGCTGGTGGGAATGCAAGCTGGTGCAGTCACTGTGGAAATAGTATGGAGGTTCCTCAAAAAGTTGAAAATAGAGCTACTCTATGACCCAGAGAGCAGACTACTGGGTATCTACCCTAAAGATATAAATGTAGTAATCTGAAGGGCACGTGCACCTGAATTTTTATAGTGGCAATGTGCACAATAGCCAAACTATGGAAAGAGCCGAGATGTCCATCAACAGATGAATGGATAAAGAAGCTGTGGTATATATATATACAATGGAATACTATGCAGCCATCAAAACCCCCGAAATCTTGCCATTTGCAATAACGTGGATGGAACTAGAGGGTATTATGCTAAGTGAAATAAGTCAATCAGAAAAAGACAATTATCATATGATCTCTCTGATCATATGATCTCGTGGGGAGAATGGAGGGAAAAAAATGAAACAAGATGGGACCAGAGAGGGAGACAAACCATAAGAGACTCTTAATCTCAGGAAACAAACTGAGGGTTGCTGGAGGGATGGGGTGGTTGGGTTATGGACATTGGGGAGGATATGTGCTATGGTGAGTGCTGTGAGTTGTTTAAGACTTATGATTCACAGATCTGTACCCCTGAAGCAAATAATACATTATGTATTAATAAAAAAAATTACCCTCTGCCTACAGTGTCATGTTCTGCCACTTTCCCCTTCTTTGGAAGAAGACTTATAAGTATAGGCATTTTGGGAAGCTATAGGACATATCCCATGATAAACAGCTCATCATGTGGGAACACATTTTGATAAGTTCAAAGTGTTGTGCAGCCAAGGTTAACACCCTGGTCATTACTACACTAGTGAGATAAGACAAAGAAGCTGAATTCAAAAGCCAGACGGACCTTGAACTTATAAGCAAGTCTGTAGATATTTTAAAGCTCAATAAATATTTATGGAATAAATACAGAGTGAAAATAATTATATTAAACATGTCTCAAATAGATTCCTCTGCAATTTCCATTTGGCATCTGACAGGGCTATAGGGGTGGGCAAAGTATGACAAAGTTTATGAATTTACATCTGAAAAGGAGCATGGGCCCTGAGCGCTGACTTAATGTTTTAGGGTCACAGATGCTTTTGAGATTTTTTTTTTTTTTTTTTTTTGCTTTTGAGAATTTGATGAAGGTTTGGACTCTCTCCCCAGAAAAAAAGCCTAGTTTAGAGTACTTTCTGCTTCCAAATGCTGACTCACTGTGTCTATTTCATGCACAGGAAAAGGAAGGGGGGAAAAAAACCTGGGACAAAAGAAAGATCCAAAATTAAATACAAGTTTAGAATTCCAGTGCCATTGCCTCCCATGCATATTTTTTTTTAAAAGATTTTATTTATTTACTTGACAGACATAGATCACAAGTAGGCAGAGAGGCAGGCAGAGAGAGGGGGAACCAGTCTCCCTGCTGAGGGGAGAGCCTGATGCAGAGCTCGATCCCAGGACCCCGAGATCATGACCTGAGCTGAAGGCAGAGGCTTTAACCCACTGAGCCACCCAGGCGCCCCCCATGCATATTCTTATATGGGGAATAATAATAGCGCTTACATATATAGCACTTAATACTAATGCTATAAGGCCAGATGTAAGAGTCCTTTCTAAGATGGGTCAGCAAAGTATAAGAGGCGGTCAAATGCCCGACTTTGGAGAAAGAGACTACTCACATTCAAATCCTGGCTCTGATATTTCCTAGTAGTATAAACTTGGGCAACGGCCTTAATCACTCTGTGCTTCAAATTCCATTTGCAAAATGGTAATCATAACAGTGTCTACTTCATAAGGTTGTTATGTTAAATGGGTTCATATATACAAAATATTGAAAACAGGCCACAGCACATCACCCACACCCATCAGTGTGCCTGTTGGTATGAGACACGGCATATTGTCACGATTGTATGCCCTGCGGCTGTCCACGTGGATGCCAGATTTATTCCCTTTTCCAGTTCTCATTCTTGAATTCTTGAATTGCTTTGGCAGCTCTGCTTCTTCTCCTCCAACCCCACCCCTTTCTAAGGAGAACTCAAAGCCAAGGTTTCATTGCAAGGGAGTATCAAACCGTTTATGTCAGTGGCTCGTCACGGAAGTATGTTCATTGGACATCAAACATTTTCTGCCTGCCTACTGTGTGCACAGCACCAGCCTTCTTAGGTGTTGGTAAGGAACTCACAACTTGATTGCAGAGACAAATGCTGAAATTCATGGGCAAATAAGAGACTCGTCAAGTGCTGGCTAACCACAATGTAATAATTTAGAGACACCCAGCTGAGTGAGAACAGCCCCCAAAAGTAAAATGGACAATTCAAACACCTGTGCTGAGGTCTGAAGGAGGACGAGCTACATAATACTTGAGAAAGTATTAGGGGTTTCAAGACTGACAGCAGAGCACTAATCCAAGCATGGGGCTCGATGCACATGCCCGTGTCACATGGTCCTGGAGCTGGCGGTGCCCTGAAGGATGAGGGGGAGAGGGTGAGTGGGGGTGGGGAGGGAGGGGGTGGGGGAGGACTCACAGAGAGATTCCAGCCTGCAGCAAATTGGCACTTCCTGCGTGTCACGTGCATTTCTGCTTCTGTGTTTTTTCTTACATTTCTCTTCCTAACTAAAGAGATTTGCTTATTTTTCAACCTATGCAAATGCTACATATCCTTCAAACTGTAGCTTAGAAGGAACTTAGCTTAGAAGGAACATGAGAGAATGCAAAGAGCCCTGGGGTTGCCTTGAGAAGAGCTGAGGCCAGGTCTGCCTTTTACCGGCTTGGAACAGCAGTCCAGTCTCTCCTCTGATACTCGCCTGGGGAAACTGATTTTAAAGTCTCTCCCAGGGTGATGGGAGGATCTAAAAGGCATCACCAATAGAAAAGATTTTTGGAATAAGAGTTTCTCATGTTGATCAAGAGCTCCAAAACTTTTTTGATAAAGGCTTCTTTAGCTTGTACAAACAAGTCGTATATGCTCTAAGTGAACACACACACACACACACACACACACGTGCAAACACATGTGCCCCTTTCACTGCTGCCTCCTGTCTGAATTTGTCATCTTATTCTCTATTTAACTTCTTAAGGTCCTCAGGCATTTAGACTTTACCCCCTTCCAACCCCTCCTCCTCACTAAGGGAGCACGATCTTTATAACTCATCGATTTGATCCTCTCACTGTTCTAAACCCTTGTGTGGTTGGTTCCCCATTCCAAAACCCAATGGCACCAAACTACTGGTGTCTTTTGAGGTGTTAATCAGCATTCTGGGCAAAGAGGTGTGGAATTTGAGAAAAAAATAAAGTCACGATGTATGTCTCTTTTGTACATTTACAATCACATTGAAAAGCTCTGAGAAGTCCTGTAACTAGGAAGTTAATTTTTGTTTAAACTAGAATTTTCCATATTAATTTGATAATACTAACATCCTACGAGAAACTTGTATTCTGTAGTAAGCCTTTGGCTAATGCTGGCCTGTAGGATGACAAACTCTTCAGCTTGATTTACGGAGCTTCCACAATCAGAGAGAGAAACAACAGAGAGGGAACACAAAGAGAGGGAGTGGGAGTGGGAGAGAGAGAAGCAGCTCTGCGTCTGCTGTGCTCACTGTCAAGAATGCTATCTACCACTCATCCCTTCATTTATACCCTGGTGATCTGTTACTCAGTAGGGCTCAGCTCAATTGCCCTATAATGTCTTCTCTGACATTCTTGGTAACTAGATTTCAGTGGTTAACTGCTTCTATGGAATTTTGCCATAAAAATAATTGCCAATGTTTTCTGAACATCTTAGTGTACTGTAGGTAATCCTACAAGAAGATTAAAATATGCCTACTTTACAGATAAGAAATAACACAGATTAAGCAACTCACTCATTTTTCTGTGTTTTCTATCTTTTGAGTGGTACCCACTGTCCACCTAGTCATCCAAAACAGAAACCCAAAAGACATTTTTAACACTTTTCCTTCTACCCTACGTCTAGTCAGATGCCAATTCTTATGAATTCCAGCTCCCTGGAAGCCAAGAAATCTGTCCCCGTCTATCCATTCATATTATCATGAGTTTAAGTTTGGCCATTATCTCCCAGCAATTGCTGTAGTAGTTCCCTAGCAAATCCTCCATTTTCCATGTTGATACAAGTACCATCACCTTAAAGTTCTGATTATGCCAACTGCCCTGCTTAAAGTCCCTGAGTAGCTTTCCTGACTCTTAGAGGGAAAAAACCCAAAACCCTTAACACAGTTTAAAAGACCCGTTAAGGTCTGGCTTCTGCCTACTTCTTTACCTTCATTTCATTCAAAAAGGATCTCACAGTCTACACTGGAAGGTCCAATGAGCCTCTCAAAGTTTCCCAGCCTTACCAAACATTCCTTTGCCTCTGGACCTTGGAACACAGTTTTTCTTCTTGAAATTATCTTCCTTCTCATCTTTGCCCTGTACTCCCCAAGCTTCCAAAATGTAGATGGAGGTTCATGCTTTTCCTCTGTGACCTCATAGTATCCGGGCATCATCATCTTTTTTCCTGTGAGATCTCTGGGACCAGGGGCTATGGACTTACTGTTATATTTATGCCTAATTCCAGGCCTGCCACAGAGTAATGCCGTGGAATAATCATTTGCTGAATGCCTGAATGAATCAAGGAATAAATAAATGGATGAATGCAAGTAAAACTAAAAAGGCAGCTTGGGGTATTAAAAGAGTAGGGATTTAGAGCTTGATAGCACCTCTCTGCTTGTCTTTGTCCTCCACATCAAAATTCATTGTCCTTTCAACTCCCCACAAGCACCTTTTCATGCCAACCACAGGGCCTTTGCATCTGCCCAGAACATTCTTTCCCTTTCCACCTACAGTTAATGCTCCTTATCCTTCACATTTCAGATTACTCATCCTTTCCATAGGGAAGAATTCGTCCAAAGTAGACCGAATCAGCTCCTTTACTATGTTATCCTCATGGCACTTATGTCTTTCCTCCATCTTTCTCACTGCATTGTATTTCTATATCTGGGTTTATGATGGTTCATTTAGTAACTGCTTCCCTCAGGAGACAGTAAACTCCACAAGAGAATCATGTCTGCTTCTTACTCACCAGTGGGTTTCCAATGCCTTATACTGTGCCTAACACACAAAATAAAAGTTTGTTAAATGTATTCACGAATTAAAAACTCAGGGTCTCACCAGTAGTTTCTTGGCTCATTTCAGTACTGTGTATATAGTAGGGCTTGAAAAGAAAACATGGTTCATTAAATGAAAGATCAGAACTGATTTTCTTTCTCCAGTTTATAAGTAGTTGTTAACTCAGATGCTTGAGGTGAATATATTCATTCCTACAAATTTAGCAACATTTGTGTATGTCCAAACCACCTTCTAATGTGTTTATATGTTTATAGTTTCCCTTGAAACAAGTGTGAATGTTATCAGAAGAATCCGACCTCTGCTGGATCCTGGACTCTACCTTGTTAGACAAATAAGGAACTGCAAGTCGATTTCTCACAGGAAAGGACAAGAGCTCTAAACTCACAGGTTCAACAGCGTGCACATACTTGGGAGATGTCAAAACTTGTCATGTCATAGATTAGCCAGTGATTCTCCAGCAAGTAATTATTAAAATGGCAAAACAAATAATCTTTTGGAGTCATTACTGTTTGTCAGTTCACTGGGTATAAACAGTACTGACTAGAGAGCCACCTGGCTCAGTTTTGTAATATATTCAGGGCTGAGCAAAATGAGATGAGCTTGAACAAAGGCAGAGGGAGGGCCTGAGAGAGACATTAAAGAAAGCTAAGTCTATGGCTTGGGGAGTTCCACAAATCTGGATGTGTTCATGAAGTGTTCTTTGCCCATATCTGAGAAAAGATGGTAACCAATTATATTATAAAGGCTGTCTAGCTCATGATCAAATCAGCTGCCATTGACAGATGCTTACCACCTGTTAGGCATTGGGCTTATGTCTTTACGTACACTTTACTTCTCTCTCTCTCTCTTATCCACCTCACAAGGGAAGTATCATTAGTGCCATATATCACTGAGGCAACTGAAACTCAGAGATGTTATCTTACAGCAAGCAGAATGGAACAGATCTTGGATTTGAACCCAGTATTACTCGACTCTTAACCAACTACTCCGTAATGGTTTCATTTATGTTTTCCCATGGAAATCTCTGTTGAAGTTCTTTTACCCAGTAAGTATATAATTAATTGTCAAAAACCCAAAAAGCTATAATCCCCATAATTCTTTAAAAAGAACACCTAAATAGTTACCAGAATGATTTTTCTCTAAAAAAATTTGTTCAGTTGGAAGTGTCCTGTAATGGTGAGAGTTTATGACACTATAAAGAAACCCTTGGGTATTTTACTATTGAAAAAAAATTTAAGTCTTTCTCTGTTTTTTGGTGATTAACTACTACTCAGAACATTATATACCTATTCATTGAGTACCGGATACTCCAGATTTAAAAGCATAATGAGGGTTTAATACATGAAAATAGAGAAACTTGGTATAATTGGGGAAAAGTGGAGACTTAAACTGTCAAAAAAGAAAGCTTTTCTACTTTAAAACAAAGTTGTAGGGGGCATCTGGGTGGCTCAGTTGGTTAAGCATCTGACTCTTGATCTCAGGATCGTGAGGTCAAGCCCCGTATGCCTATGTAAAAATAAATAAATAAACTAATTAATTAGTTAATTTATTTATTTAAAAAAAAACAGTGTTGGAGAATGTAGAAGTAGACCCTCTGAGAGAGGCTGGCTTTGTCTCTTAAGGAGATAATGGTCTTCCCTGATTTAGGAAAAGCAGAGAAAAAATATTAAGAGTAATAGTAAACTGAAGATACATTTATCATCTCTTTTTTCCCAAGATCTCTCTTAAATGACAGTAGAGGAGCAAAGCAGATTGACCTCAGAACAATAAAGAGAGTATAAGGTGCGGGGCATTAAGTGAACTATGGATTTCATGTTTCTGGAAGAAGAAAGGTAGACAGAAGGATAATGATGATGAAAGGGAGAGGTGACATGAGGCAAAATAGAGCATTTATCCACCTTGCAGAAACCTGGAGAGGTTCAGGACTTAGAAACACCAAAAAGGATGTATGATGAAGACCAAAAAATGGAGGGGATACTAAAATAAAATCCGTAGAAAAATTGATTCATCTTCCTTTCATCCCCACTGTTCAACTCTATCTTCTTCACCTTGGGAGGTGAAAAAAATTAAAATAGTTTGGGGTATACTAAAATGGTGAGTATGGGCATTGGGTGTCCAAAGTGAAATGTTCTACATTCTGGCATTTAGAGATCCTCAAATGCAAGATCACTTCCCTGACTGCTCATTCTACTATGAAAACACCCAGTGATAAATCCTATTCATGTTCGTTCAACTGTTCTATTGATTCATTCTTACATATGACAAGGCAATGTAAGATCATCTGGATGATTGAGTAAAATGTATAATATAAAAAAAATCAAGAAAACATAAAAGTAGATACTGGTAGACACAAATATACTACTAGGAACATAGATAAATAAATACTAATTAGCACATGCAGAAATAATAAAAAAGAGAATAAATGAACAAATCAAGAGGAAGAGGCTATAAAAAGCAACAAGTAGAGACTAGGGGAAAAAAACCATGAAATGAAAAAAAAATATGGCTTATTTGTTTTTACATCATTGGAGGGTTAAAAGTCAAAGAACAGAAGAGAAAGTCCAGAAATAAACCCATGTATATATGGTCAACTAATTTTTGACAAAGCTGCCAAGAAACACAGTGAGGAAAAGATAGTCTTTTCAATAAATGGTGCTGGGAAAACTGAACAGTAACATGCAAAAGAATGAAACTGGATCCCCATCTTACCCCCTACACAAAAATCAACTCAAAATGGATTAAAGACCTAAACATAAGACCTGAAACTATAAAACTCTTAGAAGTACAAATAAGGGAAAGGTCTTTAACAATAATCTTGACAATGATTTTTTGGGATATAACACTAAAGCACAAAAATGAACAGGTGGGACTATGTCAAACTAAAAAAGTTTCTACATGACAAAAGAGACAATCTAAATGAAAAGGTAATCCATGGAATGAAAGAATGTTCACAAACAATATATCTGTAAATGGGTTTATATCTAAAAAATATAAGGAACTCCTATAACTCAATAGTAAATAATAGTCTAATCAAAACTGAGCAAAGGACCTGAATGAAGACATGCGATTGGTCAACAGGTGTAGAAAAAGGTACCCAACAACACTAATCAACAGGGAGATACAAACCAAAACCAAAATGAGCTAACACCTCACACCTGTGAGAGGATGGCCATTCTCAAAAAGTCAAATGGCAACAAGTGTTGATGAGGATGTGAAGAAAAGGGAACCCCTGGGCACTGCTGGAGGGAATGTAAAATTGATATAGCCATGATGGAAAACAGCATGAAGGTTCCTCAAAAAATTAAAAATAAACCTGCCATATGATCCAACAACTCCACTATAATCCAAAAACAACAACAACAAAAAGAAATCACTATCTTTAAGATACATTTGTGCTCTCAGGTTCACTACAGTGTTCTTCAACAGTAGCCAAGAGACAGAAACATCCTAGTGTCTGTTGGACAAATGGTTAAAGAAAATACAGTATTTTAATGTGCACACATACACGCGTGCGCACACACAATGCAATATTATTCAGCAAGGAGATCCTGCCATTTGCAACAACATGGATAAACCTGGAAGACATTATTCTAAGTGAAATAAGACAGACATAGAAAGGTAATATTGCATAATCTCATACACAGAATGAAAGAAAGAAAGAGAGAGAGGAAGGAAGGAAAGAAAAGGAAAGAAAGAAAAGGAAAGAAAGGAAAGGAAAAGGAAAGAAAGGAAGAGAAAGAAAAATCCAACTCGCAGTAATAAGCATGGTTACTTAAAGCTGGGGGATGGGAGAAAAGGAGAGATATTGATCAAAGGGTAAAACCTTTCAGTTACAAGATGAATATGTTCATTAGGTGGCTGTGCTATTAGGTGACTATAGTTAATGGCTATGTACTGTATATATGAAATTTGCTAACAGTGTAGATCCTAAGTGTTCACACCACACACATAGTACAAACTATGTGAGACGATGGATATGTTAATTAGTTTGATGATTAACTTGATTGTGGTAATCATTCCACAATGTATACTTATATAAAAACATCACTTTGTACACCCTAAACACATACAAGTTTTATTTGTCAATCCTACCTTAATAAAGCTGGGGGCGGGGCGTGTGGGAAGTAGGACAAAAAGATAAAGGAGATATTGAAGATAATAAAATTAGGAAATTATTCTATGAAGCCCAACATCCATATGCAAGAAGTAAGTATCAGAAAGCTCCTTTTTGATTAGGAAATCAAAAAGAAAGAATTATTAAAGAAATACTTGAAGAGAATTTCTCCCAGTTAAAGAATATGAGTCTTTAAGATTGAAGAGACCTATTGGGTATCTATAACGATAATTTTTGAAAGACCCACAACTACCTAATTATTTTGAATCTGCAGAGCACCAAGGATAAACAGAATATCCTAAAAGTTTCCTGGAAGAAAACAGAGTCCCAATATATGGCTCACTCACTCAATCTAACACCTGTCTATGTAAACTCTATACCCAACATGGGGCTTGAACTCATGACCTCTTCTGAGACAGACAAACACTCCCAATGGCCATAACTTTTAGATTGGAATCTTCTCTTCAACAATAATGGTCCCTTATAAAAAAACAATTAAACAACAACTTCAAAATTCCAAGAGAGAATGCTTTTCAAATAAGAATTCCCTATTATCAATTGAACGCCTGAATGACTGGGAAAACTAAAATTTATTGTGCTATCTCATTCTTTTGCTAGATACCTTACTAGAAATATCAGGAAAACTTTAAGGGTAGTGTTATTTCACCATTCCCAGAGGAGATCTGCTTAACAGGTCAACCCAGTGAAAAAGTGGCAAAGTCAAAAATTACACCTAAGTCAATCTGCTACTCTTTTTCTAGACTATACCACTCGGCCTTTGACTTTTTATTTTATTTTTATTATTTTTTAAAAAGTAGGTTCCATGCCCAGTGTGGAGCCCAGTGCAGGGCTTGAACTCATGACCCTGAGATGGAAACCTAAGCTGAGATCAAGGGTCAGCCACTTAACTGACTGAGCGACCCAGATGCCCCAGCACCCAGCCTTTGACACACAAAGGCGGACTAGCTGACATGGTGTGGAAGTAAGGAGAGTCATCCATTACTGGGACTTTAGAGCATAGGGTAAGCCACAGCCACTTGTAAAGGAGCGTTATGTCATTGTTACTACCTTGGCAACTTTCAAAGGGTAAACACAACTGAAGAGATTTCACAGATTGAGGTACACCCAATTTTCAAGTCAAATGCAATGGAGAAACTCTCGTTAAAGATGGCTGGCTTAATGGTGCTAACTTAAAATATCAAACAAATTCAAACCCAAGCACAGATTTCTCCTACATTTTTTTTAAAGATTTTATTTATTTACCTGACAGACAGAGCACAAGCAGGCAGAGAGGCAGGCAGAGAGAGAAACGAGGAAGCAGGCTCCCTGCTGAGCAGAGAGCCCGATGTGGGGCTCAATCCCAGGACCCTGGGATCATGACCCGAGCCGAAGGCAGAGGCTTTAACCCACTGACCCACCCAGGCACCCCTCCCCCACATTTTAATGCTCGTTTTCTATTTCAGCCTATTTCCTGAATCCCATTTATTCACTCATGAAACAAATATGCATTATATCTGAGGACCTTCCCTAGGCACTACGCCAATGATGATGAACGAAATAGAAAGTCTCTGTCGTCATGAAATGCTGTCTGTGAAGATAATGAAGAGGATTTGGTGAGAGAAAAGAATGCAAGGGGGAGGGAGACTTGCTTGGATGGCAAGATCTGAGAAGGGCTCTTGAGCAGGTAAGATTTCAGAGGATTCAACAGATCCAGCTGCGTGAAGAGGTGGTGTGACAGGTGGTGCTTCGCAAAACAGGGAACCATAGTGTAAATACCCCCGAGGTGGGGAACAGTTTGGGGGGCTCAAGGTACTGAAATATTGGACCAAAGTAATGGAAAGGGAGGATGGACCAAGATGAAACTAGAAAGGTAATTAGAACCATTAACACACTGGGCCTGTAGGCTATTGTAGGAAATTAGAATAAAATCCAAGCTGTGTTGAAAACGCTTTGAAGAGCTTAAAGCACAGCAGGCACATGAACTTGTGTATGGTTCTGTGTTTTATCTACTTGAGGACCTTATCATGTGTGTGTGTTCCACAAGCATCTCAAAACCAAAACCAACAGACATCACCTTCCTTGCCCCAAAGTCTTCATCTCTTTCCATGGCTCTCCTCTCCTTCTAGTCCCTTCAAATACCTACTGAGAATCAACTCTTTGTCCAAATACTTCCTGGGTGCCTAGAGTAGTCAAAGAGCAAAATATCGCTACCTTTACACTTTCAATTTCCTCAACCCTACATCCATTCAGCAACTACATCCAATTAACAAACTACATCCTGTTGCAGAATGTCTAATTCTGCCTAGTTCTGGCTTTTATCACTGGTCCTTTAGTATTAGTAATAATAGCGATAGCACTATTGCTACAACAACAACTATTACAATTCCTTCTAACAGTGCTTACTACAGAGCAGGCTTTGTTCTGTGCATTTTATATAAATTAATACATTTATTTTTCATAAAATCCTAAGAGGTATAGATCCTCTGCCTCTTCATAGTGTTCTTACTGGTTGCCTATACACTTTCCAATCCATCCTACCCATTATATTGACAGACTGATGGTATTTCAATGCTTTCAGAATGACATCTCAACTCCTTAATTTGGTCATCACCCTCTCAGGGTCTTGTCTAATCTACACTTCCCCACTTGTTACCCACTGCTTCATGTAATAGATTTTTGCTACACTGGAATTAATACATTTGTAATTATCTGAATGCAGCAATTCTCAAATTATAGTCTAAGCACCCTTAGGGCTCCCTGAAACCCCTTTGTGGGGGGGTCAACAGATCAAAACTGTTTTCATAATACTTGGAAGTTAGTCCCATTTTTCATATTCTCATGAGTATTCAGTGGAGTTTTTCAGAGGCTACATGATGTGTGATATCACAACAGACTGAATACAGAAGCATATATGAGCACCCAGCTGTCCTCTATGAACCAGACAGACATTACAGAGATTTATAAAAAATATAAAACAATGCTGTTCTTCTTACTAACATTTTGTTTAAAAATATAGTAATTTTTCATAAAAGTATGTTGTGGGTATTAATATGCAATGGATTTTTATTGCTTTTTAAAAATGAATTAATATTTCTAAAATCTGTTTCTTATTTCTAATAAAGTAAATATAAGAAGGCAATGACTCACATAAATTAAGGATCTTTGGGGTCCTCAATAATTTTTAAGGTTGCAAAAGTGTCCTCAAATCACTGGAGAACCGCAGTCCTAATGGTTAGGAATACATGCTTTAAAATCAGATTGGCCTGGAGGTGCTGAAAACCTTTTGACCTCAGGAAAGTTAAAGTTACATCAGAATCCTGAGTTTCTTCAATAGCAAAATGGAAATAATAATTATATACCTTGTAGGCTCATAAAACCAAAATGCTTGAGCCAGAATTGGTACACGTAAACATGTAACAACAGGGAAATTCTGCCATTACCATCATCAACATAACAATCATTTTTATTGTCATTTTCCAAATGTGCTCTGGCTTTTCAGCTTCTGAGTCATTAGCGATCTTATCTCCGCAGGGACTATCGTCTTGGAGAATTTCTTACCTACTGGGAGCCAACAGCAGTAGGATCATATTTTGTAGCACTGCGGGGGGGTGGGGTATGTGGTGACTCTCTCTCACTCTTCCTTAGACCCATCATTCAGGCGTTAGAGGTAGCCCTCTCTGTGTACTCACCCCAGAACCAAAGAAGGCAGACCCAAAAAGACCCAAGTGTTCTATTCTTTATTAGTTTCTAACTACACTTTTAGAACTTATGGCAGGGATATTAATCTTAGAGTCTGGTGCCTGGGAGGGGAATAAAAAGGACTTTTGAAGATCAAAAGCTTGGCTTTAAGTACTGAGTACCAATGCCTGCCAGATTGAAAGCTTGGCATATATTCTATGAGGAAGGAAAAAAAGGGAAGAATGCAAGCCGATTGCATAAGAGCATTATTATGAAAGGAAACCAAAGTCTGACCAAGTGGCAGGAAGCATGAAGATCAGATGGGCAAGTCTACAGATTGGATGTCCCCTGAATTTATTATGATAAGGCTCATTAAATTCAGTCCTGAGCAAGGCAGATGAGTGGTAGAAATCACAGATTATGGAAAATCTCACAGACAAAGAATGGGGACTGGTGCCTCAAGTTCTAAAGGATAGCCATGAGGTTGTAAACTTTCTGGAGACGGAGAAACCTCACGTCTAACAACTATGGGGCCCGAGTGGCAGTTGTGGCACTTGTTCACGTAGACTGCTGAGTACATCTGCCTGGAGTCCTGCAATCCCAGCATCAGGTGAAAGAGAATGCTGGAAGTTCCCATGGCTTCCTGAGAGAAAAGCAAAAAACAGTTAAGAACGTGTTGGTAGACCCAAAGTTGCCAAGCGTTAAATGAGTGTGTGAACATTGGACTGAAGATACTGCATGACCACATTCACCAGTGGCAGAAAATAACATCAATGTCAGGAAATAGAAAAAAGTCATACCTGAGCCAGGACTGGGAGAAAACATAAATTAAACACACTTGATAAAGAACTTTTACCCAGCTTGTTTAAAACAACTCTTACGACCCAATGATAAAAGACAAGCTGATAAGATGAGGGTAAAATAGTTGAAGACACTTACCCAAAGAAAATGTACAAATGGCAAATGTTCGAACACTTAGTGCTGGCTAATAGTGTTGAAAATATGTTCAACACTATTAGTCAGTAGGGACATGCAAATTGAAGCCATAATGAGAAGCACGGTATACCTGTGAGAATTGCAAAGGTGAAAGGTATCAAGTGTTGGTGAGGATGTGGAGCAATTGACAAGCTCCTGCAAGAACAGTGGGAATGCAAAATCACACTCTGGAAAATATTTGGTAGTTTCCTATAAACACGCGTTCTTCGGTCCACTCATGGACATTTATTCAGGGGAAACAAAAACATAAGTCCACACAAATATTTGTATTTGAATGTTCCTAACAGCTGTATTCATAATAGCCAAAGACTGGAACAACCCAAACATCTACCAACCGATAAATGCCACAGTCCTACACAATATATTACTTACTAGGCAACGACTAAATGGAAGTAACCGCTGATGAGCCTAACCTAGACCATCTCAGAACCTTGTGGTAATTGAAAGAATTGCAAAATGAAAGGCTATATGCTGTATGATTCCATGAATGTGATACTCTACAAAAAGCAAACTACAGTGACAAATGGCAGATCGTTGGTTCCTAGTGCCAGATGGTGGGAAGAAAGGGTTAATTTCAAAAGAGCAGAACATAACTTTTTGGGGTAATGGAAGTATTTTTTGAGCTGTCCAATACGGTAGCCTCTAGCCACACATGACTGCTGAGTGCCTGACATATGGTTCATATGACCAAGGGACTGGATTTTTCATTATAAATAATTTAAGTTAAATATAAATGAAATGAAAAGTTACAGTGGAAAACTTTAAATATGTTTGGAGCAAATTGGGTCTTTTAATCCCTTATTTTGGACTGTGAATCTTATAAAATCTAAATACAAATCATGCATTTTTGATGAAAATTTTGTATCTGAATTGTGATATCCTGTAAGGGTAAAATACATAATGAATTTCAAAGAATTAATGTGAAAAAAGATGTAAAATACCTTGTTGATATATTTTTATATTGATTACATGTCAAAATAATAATATTTGGATATATTAATTTAAATGTATTTTATTATTATTACATAATTTATTATTAGAATTAATTTACTCATTTTTTCCAACTTTTTAAAAAAGGTAGACCAGAAACTAAAAAAAAAAAAAAAAGATTTATTTATTTATTTATTTATTTGACAGAAAGAGAGAGAGAGAGAGAGAGAAACAGCAAGAGAGGGAACACAAGCAGGGGTAGTGGGAGAGGGAGACACAGGCCTCCTGCTGAGCAGGGAGCCCGATATGGGGCTCGATCCCAGGATTCCAGGATCATGACCTGAGCTGAAGGCAGATGCTTAACAATTGAGCCACCCAGGTGCCCCTAGACCAGAAAATTTTAAATGAAATTATATGGTTTACATTATATTTCTATTGGACAGCACTATTTGGTATAATGATTGTGGGAATGGTTATAAGACTGTATGCCCTCGTCAAAACTGATTGAACTATACACTTAAAACTAGCAAATTTTATAAAATAAAATAAAATAAAAAATACACAGAATAAAATAAGACATTCATAATTTACAACAGAATAAAATAAAAAAATATAATATACATCAAAGGACACCATCAAGAAGTCAAGATGAATTACTTCAGGAGAAGGGAGAAATAAATTACTCTTGTGGGGTGGTACAAAATGAGTTTACACCTGGAGTCAAGGATAAAATGGGTAACACCTGGGAAGGACTTGATGCTTTATGCCTCATGGGGATAAGATTAGTGCCATCTGGAGTAGGGACAGGATGAGTTATATCCGGAAGGCGGCACCACAGGGATAGAGGCCCATGTGGGATGCCAGAAAAAGTAAATACTCCTTAGCTGATTCCCATGAGGACAGAGGATGGAACAGGGACTCCATTCTGATAGAGAAAGGGAAAGGTACAGGGTGGTTGGGTATGTGTGAAATTGATTGTTTAGATCTTAAATTATCAGTTTAAATATGAAAGTCATTGCATTACCATGAAGTGGCAAGACTACATCTTCTGATATCAGCAGAAGCAGAAGTTAAAATCAATAAACAAAGATGCATTTTTGTATCAGTGAGTTGGTGGGCTATGGTAACTATACATTTTAAGCCACGAAGATGCCCAGAAGTCAAGCTCTTTATATACATTCCTCTATTTTGTCCTCTAAAATCAAATGATATGGTCCCCCAAACCATGGTACCCAAAGTGACATGAGATACCTTGGACACCACAGCAAACTCCCAGGGGTGCTGTGGCACATATTACATTCTTGAAGGAAAACACACCTGTCAGATGCCATACAAACCATTAGCATGAGGTATATCAGAGTTTCAACATTAGATTGTGCTATATGTCACATTGCTGCAAAGCTTAGTTTTCAGTGATGGCTGTTTCAAAATAACTATGGTTTGAAAATTAATATGGAAGCACAAATCTGGTTCCATGTTTGAGGAAATTTTTCAGTGCTCAACAGGTACTTGTGATGACTTACAAATTAATTTTTTTCCTCCCAAATTATATTTATTTTTTCAAAATTCTACTCACTTATCTGGATGAAAATATGTATTAAGTTGTTTGGAGCTACTTAACAGAGATACTGTTAGATACTTTTTTGGCCTAGGGGATCTGTAAAGGAATTACTAAGACAATAAGCGCTCTGGGAAGTAAGCAAGTTTAGAGATCTCTGCCCTTCAAGATTCATACTATTGTTTCCACATTGTAGGAGACGCTGATAACCTGAGTATGGAGGGATTTGCCTGAGGGCAAATGCTAGTAGGCACCAGTTTGGGGGTTTCATTCCATGATCCCCTCAACGTAACACTCATGCTCTTAACCTTTTAGGGTTCCTTTAAGATCCTTTAGTACAGCTTCTAGAGATAGTCACTCATGAAAAGGCAGATGGTCCATGGAGAAGCAATAGTGGAAGAGGAGTTCCCTTGGGGGTTAAGAGAGGGCGGTGGGAGGTCACAGAAAGAAGCACGGTCAGCGACCCCAACTGTTTCTAACCACCAACTATTCCCACAATTGAAATTTACACTGAGAGATTAAGTGACTTACTTGGGGTCCCTTGAGGACCTCCTCCATCCTCCTAGGGTATAATATCCTACCCCCATCGAAATCAGAGGAAAAAGGGAGCAACTTAGTATTAAGTCAAGCAGTTCTGGAGTTCAGTTCCTTAGCTTCTTGGGTGTTCCTGGATTTTTATTCTAACCTCAATATGCTTCAAGGAATGGCAGTGTGACCCTTTTCTTATCATGATGGTCTGGGAGCATTTTCCTCACAATTATGCATGTATTACTATCCTCTTAAGAGGTCAGTAAAACCTTTCATTTAGAAACCTGATTTATTTGCATCCATAATCTTCCTGTTCGTTAGACAATCTGCATAACACCCTTGCATGAAATACTTTTAACTTGCCTTTCCAAAATATAGAAGGAAGCCTCCTGAATAATAGAAGGCATTAACTATCTTAAACAGGAACCCATTTGCAGATTAAATTTGCCGAAAGGTCAGCTTGCAGCTGCCACTGCATTGCAAACCCCACGTGTTCTCTGTGTCACATACTGTGACATATCTTGAGAAGAGTCAGGGTCTTTTCCAGTCTGCTGATTCTCTGTTTCAATTAGAATAGATTTAAGAGTCCCCCAGCTCTGGTTTCTAGGTGGCCTTGCACAATATTATTAATAATTCAATCATACCTGTGCTGATAACAAATTACATTTATACCATCCCACAAAAAAAGCCCAAACAGATTAAGGACTACCCCATGGCTAATTTCGTTAGCAGTTTCATATCTGATTGACATCCATTTATCTAATTGCAGCTAGAAGATTTAATTTTCATTTTGTTGGCTTAGAATTAACGGGAAAACCTGTTTACTTTTTAAATATTTGACTCGTTCTTTCTCATCTCCTGAATAATGTTGAGACAGTCCCTTCCATGGGGTGAATACTATATTTTATCAGTTTTCATTTTTCTGAATTCATTTCAGCCGAGTTGAGCTATTTACACTTCGAAGCCTAATATGAAATTTAATCTTTCATGGCAAATAATTTCATTTTTATGGGAGGCCAACAATGAGGTGGGCAGCAGAGTGTTCATTTGGAAATTCAGAAAATTCTAGAGACAGAAAACCTCTTAAAGAGCTCGCCAGCCCTGGATTTGAAACCTGCTTTGATTATTTATGAACTTCCAAGTAATCCAGGATAGTTTACTTGACCCAGATTTGAGACAAGTGAATTGTCTCAAAGTGCACAAAATGTAAGGTGTAAGGTGTTGCCTCTCAGGGTTGTGGCATGGCCTGTGAGTGCGTCCCTTCTTCCTTAACTTCTGTACTATAGGTTCGTAGTTTGCTTCACTCCAATCCTGGCTTTGATCTCAGAACATCCCCTGCTTTATCTGCTAAAATGTGCTGGCACGAGAAACCTTCCTCATGGTGGTCTACTGAGGAGGAAATGAAATAATTCATACCTTAAACATATTGCCTGGCCCATAGGAAGCATCAATCAATGTTCAATGATGTTGCTATTAATAGTATATTACTGTTACGGACTCAATTGTCCCCTGCCCCCATTCATATGTTAAAGCCCTAACACCCAGCGTGACAGTATTTGGAGGTAGGGACTTCGAGACGTGATTGGGATTAGATGAGGCCATGTGAGTGGGGTCCCCATGATGGGGTTAGTATCATTATAAGAATCTGAGCACACAGCAAAAAGGTAGCTCTATGCGAGCCAGGAAAAGGGCTCTCACCAGAACCTGATCATTCTAGCACCCTTATCTTAGGGACTTCCAGCCTCCAGAACTGTGACAAACAAATTTCTATTATTTAAGCCACCTAATGATGGTAGCCCAAGCAGACTAAAACAATAATGTTGTATTATGCAATTTGATTGTGTTACACCTAGCTTTTGAGTTGTTTCTTAGGCTCTTTTCAGAATAAAGTAGAAAATCATTAACATGTCCCCCAAACCCAGAATGTTCTGGTCCCTGCATACCTCTCCAGCTTTCTTTTCTTTTCTTTTTTTTTTTTTTGGTTAGCCAGTTTTATTTTATTTTTTAAGATTTTACTTATTTATTTGTCAGAGAGAGAGAGAGAGAGAGCGCACAAGCATGCACAAGTAGACAGAATGGCAGTCAGAGAGAGAAGCAGGCTTCCCGCTGAGCAAGGAGCCTGATGTGGGACTTGATGCCAGGACCCTGGGATCATGACCTGAGCCAAAGGCAGCAGCCTAACCAACTGAGCCACCCAGGTGTCCCTCCAGCTTTATTTTCTAATAATCTTCCAGCTTTATCTTCTAATAATCTTCCTGAAAACCTCTGCACATCAATCACACTGGTCTTCTTTCAGGTTCTTGAACACACCATGCTCATCTCCCTCTGTCTGCCACAGGACTTTTGCACAGGCTATTCCTCATCTAAAAATGCTGTAGCATCCTTTTTCACATAATTAACCCCCTTCTACACTCCATGATTTCCTTTGGGCTTAATTCAGATCTGTCAGACATTTTCTTGGTGTTTCAAATAAATGACAGTTGGTTCTTATACATTTATTTATCTGTTTATCTAATTACCATCTCTCTCTCCCACTAGATGTTAAACTCCAAGAGGACAGGAAACCTTTCTGCTTTGATTGGCAATTTATCCTCAGCACAATAATTTATAATCAATGGGTGTTTAGTGATTGATATAAAAATAATACTGCCACTTCTCCCTCCTTGTTAAAACTATCCTCAGTCAGGCACAGGGCATACAAGCCCTCACATGGAAGACTAGCACCTTTTGTATTAACAGTTCTAAAAGGCTCTGGGACGAGTTCCAATGTGGAGGAGTGGTTTCTTGTATGAAGTAATGCTTGGACACCAGCTGGCTGTGCTACAATTCAACTCAATTCTGATACTATCTACCATATAGATTGGAGGTTCCCTCCTTGCATTTGATTAATTTGCTAGGGTGGCTCACACAACTCTGAGAAACATTTTCCTTAGTACATTACCAGCTTATTATGAAAGAATACAAGTTAGGAACAGCCAAATGGAAGAGATGAACAAGGCAAAGTCATGAGAAAAGGGCTCAGAGCTCCCGTGCCCTCTCTGAGGGTACCACTTTCCCCAAATCTCCATGTGTTCACCAAGCAGGAAGCACCCCAAACCCTGTCTTTTGGAGGTTTTATGGAAGCTTCATTACATAAGCATCATTGATTAAATCACTGGCCACTGGTGATTGAAATCAACTTTGAGTTGCTCTCCCCTCCCCGGAGGTTGGGTGCCCCCAGAAGTTCTAACCCCCCAGGCACATGCTTGGCTGAACTGGCAACCAGCTCCCAGCCTTAGATAATCTCCAAAAGTCACCTCTTTATGCAACAAAAGACATATTTATGGCTCTCATTGCTCAGGCAACTCCAAGGTTTTCAGGAGCTCTGTGCCACAGACAGGGATGAAGACCAAATGTATCTATTTCCTATCGCAAGTTACAGTATCATAGATTCTTATTGCTTGTTTTCCTCATAGTGAGCCCAAAGGATTCTTCTTTCTACATGGCCACACTCGGGTCCTATTTTTGTCCATAGGAAGTCACCTTCTTTGCATATATATTAGTTAACAAGCATTTGCCGAGCATCTAGAACAGGAAGCACACAAAATCTGGCAGGGTATACACAGTGAATACAGGCATACACAGGTTGTTTCAGCACAGCACAGGGAGGGCAAACCACTTCACCAAGCTCTGATTTAAGTAATGTTTTTCAGTAACTGGTTTAAGTCAGTTTCCTGTGAGAGGTGTAGGATACCCTAAGGAGTATGGTCTTCTCCTTTGAGGAACCAGGGTCCCTGCCTGAATGAAGTGACTCTGAGCTAACACCTCAGAATGAATAGGAGTTATACAATGAAGAGGAGAGGGGAGGAAGCCAGTCTTCTCAATGATTGAGAGCAAGAGTAGAGGAAGGATGACGAGGCATTCGGCACATTTGCCAAAAGGGGACCTAGTACACAATTTTCTCTGTTCTTTCAACATTCACTTGTTCATTCATTCATTCATTCATTCATTCACTTACTTACTCATACCCAACACTTAATAAGTCCCTGCTGTGTGCTAAATATCAGCCTTAGTATAGAAATAGTATAGGAGAAAAGGCAGATGAGTGCCACGCTCTTTGGGAGATTATATACTGGCATGTGAAAATCCTATCTGTCTAAGGACTTTCATCCATTGCAGGAAATGTTGTTGAAAATACTATGTGCTCAGCCTAGTAGGTAGATCCCTGTCTAATGCTTCATTCGGCCATTCTTGAAATGTAGTTGTGTGGAGACTGTCTGGTCATAAGGGTAACATATTTTGGAGGCAAGACTGAATTTTTAGTTGGCTAGAAGTGTCTATTTGCTATGAGCTCAGAAGTGCAAAGGGAGCCAAGTACTTAACACAAAAAATAGGCTAAACAAATACGTGTTATCATTACTAGGCTGATGGGAGAAGGCAGGGGGAAAGAATGGGAATTTTAGAAAAGGTGTTCTCCAATGTGACCGAAGGGGAAGCCCTGTACTTGAGAAAGATAGGGAGGATTCCTGAAGCTTACTATCGTCTCCCATAACTACTGTGACTGGTTATCTTACACCAAATTTTCAAACTACCCCTATACCCTATACCCAAGACAGAAAAATTAAAGTAATTTCTCTGTTTAGTATGAATGGAAAGAAATAGAGGCCACTATGTATTTCCAGGAAGACGAAAATTTTCTTTGCATACTAGGCCTCCTTTTTTTATTTCCTGGTTTTCTATATTTTTTTAATATCTTTCACATTAAACAACTCCCTCAGTTTCCTGATCTCCTAGTTACCATTACCCATAAAGACCCTATAAGACATGGTTCTTGACTTATATGATTATCTCTAATTTGAAAAGATGAAACTGAATTGAAACATGGAGAATTTCAGGAACTTGACCATAATCTCAAATAAACATAATACATATATTTTGGTTACTGGTCGAGAATTCAAGTTCAAGGACTAAAAGCTAAACTCTTAAATCCTTTAATAGATTAAACGGTAAGGAGAGATCCTTAAAAGCAATGGGATGATTTAAATTCAAATTACCTCTTGTGTTCTGCTGAAATGGAACTAGCTGATGCTTTCTACTTGCCACTTGTGTGGTCTTCGGTGGGATTTTTCACTGGGGCTAACCCAACTCCAAATCTGGGTTATAAAGAATCAGCAGAGAACATGACATACGGTGGAGAGCAGGTGGATTTGAGAGAAAATATTAAGTATGTATATATGAAATCACAACAAGTATAAATATTTAATTTCTAATGTTTGGAAAAGAGGGTTTCTTTGAAAGTGGACTTTAATGCATATGTAAATTAATTAGAATTCATGACATTCCTCACACAAATCATTATTTCAGAAAATGATGCAATCATTTCAAATCAATATTGACATTTTGAATGTTACAATACTTTCAAAGACTTATTGCAGTGTATTTTCCTTTCCCCCTAAAGAAGGCCTTCTATCATGAGCAAGAAAGCAAGATGAAATGCAAAAAAAAAGCTGCATGGTTTTCATTTGTCAGGCTTGTGTAAATTGAGTTCAGAAACCATCTGTGAGGGGTATTGGAAGCAGTGATTTTTGGGGGGGGTGGCGGTTTACACAACTGTCCCACTGGACTGCATCCTGGTACCTTATTACAATCTATACAAAGGTCACATCCAAAAGCTAATGGTCCGTGTGTTTTCCTGGGCACCATTTCTCATCTCTGGTGACCTCCAACTTTAGGGTGTGTGCACAACTATCTCTAAATTTGATCTCATGGCACAACCTGCTAAACAAAGTACTTCAATGTGGGAACAAATGAGGTGTCCAAAGGAAGTAATGAAACTACTGTTGTTGCAAAAATATGTTGCTGGCCAGGTTGGCCCTAAATTAAGCATGAAACATCAGTGGGTCATGTGCTAGTGCATGAATATTATAAGAGTGAGTTTTATGAGCACAGCCATCTTCTTTGGCTACATGATGATGTAGGAAGCAGATCTGGCACCCCAACTGGGAGTGCCAAAGAGCCCTATTAGGTATTGACCCATCATGTGTGGTACAATTGTGTGCCCAGGGACTTGAAATCCCCCCTAGCTCACAAGTATCTCGCTAACTAGCCCACCACTCTTTGCTTAGAATCAACAGTGGCTTCCACCAAAACCATTCCCATCTGGATGTCCCAGTCAAAATGCACGCATTCTGAAGCTAAAATCCAATGTTTTTTTTTCTTTCCTTTTTCCTTTCCTCCAAATGTCTTTTATCAGCAAATCCAGCAAATGTGCTTTCTAAATAGCTCTCAAATATGTCTATCTATCCGCACTGCCTCTCCTCTGGTCTAAGGCATGGCCTTCTTACTGGGTCTCCTGCTTCCATTTTTGTCACTTGAAATCTATAATCTGCAAGTAGCTAGAGAAAAACATTTTTTAACAATTATGAATTAGATCATGCCATTCTTCTACTTAAAATTCTCCAACGTCTTCCCTTGTGCTCAGAATAAATTCCAAATTGCTTATCCTGGCATTTAACTGAAAACATTCTTCCCACAGCCCTTTGCAAACCCTAGCTCTCTCTCATTCATGCACCTTTTCCCTCTCCCACCCCATCAATCAAGAGAAGTTATCCTCCACACACACACACACACACACACACACACACACACACACACACAGGGCACATACCACCTCCAATGGTAGGACTTCTTCATAAGAGTTTCCTCGCTGTGAAATTTCAGCACCCTAGACATTAAGGCTGTTTTGCAAAGCTGCTGTTCCCTTACCCCGAGTTTAGCTGTCACATCTAGGTGTAGACTTTAAGAAGGACTCTGCTCTAACCGTTACATTTCCTTAATGAGTGACTCATGGATTAACTGCCCTTTGTCCTCTGCCCGGATACGATTTCACTTGGTTCGTATATTATTACATATTCTGAGCCACTATAGCAAAAATCAACTTCTATTAATTCCTTCCCCTCTGCCCCAGTTCTTAGACTAGCCTCCTCTTGGCTAGTGTTTAAAAACCATGGACAAAAACAAACACGAGGAAACCTCCATCTCCACACTTTTTCTGCACCTTTCTTTTGTCACGCCTTTTTGCAATCCAATTGTCTTAAGGAAACTTAGACCTTATTGCCCTAAAATCCTCTTGTCCTTCCAGGGATGATAGAGAAGTCATTTATAAAAACCGGACAAGTCAAACACATGACTTTCACTTTGGGGCCAGCTGTGATTCCCACTGGAAGCTCCTTGAAGACAGTGCATTAGTACAACACTTCTAAAGGAAATCAATAACTTTATTCACTTTGAAGTGCTTTGTACTGCATCTGGCCCATAGTTGGTACTCAAATATTTGGTACAAACACTGCATCATCCACAACAAAAAGAGGCAAAGTGTTAATATTTTAAAACTGCATTTGAGTTATTTAAATTCCTCCAACTCAGAAGAATAAAAAAGAAAATTCTAACCAGATGTTACCTATTGTTTTGAACACTCAGAGAATATTCTCTCTCTGAGGGTATAGTATGATCTCATCATACAGCTAGTTAATCCAATGATTACAAATATATACACTCAGTAGAGAGTGACAGAGGAAAAAAAAGTAAGTCGTTTCTCTCCTTCTTTCTATGTCCTGGTTGCTGTTGTACCCCCATCACCAAACACAGTATCTGGCATATGATTGGCATCTAAGATACATGCAATGAATGAATGAATGCACACGGCAGTAGGTGATAGAGCCAGGATTCTAAGTCAGACTTGTCCTGATTCCAAGCCTGTGTTCCAGAGCTAAACTGTGTTGACTTTCTTCATTCACTTGAGCAATGGTGATGCTGTTTTCTGGTGCTATCCTTTGAGGTGTTTGCTCTCCTGACTGTCATTACCTGTGTTTGTGCTTTTCTCACCAAGAGCCTGTAGGTGTCCATCATTTATTCTGTGTGTAATTAAGAAATTCCTTTTATAGATAAGAATCCTTACTTATAGAGAGGTTCAAAGTTGGGACTCCCGGGTGGCTCAGTCGGTTAAGCTGCTGCCTTTAGCTCAGGTCATGATCCCAGGGTCCTGGGATTGAGTCCCACATCGGGCTCCTTGCTCAGCGGGGAGCCTGCTTCTCTCTCTGCCTCTGCCTGCCACTTTGCCTGCTTGTGCTCTATCTCTCTCTGACAAATAAATAAATCAATAAAATCTTCAAAAAAAAATTTGAAGAGAGATTCAAAGTTATTCCCAAGGACACACAGTTAATGGCAGGGTTAGTTTCAAAACATAACTGACTTGGCCTCTTCACATTCTTTTGCAAACAAGGAGGGCTACAAATAAATAAATGATCTGTCTCCTGGCTGCCAGTCCATATTCCCTCTAATACCACAGTGACCACCACCTTCAACCTGTTTGGCCCTTCAGCCCAGTCTTCCTCTATAACCTAGATGCAGCCAGATCAGAGGACAAGGAAAGTGGACAGTCTAATGACCATAAAAATGTTCAATTCTTTCCTCAGCTTTTACTGAGCCCTGTCATGGTATCTGCTACCCGAGGATGCAAAGTATTTATTTAAAAATAAAGCACCAAGTAATCTGACATCTGCCCTCGGCCAAAACAAAAGTGAGTCATCTCAGGCATGGAGGGACCTGTGTCACTCTGCAGCCTACCTGTGCTTTTCACAGGTGCCCTCAAACTGTGAGCATGAGAACGCCTCCCCACCCCCCTGCCTTCTCTTGAAAACATATCATCTGGCCCACCTGCATTTTTGTATTTAGGCTCTGGCAAAGAAACCATTATGAAATTGACAGAAGTGCCAGAAAGCAGGATGACTTCACTGCATGAGAACTCACTGAGGAGGTGGCAGGCAGAGGCGTGGAGAAAGAGGAGGAAGAAGATACATGAAGAGAAATTTGCCTTTGGGCTTCCCACCTCTGTCTGCATGGTGTCGAGAAGAGTTTTACAGGCCTTTCAGAACGAACACGTTTGCTCCATAACAAACCACCCTAAGTCTCTTTCCATAGAGCACGGGGAGACTTCGACCTTTAAACTGAAGTTGGTAATCTTAAGAGTAATGAAGAAGTTGGGAAGGGTACCAACAGCACATACCGCTGACTGAATGGGGGCGGGGGGGACAAGGTGCTAACACCGTGCTAAGCCCTACTTGTATGCCCTATTTTATTTCATCCTTACAACTCCTCCCTGTGTCACTCACACTAAAACCCTTTAAGGACCCTGCATTGCCTTTAGGATAAAGGCCAAACGTCTTAACACAGTTTATGAGACCCTCTAAGGCACCATCAACCTTTGTGTCTCTCAACCTCATTTTATGTACTCTGCACCTCTCGTGAATGGTTTGGCTTCACCTGTACTCAAACACTTCTGGTTCTTCCTATGTTTTTGTGCTCTCTCTTGCCTATAGGCTTTTAAATACATTCCCTTGCAAATGTACTTCTACTCTTCACCTGGATAACTTGAACTTTTCCTCAAATCTTTAATATCTTTCTCTCAGGGAGACCTGTCTCCAATTCCACCTCAACTAGATAAGGTTCTCTGTTGTTTGCTTCCCTGATTCATTCTGTTTCCTCTTTTATAACTCAATACCTGTAGTGACTAGTTGGATATGAACCTTTGCTGGTAGATTTAACCTCTGTGAAGGCTGGCAGGCGCCGAGCCTTCTTATCACAGTTGCTACCCTCACACCGAGCCAATTGCCTGTTGCACGAGTAGACTCTGAATAAATAAATGGAAATCAATTATATGCCAGATGTATATTTGACCATTTGCATTTTGTAGATGAGGAAACAGATTAAAAAGGGTTAAGTAACTTGTCCAAAGACATACACTTAGTACATGGTGAAGCTCAACTTTGAACTCAAGACTGATTCCCAAACCCAAGTTTGCACTCATTTCACAGCATGGCCTTCTCAAAACTTCCTCCAACTCTAACACAAAAAATAAAGAAAATTACTATAGGATATTCCTCTTATAGAAAAACTGAGTATAGAAAACTTCTGGGATCAAGGAGGCAATCTTTCTCCCATCTGATTTCAAAGCTACCTGAGAGATGCTGGGTGAGTCTGAGTCTTTCTGCACCTTGGGCACAATGGTGTGCTTCCCCCCAAATACTGCTTTGATCTCTCAGCTGTAGGTGGTAGTGAATAACAAGTAACCCATAGCTACAACTTTTAGTTCTTCCCACAGATCTACATAAAATAGGGAAAGTGAGTTTCTCCCATTCTGAGAGAGGTTGCCCAGGCAACAAAGACGGAGCCAGAGCAAAAGACCACCCAGTTGAGACATGATGGAGTATCCACACTTTCTCCCATACCGATGCCTTTATCAGGCCCACTTCATACATCTTTTCAAGGAAGCACCACTGAAAGATTCACCTGTCCCAACTGGACACAGTTTGTTAAGAGGTCCCCATGGGCAGCCAACTGGTATCCCTAAATTCTTGCTATGCAATCACGTGAAAAGCCCTGTGCTTAATTTATAGATTATACCAGAATAGCAGCTCTAAAGTTGGAAACAGCTCAGTAGTCCCAATTTTGTGGCTTGTAAGAAGGTTAAAAAAAAAAAAACTGGCCATTGAATTTAATATTAATTTTCAAAATTAGGTCACTCTACTTTGTATATAATGGCAGTCGCTGACACAGTGCTGACACTTCACGGCTGATTAATAACAGTGTAATTTTTGATGTTAGCCAAGAATTTGTACATCTATAAAATGGAATTATAAATATAATTACCAAAGGTTTTGTGTGTGTGTATGTGTGTGTGTGTGTGTGTGTGAAGAGCCAGAGACAAAATGCATATAAAGTGCTTAACATACAATGTAGCACACATCAGCTCTTCATAAATGAAAGTTATAATAATTATTAGGATTTACTTGAGTTCCTGAAAAGGTAGCTGGACAGAGAGATGAGCAGACTCTTCCGTTGAGTCTTTCTGCTGGTTTAAGTTTCATGCAAAAGCCCAGCACCATGTCTGCCCCTGTAATCACCAGAGACATGGGCGATCAATCCCTCCAGGCACGGGCTGTCTTCACCGTGCACTATAAAGCCTTCACCAAGCCTAATACAGTGAGAGGCACACAGTGTGTGCTCAAGAAATGCTTGCTGACGCTGTCAACACTGGGATGTGCAGGCAGTTCAAAGCACGGTCGGCACTGGATCTTTAGAGGAAACTGTACCCTCCTAGGAGTCATTAAACGAGTTCTTCAGGGAGGGCAGTAACAACACGCCACCTGATTGCTTTGTTCAGAAGTACTTTCCCACTGAGCTACCCCAGAGGAGATGCTGTTTTTTTGCTACATAACTGTGGGACTTCCAGTCCCTACTAGGAAATGGCTTTTCAGGACGGCTTGCTGATGCTTTTGTGTATGGAGGGGAGAGAGCCACAGGGCAGGATGAGACTTCTACCAATCTGCTCCCAGTCTCTGGCTCACTGTTGTGCTCTATTATGCTCTGCTCTGTGTGTGTGTGTGTGTGTGTGTGTGTGTGTTGGGGGAGTGGATACATCAGCGGTACCCACTTACCTTTAAAAATCAGGTCCAAATCTCATTTAATTCTATGAGAAATTGATTCTTATGGTATAACTTAAGTACTTCTCTGGAAGTACTTTATCCTTTAAACACCAAAATCTCTTTGGAGAGAATTAAAATGGAAGAGGTTTAAATGAGCACTTCTCTAAATTAAGTAGTTTCTGGCTGAGCAGACCAAATTAGCCTTTTCTAGGGTGCAGAGTACAATACAGGGGCTCTGGTCTTTGTTCTTGAGTGAAAAATTCAAGAGGGGACATCCATTCCAGAACAAATAACCTCCAAATGTTAATTCTGCACATCTAAGGCTTGTGACTTGTTAGTATTTGTGAGTCACCTCATTTTTGCTATTTTGAAAAACAAACCACACAAAGTAGTAAGTAATAAAAGATATCATGTCTTATTAACGTTCACATAGTAATTACCAAAATCACAAATCCATCTGCTAAGTAGTCAGCAAACAAGACAAACGACTGAGCTCTGTTAAACAGATTATCAAATGCCTATGGGAGTATAATCTAATAGCCCCATTTTAAGCCAGGAATAAAGCAGCTATTCCTTTTGCCGTGTGGTCTCATCTCCCACACGAGGCAGGACAGAGCAATGGAGACATCTGGCACCTCGCCCTCTCTGGAGAGAATGTACTCTTAGGCGAGTGTCAATATTACTCACCTAGCTTGCTCTTATAGCCTTTGTACTGACACTTAAGATTTGGTTTCTTAAAGAGACATTAGAGAAAAGACCCAGAAGATGTCACCTAATGTTAAACACAAGTCCACTAGCTTTTGTAATAAAATGCCTATCACAGAGGCGTCTTGCCTCCTAGCGCAGAAAACCTCCATCCTCCTGCAAACTTCTGTCATTTTATCCCTATTTCTCCTCCAGCATTCAGCCCCTGTATACATTTCACATCTCCTCTCTCTGATGGGCATCCAAAGAACAGTAGCCATGTCTTACCGACCTTTCAAGTGTAACACCCCTAGTGCTCTTAATTGTGATTAAGACACCTGCCATTTCTTGTGATTACAAATGTGCCAGTCACCTGGGTGAACGCTTTATTTTTTTCCAATTTATTTTATGTTATTTGATATTCACAATGGACCATAGAGGTAGGTATTCCCTCATTGAACACATGAGGCAGCCAAGGCTTGGAGAGACGGCATGACAGAGCCGGGATTCATTTCCAGATTGGAGACATACCAAGGCCTGTGTTCTGAAACACTATACTAAACTCAATGTATCCTGTAAAGGGCCTAGGTCAGGGCCAAGTACATAGCAGGTACTGATCAACACCAGTGCAATAAGTGAATATCTTAACATCAATTCACTCTTTCTTCTCGTTGGTAGTTAAAGGTTCAATCTTTGGAGTTCCTGCTTTCCTGTGCATTTTCCCCAGGGGTGCATGACGGTAGAGGTTATTATTACTACTGGCTATCCAAAAATGTCAAAAAAGGCTCCCCTTACCTTTTTTACATCAGAAAATAAACACCTCTCCAGGACTCTACCTCCTAGTCAGTGTCTGCCAGGATGATATTCACAATTGGCACATTCGATGACTTTTCATTTGTATTGGTGTTACTCACATGTTGGACCGCAAGCTAGATGGTAGGAGGCAGCCCAGTGTTCCCAGCACCTCCTCCCAGCTGTCTTCAACATCCTGGCCTTATAGTCACATGGAGGGGCGTTCAGGGCCTAGTGGTCACTGACTTCACAATAGTCAATGTGACTATTGTCACATGACCCCCATTGGTGGGGGTAATGGGCTTTTGATGCCTTCACCCTCCCAGCACACAGCATTCTCTCTCCATCTGGGAACTGCTTCTCCTATGCTGTCCATGTGCTTAGAGGAAGCACAGCCCTCTCAGCTCTAGAGTAGAAGCCCAACTGCTTTAAGCCAATCAGCACATCGCACTGGCCTTTTCACAGTGATCAGTTCAAGGCCAAGACAGGGTGCAGGCCAATGACAGACAAGGGGATGTCTGCTGGGACTTCTGGGAACGATGTTTTCCAGCTCAGCAAGCTTTAAGGAAAATAATTCTCTCTCTCCTTGCTGGGCATTTACACAGCCTAAGAAGGATCAAAAAGGTGTGAGAAATCATTCTGGATCTCCAAAGAAATCCAACCATAGGATTAAGCAAGATACCACAGAAGATCAAGAAGAAAAGCAAGCAAACAAAGTTGTTTTTGTTGCTATAACTCAACCACTTACAATGTATTCCAAAGCTTGGATTATTTCCGGGTTTTTCAGTTACCTGAGAGTCTATGATTGCCTTTTTTTTTTTTTTTAAGATTTTATTTATTTATTTGTCAGAGAGAGAGAGAGAGAGAGATCACAAGTAGGCAGAGAGGCAGGCAGAGACAGAGGGAGAAGCAGGTTCCCTGCCGAGCAAGGAGCCCGATATGGGACTCGATCCCAGGACTCTGGGATCATGACCTGAGCAGAAGGCAGCCGCTTAACCAACTGAGCCACCCAGGCATCCCTATGATTGCCTTTTTTAATTAAGCCCATTCTGAGCCAGATTTTCTCTGATTTGAAACCAAAAAGACTCATAATATTCATGGATGACAACTTTGTTTCAGGCTCACCATCAAATTCACTTGCTTTTTTTTTTTTTCCAGAACAGCAAGTATGACAATGGTCTGAAGGACCAAAGGGGAACCACCCTTTATCATAAACTGTAAGCAGGCAAAATTTACCTGTCAAAGCCAGAGTAGGATTGGTCTGCATGATTTAGGGCCATGATCTCACAGAGTGCTCTCAAGTGTGAGAAGAGCGAACTGCATTCCTGCCCATTATTAGTATGGTAGTCATAAAGCCTAATTATGAAGACATGATGAGATCACTGCACAGCTGAACCACGAGATAACGGCCACCTTAACAGGCCCATCAGCTTGCCCCAGCATGGTGCCCCATGCCCTCTTCCTGGGTTCCCTGTACAGTACAGATCGTCAGGTGAATTCAGGAATATCAGTGACTTGGAAGGATGTTCTTTTCAGAGACTGCCTTTGCCGACTATGACAACTGCCCTTGGAAACCACAGGGTCAGCACAGGTGAGGGAACCACAAGTTTTAATCCAAAATAAGGTGTGGCAATGTGTAGTTACAGCTGCCTCACATGGATGTGAGAGATTGGATCCCGTCTCTTGGATTTTGAATTGTGAAGGATGAGCCTTTCCCAATCCTAGAGATTTGGGATTCAAGGATGGGAAAGGAAAAGACAACAGGGAAGGACTAGAACTGAAGGTACTGTGTCCCCAAAGGAAGCTTATGAAATGGGTAGGAAAATGGGATATGGCAACCTCTTGTCATAGGTCAGCTTCATAGGTAAGGAACTCATGCAGTAGTCACAGAGCACTATGCTCAGAAGGACCCCTTGTTTTTCTTTACAATCTGCTGCCACCATCTTGAAATTCCTAATACTTTTCAAACAGGGACCCTGCATTTCATCTTGACTTCGGTCCACAACTTAAGTAGACCGTCCTGCTTATTATAGATCTTCAGTTCCCTCTTTACTAAAATCACACAAGAGCAAAACGAGGGGAAATTTTACCAAAGACCTGCCTTAGATTTCCAATACATCTCCTGTCCTTTTTGGCTATCTGCTCCTCCTTGACTGCCGCCTTTGTGTTGAACAAATATTTTAGTGGATTTACTATATTTCCATGATTCTGTAGATTTACTATATTTCTTTTGTGTTATTTTCTTAGTGGCTACTCTAGGGATTGCAATATGCATTTTAATCTATAAGAGCCCTCCTCAGATTAATATTAATTTGAAAATTTAGAAACTTTGCTCTAATATAATGCCATTTTTCTTCCCTTTGTGCTATTATTGAAACTACATGTTATAAATGTAACTACGGTATTAACATTATTATTTCATAAAGTCCTATGTCTTTTATTATTTATTTATTTATTTATTTGACAGAGAGAGAGAGGTCACAAGCAGGCAGAGAGGCAGGCAGAGAGAGAGGGGAAAGCAGGCTCCCCGGTGAGCAGAGAGCCCGATGCGGGGCTCCATCCCAGGACCCCGAGATCATGACCTGAGCCAAAGGCAGAGGCTTAACCCACTGAGCCACCCAGGTGCCCCAAATCTTATGTCTTTTAAAGAAGTTGGGGAAAGATGAAAAAAAGATGTATGAATGGAGTCTTTTATACTGACCTACGTATTTATTATTTGCACTGCTCTGCATTTCTTCCTGTGGATTTGTGTTGCTTTCTGGTTGTCTTTTCCTTGAAGGACTTCCTTCCTTCAGTATATCTTACAAGACAGATCTGCTAGCGACCAATTAACTCAGCCTTTGTTTATCTGAGAATGCCTTTATTTTGCCTCCATTTTTGAAGAACAGTTTTGTTAGATACAAAATTCTCGTTTATCAGATATTTTTCTTTCTGCATTCTGTATATGTCATTCTACTGCCTGCTGGCCTCCATGGTTTTAGATGAGAAGCCAGCTGTTCATTGTATCAATGTTTGCCTGTATAGGAGGAGCTGTTTTCTTCTTGCTGCTTTCAAGATTTTCTCTTCGGCTCTGGGTTTCAACAATTTGACTATGATGTGTCAAGGTGTGGATCTATTTTTATGTATCATACTTTGGTTTCTTTGAACTTCTTGGATGTGTAGATTAATGCTTTTAAAAAATCAATTTTGTGAAACTTGGGGCTCTTAGTTTTTTGAATAATTTTTCTATCCCTTTCTACTCTGTCCACGTGGAACTCCCATGACATGGAGGTTGTTATGTTTAATCTTATCCCACAGGTTTCAGAGGCTCTGTTCATTTTTGTCTGATTTCTTCAGATTGGGTAATTTCTACCAATTTCTAGTTCACTGCTTCTTTCTTCTGCACTTTCAAACCTGCTGATGAACCCCTTTACTGATTCTTTTTTTTTCTTTACTGCTATTGTACTTTTCAACTATAGAATTTCCACTCGGTACTTTTAATAATTTTCTGTCCTTATTAAGAATCTTTACTTGTTGGTCTATTGTCACACTTTTCTTTAATTCTTTGAATGCAGTTTCCTTTAGCACTTTGAACCTATTTGTAATAGTTGCTTTGAAGCCTTCCTTTGTCTGCTAATAGGTGGTAACACAGTGGTGGTTTTCATTCACTGTCTTTTTTTTTTTTTTTTAACCTGAGTATGGGCCACACTTTCCTGTTTCTTGGCATGTCTCTTAATTGTTTCTTAAAAATGGAACACTCTAGTTAATACACCACAGCTACTCTCATTCTGGTATTTTTTCCCTCGGAGGTTGTTGTCACTGGCGTTTTGTTTGTTTAATAACTTGCCTGGGTTGCATCTATGAAATCTGTGTCCCTGGCAGTCACTAATTCCTCTGCCAAATTGTTGTTTTAAATACATATCCTTCATTTTTAAACCTGGATTGCTAGAGGTCGTTCCTGTGTCTGTTCAGCTGAGTGGTCAACTAATGATTGCACATCGACTGTGCTCTAACACCTCGAACCAGTAAGGCTTCTATCCATTGCTATTGGATATGTTTGTGGGTAAGGGAGCACATTTCAAATTCATGCTGTTTTTTAACCTCCTAGGTTTTAATTCCTTCTGGGCCCTTTTGAGTGTCGGATGCTCATGCACTCAGACCCAGGATTAACCAGAAGTATGTGAAATGCTTGTGCCCTTCTCAATCCCCACCGGACACATAAATAACCTGAGCCACGAATATGCTGTCTTTAACCGCGAAGGTGACCTGTGCCTGGGGGAACCCATGATTCTCCCTCTCCATTGACCTCCAAGAGGCTCATTTCTACTGACAGCTTTGTTGAGTGTTTGCATTGCCCACCTGTGCAAAGTGGGTGAGTCTCTTCAACACTGGCAGAGATGCTGCTGACCATTACGGCTGTCCCTACCTTGGCAGAACCTATAAGCTGTGGGGAGGTGGATGGAGAAGCCCCAGGCTAGAACTTTGCAGATTCCCACTCTTGCTACATGAAGCTCAGTGGTTTTTAAAGCATAAACACTTCTCAGATTGTTTTGTGTCTTTGGTTGATTTCCAAAGGTTGTGTTTGTCAGTTCTTCCAGCAGTGTGGTCCCATCTGGGGGAGAGAATTTGCCCAAACCTTTCCCAGAGCCACAGCTAAAAGTTGCCCTCTCTCTTGGGTTTTGACTTTTTCTGTTTGTGCCTTGAGTCCACAAATTACGTAGACCATCCTCCTTATTACAGATCTTCTTTTTCTTTATTCTCCTTTCACGGAGCACATTTTATACATGTACGCCCAACATACGCTAATGGCTCCAGAAAAATAAAATCATTCTTACACCCAAAATCATTTCAGCAACAAGTTGTATACTGATACTGCTACAAACCATGTAAACTGACTTGATAACTTGAAAGCATTTCAGTGAACTCTCCAAACACCAGTTGCTGCTTATCCCTAGTCACGTGGCCCTTCCTCTCAGCAAAGAATGGTAAAAATCTGATCCTGCCCTCCTGGCTCACTCGGCACTACACAACTATAGTAGATAACACGAATCATTAATTTCTTTCCCACCCAGACATGGTCCCAGAACCTTCCTCAGACAGAACTCCAG
The DNA here is from genome assembly GCF_002288905.1 of Enhydra lutris kenyoni. Lineage (NCBI taxonomy): Eukaryota > Metazoa > Chordata > Mammalia > Carnivora > Mustelidae > Enhydra > Enhydra lutris. Next base: position 5,017,184 of record NW_019154134.1, read on the forward strand.
GCAGCCATTATGAAGTTCAGGAGATGAGACCTCTTAGACATACCTTCTTCAAGTCCCTGAAGCTGAAGCTTGTAAAAGTTCTTCCTACTACCTGCTCTGCTTCTACCCTCCAGTCAAGGATTTTGGGTTTAGTTTCCTGAGAAACATGTCCTTTTTGGGCTTCAGGCACAGCTCTGGTTCATTTTTTTTCTTCTGGATCTCCATACTTATTCCTTTGGTGATTTCCTCCAGTTTCATGATTCTAAACTCCATTCACTTATTGGCCTCTCTCAAATCTATATTTTTAGACTGAATCTCTTACTTGGACTCCCAACTCCCTGTGTATCTTCTTGGAAGTTTGAAGGGCATCCCAAGTGACCATGCCCAAAAATGAACCTCTGATTTCCCACCTGGAGTCTCTTCCACTTTTCTTGTTTGGAGGTTTTCACCATCTTGATCGATGTTAAATTCATTCTCTCAGATGCTCCAACCAAAAAATTAAAGTCATCCTCAATCTTCTCATTCTCATACTATGTGGAAATCCTGTTGGCTGTACCTTCAAAATAAATTAGAACCCCAATGCCCTCTTACACTGTCACTGCTACCATTCTGGTCTAAGCCCCAACATCTCTCACAACATCTCAGGTATTATTATACCTGATTTCATTACTTCTCTGTTGCTTTATATTCTATATTCAACATAGTATCCAGAGTGTTCCTTGAAACCTGATATTCTATGCTCAACATAGTGACCAGAAGGTTCCTCTTCAAAAGTAAGGCTGATTGTGTCACTCCCCTGCTCAAAACATTGCAGCAGCTTCCCATCTCACTCAGGAGAAAAGCCAAAGGCTTTTCAATGACTTACATTACACAGTATGTCCTGCCACCCCCTTAAGATACTGATCTCATCTCTCACTTATACTGCCTCCTACTCCTTTCCAGGCGTGCTGCTCTCTTGATGCTTCTTGAAAATGCTAATCCAGGTTTCTACATACTTTGCCTTTGCAGATTCCTCTTCCTGAAATACTCTTACCTCAGGTATCATGTGGCTAATTTTCTCACCCCCTTCAAGGTTTGGCTCAAACACTACCTTTTCAATAAAGCCCACCTTGAGCACCCTATTTCAAGTTGCACATCCATCCTTTCCATCTGCCTCTCCCTCAACTTCTATCCTTCTGGCTCTTCTCTCGCTCTCATCCTTCTCACTCTTTTCTATACTCACCTTTTCCCCCCAGAGAATACCACCGCCTGCAGTATGACAGAATTTACTTACATTTGGTTTATTATCTATCTCTCCCCCTCTCTGGAATGTTATAACTCAAAACGGGCTGAGATTTTTGTTTTTTCACTGACACCTCATAGTTTCTAGAGAAGTGCGTGGTGCATAACAGGCATTCAAAAAACATTAGTCGAATGAATGAATCAGTGGTGAATCTATGGTTCTGATATAAGTAGGTGTTTTTGAAGACAGAGATTACATGTGAGAACAATTTCCAAAGAAACTTCAGGAGTACATTTTAAAGAAATGTTAAGAAAATCTTCATGAAAAAGAGGAGTGGGTGGTTAAAAGAAATTGAATGGGATATTATATCCTTATCTTGACAAGTCCTGGGGTACATTAGCATATTAAAGGTTCTGAGAAGTCCTTCAGGCAAGAAATTGAGAACTTTATTTTTCTCTGGCTTTTTTCAGAATCATTTTTTAAAATTTTTGATTTTCTGTAGATTGAAAATTATATGCTTAGGTGAAGGTATTTTTTCCCCCAAATATTCCTTCTGCTCCATTCTTTTTCTAGTATTCCCATTATGCATATGTTACATCTTTTATAGTTGTCTGGGGTATTCTTTTCTGTTTTGTTTTTCTTTTCAGTCTTGTTTTCTTTGCTTTTCAGTTTCCAAGGGTTCTACTGATCCATCCATTAGCTCAGAGATCTTTCCTCAGCTGTGTCCAGCCTACCAATAAACCCAACAAAGGCATTCTTCATTTATGTTATGGTGTTTTTTCTGTCTAGTGTTTCTTTGTGGTTCTCTCTTAGGATTTCCACCTCTACTTACACTGCCCATCTGTTTGTGAATGTTGTCTACTTTATCCATCAGAGCCCTAAGTATATTAATGATCATTGTTTTAAATTCCCAGTCTGATAATTCCAAGTCTTGCCATATCTTCCTCTGTCTCTTTAAATTGTGTGGGTTTTTTGGTTTTGTTTTGTTTTCACCTTTTAGTATGCCTTGTAACTTTTTCTTGATAGCTGGGCATCTACATAAAAGGAACTATGAAAAATAAACCTTTAGTAATATTATGGAAAGATTTGAGGGGAAGGGAAGTGTTCTGCAGTCCTATGATTAGGTATTCATATTTTAGTGAGCCTATGCCTCTGGCCTATGAACTTCGCAAGTGTTTCTCAAGTTGTTTCTTGCCTCCTACGTGGAACAGGATAGCTAGAGTGGGCTGGAGTTGAATATTTCCCTCCATCCATGTGGAAGGCTACAGATGACTGGAACTGGGCATTTCCTTTTCCCCAGATCAATTAGGCTCTGATAAAACCCCAGTAGATTGGGCTCTGGTTAACTAAGTAGGCAGATCTTGCTGAGAACTGAGTGCTCTGGCATATTTCAAAATGGGTCCTTTCCCCCTCCCTTGCTGGAAGAACAAGGGGATTTTTCTCTGATATTTACTATAAGAATCTAGTTGACCTCTTGGAGGTAAATTTCATAAATTGTAACTTGTCCCCTCCATGACTGGGTCCCCTTGGACATTTTAACTCTCAGAGCTATCCACACTGAGCCTCCAGCAATTCATCAATTATAGTTCAGGTTTTCCTACCCTGACACTGGTTCCCCAAATTACTTCCACTCTTGAGTCTCTACTCCAGTAAGCCAATACTCCCTATAGTCACCTGTCTCTCCAATCCTGGGGACAGCAGTTTATCCTGTATCCTCCCCGCTTTTACAGATCCAAGAAGAATTGTTGACTTTTCAGTCCATTCAGCTTTTCATATATTGTTAAGATGGAATGGAGACTGCCAAGCTTCTTATATTCAGAACTGGAAACCAGAAATCTTTTTTTTTTTTTTTTTTGGCACATTCTGAAACTTCAAAAAAGGTTTATATACAACGTATAAGTAAAATGAGTAGCAGCTGTAAGCTTGGGCTCTGGAGACAGACTACCTGAGCTTATATTTTGGCTCTGCCATTTATAAGAGTTATTTCATGTCTCTCAGCCTAAGCTCTTTTTTATCTGTAAAATAGGGATGGTAGCTCTATCATGGTTCAGGGTAAGGATTAAGTAAGATAACATATATAAAGAGTGTCTAGTACATAATAAGAACATGCACTTTTTAAATGAAAATTTATTTGAATGTTTTATGATCTTTCAGGTTTTATCCTGGATGTCAGAGATGCAGAAGTAGAAATTGGACTCTGGCCTCATAGAGCTAATGTTCTACAGGCAGGAGAGAAACTAGAAACATGTAAACTAGTGAACATTTTCTGATAGTAACAGTGGTATGAGGAAACAAATCAGAGTTAGTGATAGACAGGAATGGAGGAGGGCTTTAGATTGGGTAGTCCAAAAAGACTTTGCAGAGGAAGGGGCACTTGTACTGAGAGCTGACCTGTTGGGAGCCAGCCAAGCAAAAATCTTTCTGGAAAAACAACAGGGGTAAATCAAGAGCACAGGTGTAAAGACAGAAGCAGGTCTGACTTGATTGTGATTGGAAGAGAAGTTGATGTGGCTGGTCATGGAGAATATGGGAGAGAAATAGCTTCTGTATTGCTTTAAATAATACCAAGAACTCTGGACCTTTATTATTATTATTTTTTGGAGGGCAAGAGGAAAGTGGTTTTAGAAGGATTCTAGCAATGATCCACGGGTGTGGAGAAGATGGGAGATGCAATTATCAGAGTCCTGGGATTCCGGGGGAAGTGACCAGCCTGTCTTGAATGGGTTTTCCAGGCCAGGGTGGTAATTGCTGCTCTCCACTACTCTCCTCCCACACACACCATACACAAAGGGCAGTGGGGTTAAGGTAGATATGAATGAACAACTCAGAGGACAAAGAGATATGAATTAAAAACTCAGAAGAAAATGTTCATACTTGAATTTTACTAATACTGTGGTTCCCTGCTTCCAAATGTTCTCATTCTTGCTGAAGCCTACACTCATTTCTCTCAGTTGACGTTACTCTAAAAACTCTCTTTTGTATACTCTTTCTCCACCTCCCTCTCTTTGGAGGGCAGACACAAATCCCTTGGGTATGACTAAACATCCAGAAAAATGCTCAGAAAGCACTGCATGCTATTACTTTAACTTGTAAAAACTCAATTATTTACCCTACCATAATTAAGTCCTTTTCCAGGCGCAAAACTCTCCCTACATGCTGAGTGAATATAAATTTTCATTGGTGTTCATTTGACCTTGACAAACTAGCCTAAAAATTGTGTCCCCTTTTGCCAAGAATAATTTTTTTAGTTCTCTTCTCAATAACTATAGTTGAAAGGAGAGAGTGATATCTCTGTAACTCAAACCAGATCCTTTTGCAATAACACGTTGGCAAGTGACAATGTGATGAAACTGTTTTATGCGTGCATGTTTTTGTTCCCTTTCTTAATGTTTCTGAATGCAGAACCAACCTGTTTATTATTCTTCTGCTACACAATGGAAAAGGGAGGTAAGAGGATTGCTGACCTCTCTGTAGCTTCAAGAAAGTTTCTTAACAAGAATGCTTGCTCCTAACAGCATCTCTGGAAATGTCTAGAAATAGTATCCACTCTCAATCATCTCTCTTTCTTAAATGGAAAGCATTTCCTTGACTAATCTAAGCCCATTCGAGGGTACCCTATGGCATCAATCCAAACATTTAGTGATTGTTTGCCTACAGGGATTTATTCAGATACTATCTTCCTTTTTTCTCAAATTCTTGGCTTTTGAGGCATTTCATTATTTTTAGCAACTCTGGCAGAGGGTAAGCAAGAGGTGTTGGAGAGAACATTCAGGCTGCCTTTAGCTCCTTGTTAGCAGGTATGGGAAAAGCAAGTGTAGGTAGGTGGTAGAAAGGACTGAAATTATGAGGTTCAAGAATTCTCTATAATAGGTTTTCATTAATCCCTCCTTAGCTTGTTCTTTCATGAATAATCGAGAATTGATTCTAAATGAGAAACACGTCTCAATTATCTTAATGATTAATAAAGAAGTTACTTCCTCAAATCTTCAATGGAGACTAGAAGAGGGCTGTGTGAAGGCACAGTGGGCACACCTCTGTGCATGTGCTTGTGCATGAGTGTGCACATACCTGTGGGAATTTTGTGTCTTTAGTGCAGGTGTGAATGGATTCGTCTGAATTCTTTTCCCCAACCTACAGCAATGGATCCAGGTCTGGTCATTAACAAGAATGTGGTTTATTTCCCAACACCCATCCCTAGGCATAAGGATTCCAAAGTCTGAGAATGGTAGATAAAAAGTAGAAAAACTGATGCATTTTCCAGGGGAGAAATCATTCCATAGAAACAGATACAGAAATAACAGATAAGGAAGTAAATAGAAGGACTTCAACTCACTCATTCTAACTATGGTTAAGGGTGTAACAAACAAAAACCTGAAAATAATGAGAGAAGAAATGGAAGACATAATTTTCTAGAGATGAAAAGCACATATCTTTTTTTTTTTTTAAGTTCACTGGATGGGATTAACAGCAGGTTATACAGTTCAGATAAAAAAAGATCAGTGAGCATTATGACACTGTAATAGAAATTATAAAAAATAAAGCACAGTGAGATAAAAACTAAACGAATACACACACCTATCCTGAGTTTACAGGATAAACTCAAAGTGTTTAATATCATTGTAACTGGAGTATCAGAAAGGGAGAAAGCAGAAAAACAATTCAAAATTATAATGACTGAATATTTTTTCCAAATTTTATGGAAATGAAATCCATAGATCCAAGAAAGTTAATACACCAAACCAGGATAAATACAAAGAAAATTCAGAATTCCAAGAAATTCCGAGAAATCTCAGAATTCCAAAGTCTTTGGAACTTCCTTAGTGTGTACTCAGTTTGTACTCATTTGTTTCCACTCCAGGAAACTGGGATTCTTGAATTCAAAGACTCTCATGTTCTAGGGCTTATCAAGTTATCAGCCCACCTCTCGGTTTTCTGTCTTGGTTTTAAGGGATCAATCAAATTACCTAAGATATCAAATCTTGGGACAACAGACATCATGAAGAACCTGAAGTGTGTAGTGGGTCCAGGTGGCTAAGTCCTTTCCCTGCTGCTGAGAGCGTCTTTGTGCCCATCACAGTTGTGAACTGTGACAAGCACGTTTGCAGAGCAATGAGAAAATATAACTAACCACCTAGTGCTTGTTAAGAGATACTGCATATGGAATCATCTCAAGAGAACCTTGAGAAGGAGGGTAGGTAGAGAAATCTACGTCCATTAGAGAGATTATAGCTCTGGAGGTCTGAGTGAGGCTTTGAGAATTGGGAGGGGATCCCAGAAAAAAACAGTGTTTCTTTACCTGTAACAGCATTAAGCATGCTGAAATGTCCACATGGGAATTATATTGTATGCTGTTTTAATTAAGGAAATTCTATTCTACCTTGGAATTGTAACTAATTCTGTTTGAACTTTGAAAAATTCTGTTTTAAAAAAAAAATCCTTTGTTTTAGCAGCTGAGATGTCAAGCAAAAGGGATTGGATAATAATCCCATGTGTTTCTAATTGGATGAATTGTTTGCTTGTAAATTTATTTCCTAAGATTTTTTTTTTCAATTAACATATTAGATCCTTGAGGAGTACTTTGGATAAATGCCCAAGTTGCTCTTTGGTTAAGTTGAATAGCACAAAGTCTTGTGTTCTGGGAACCCAGCCCTCTGATTAGTGAGCAGGTCAAACCTCACCTTAATTATTTATTTTAAAAATCAAAAGGCTTTTTATGATTATTTGAGAGTGTTGCTGCTGTTGTTTTTCATTCTCTGTACGATTACCATTTTGGTTATGGCACCTAATTTTTGAGGAAAAAACCCCTACTATCAACCATACTTGTGATGCTATTAACTACCATTTTGCTTTGTTCTGAAATTTCTCCTTCAGGCAGATTTCCAGACATCCAGATAGGAACAAAACGAAACACGTACACTATGAGCAGGAGGCTTATTGTGACAAACAGAATGTTTGGGGACTCAGAGAAGGTAATCTTTCACAAGTGAGGGGAAAATAAAAAGTGTGTGTATAGGGAGGTGACTGACAGAGACTCTGATCTCAAAAAATGTATGTACAAATTTTCTAGGTTTAGCTGTAGCTCACATTTTAAAACCAAATATTTGAAGCTTAGATCCTATTTCTTCAAAGTTGAATCAGAAATTAGAGAAAAGAACAAACTTTTAAGAGTGAAAGGTATAGTTAATGGGAACCAGACTGGTAATTGGCAGGGCTAGCCTGGATACAGAATTGTGAGGAAGGTGGGACTTAACCTTTGGTGTGGAAAAGTAGATGGGACATGGTCACTCTCCTATTGCAATGCATTCCTACTCTACCGGTTACTGTTGATTCACCAGTGCACTTAATCGTTCATTCCATTATTCTGTACTAAACTTCTACCAGCTCCCAGACACTGAAGACACAACAGAAACCACAGCAAAGTGCAGCCCGTCCTTGTGCTACTCACAGTTCCACAAAGGACGGAATTACACAAGACACAGCTATGCTGCATGAGCCATGCTAACATGGGCGATGGCCAAGTAGCTCTGAGAGCACTTGGTGGGACCATCCAATAATATCTGGGGATGGTGTTGTGCTTTCAGGAAATAAGTTTTCTGGGGAAGTGATATTTCAGCAGAGGCCCAAAAGCCTAAGCCAGAGAGCAATGGGGGAAAGAAAAAAGTTGTCATTGTGGTATGCTGGAGGAACTACAAGAAGTTTGGTGTGTCTTAGGTGTGAAGTTTGGTAGAAAACATGGCTGGAGAAGTGAGCAGATCATAGAGCCATGCTGATGTGAGACCAGACTAGTGAAGTCTGCACAGGCTTAGAATCAGATGCTGCTGAGTTTGATCTGCAGTTCTGATCTTCCCTGGCTACCTGGGCAAGTTACTTCACTTGGTAGCCTCCCTTTCCGTGTCCATAGAATGGAAATCTACCTACTTCCTAGGATTGCTTGGAAAATTAAATGACTGAACATGTATCCAGGTGTGAGATCAGACCATTCAATTAATGGGAGCTATGGTTGTTCATTCTGCAATGGTCAAATACAATGGCATTTCCACATGGAACGAGATCTCAGAGAAAGTGAGCTCTATTGCCATGATTTTCGGCATCAGCCAGGCTAGATGTGTTGACGTTTTTGGGGTGGAGTCACTTCCTGATTTGTCTCACTTACACATTCCTCATAGGGGGGCGGTCATATCTCTAGTGCCAAGAGAACAAAGATTCCCCAATCAAAGCAATGGGTTCACTTGGTAAAATATCATTTTAGTCATTCTTTTCATCTGCTTGTATACTGTCCTGATCATTCATACTCATACTGCTTAATAAGATCTTAAATTACTATGACATCTTCCTCTGAAAGGATACAGGAAGTAAATGAAAGAAACTAATAGCCATATACAGGGTTCCTTATACATGAGATACCACCTTTTTGCTAGCAGTCTTAAGAATCCCAGTAAGCAAGGGAAAACATACTCCAACTCAGCCCTAGACAATTATTATGAATTTTCTTTCTTTCTTTTTTTTTTTTTTTTTTACAAGACTGGTCTATTGAGATCTTATAGTCTTTTTGATTGCTTTTCATATCACTGAGCTCAAACTAACAAAACCATCTCTCTAGACAGGGAGATCGTAGAAGACCATTCACAAAGCAGAAAAGCTCTCCTGAGCCAAATAGAGAGGTCTGTTACCTAATTTCTTTTTGCTCCTAAGGCTGTGGACTTAGTTTTTCTGTATAAGCATTTTAACACACCTGTGCTGAGAATTTGGTTCATACCACACAACTGGGATCAGAGATGAAGGACACCCTCTGTACTCCAGAAGAGCATTACTCGGCTGGGGGAGACAGAGAGCCAGTAAGTTAGTATTTCTTTCCCCCTTAATGTTTTCCTGTGGCCAGCCCCTGTGCTAAGTGCTTCATATGTTTTATTAGAGGTGATTCTCCAAAACAACCTTCTGAACAATGCAATACTAACTTTGATGTGTAGATAAGAAAGTGGAGATCCAAGAGTGATTACAAGTAACTTGCTCAAGGGTAGATCAGTAACACAGGGAAGAGCAGGGCTGAGCTGGGGGCGGTCTTTCCAGAGTCCTGCTCTTGAATACTAGGAATGCCCCGCGTTCCTTTTGGCAGGGGAAGAGGTGACCACAATGTGTGGCTTCAAGTGGTCTAGGTACTGTGGAAGCAACTCAGACAGAAGGCAGGGACAGAGGAAAGGAGAGATGGAGCCCAAGCCACTTCCCAGAGGAGGTAGCCTCTGCACTGAGATGTGAGGGCTGGACAGGAGGTGGCCAGGTGAAAAGCCGGCTGCAAAGAGACACCCCTTGAGTGAAATGAGCAGCGCTTGTTCTTGCCAGAAAAGAATGGCCTCAAAAAAAGGCAGGTAGCTCTGAGGAGCACCCGATTATCTGTGTCAACACAGGCAACGGGTGTGACAGATGACCCAAGATGGATGTCTACGTGGCTTCTGTATAATGTTTTTATTTATTTATATCCCGCCTTGTTCCACAAAGGTTTCAAGGTAAAATTCATTACACGGTTTTTATGCAGTGACCTTCTTAATTAAGTTTTTCTCAGCACTGTCATGTTCGTCTCTGTATTCCCCGAGCCATATGCCCAGTATCGTGAATAAAAGTTGAATTGAATTTACATACTTGGAGCACGCTGTAAGTAGTTAGCAAGGGCAACTGGTCCCAGAAGCTTGGTGGGTGGCAAGGGAAGCTGGGCCAACACTGAAAATTGCTTAGACTGAATACCGTATTTCACTGGATCTAAGATGCCCATGATCAGAGGGCAGGCTGCTCCCTCACGTGCTTCTGAGAGAGGAAGAAAAACACTGCCGATTACACCGAAACACAGTGTTGAGTCACTACCTATGGCAAGATGCAATCTGTTTTCAGATATGTTCAAATACGAAAAGCTGCATGTCTTTAAACAGACGATATATGATGATGATGCTACCCACCCCCCCAATACTCAGAAATTCTAAAAATTAATGGCACTCTGATAGAGTGTGAGAGAAGACGAACACTCTTACCCCATTTTGGATGCCAACTTGTCTCACCACCCAAACCCTAAGGACTCTGGAAATACTTAGCAATTGTACCTCTAGGAATTGAACCTAAGAGAATAAATATAAAAGTTCCTAAGGTTTTATAAGGGTAACATCCTAAAATTATATATAGCCATAAAAAATAAAGAATACCCTAAATTCTTCATTATATATATAAACATATAATGTTATGTATAACATTATGTAATGTAATATATAATGTATAATGTAATGTGATATATAATTAAACATATATAATGTTAGAGTTATACAATAGATTAAAATGATAGGAAAATATTTATTTACATGGAAAAACATTTTATACTACATTAAGTTTTACAACTCTGGTAATAAAGAATGTGCTTTAAGACAAAATTATTGCTGTGAAAGAAAAATACATTTATATCCTGTATTTATGTAGGAATAAATTTTGTTACATATAACAAAATTTAACAGGGGTTGTCTGGATGAAGGGATTTTAGTTACCTTTTTCTTTTCCCTGTGTTTTAATTTTTCAAAAACTGGAAAGCCAGATACTAGTTAGACTTAGACTGTTAAAAAATTTTTATTTAAATTCAATTTAATTAACATATAGTGATTATTTGTTTCAGAAGTTAGGATTTAGTGATTCATCAGTTGCATATAACACCCAGGGCTCATTCCATCAAGTGCCCTCCTTAATGCCCGTCACCCTGTTACCCAATACCCTCCAGCAACTCTTGGTTTGTTTCCTAGTGCTCAGTATGTTTTATAGTTTTTTAGACATAGACTTTTCAGTAGATAGTGTGAATGTGGATAATGGAAAACCAACTAACTTGACTTAAAATCATCATTTTTTTAATGGAATGAGCTCCTGAATCTTTCCTTTCCCAAATGGGCCTGGCTGGGTTGGCTCCAACTGAGGCCCTGTTTAAAAAGGTATGGAAAGGCTGTTTGATTCCAAATTGGTTATTTAACTTCACCAGCTGGAGTTTTCCCTCAAATGCTGATACTAAAAATAAGAAAATAAATACTGCAGACCACAACTATGCAACAGTCTGGGGAACTCCACTGTCTGATGTCATATTAATCTCAGCAAAGTATGAGGTCCTGAGCTCGGGCAAGGCAAGTTCCAGGTCTTACAACAAGGAGGGAGGGTGATGATCAGAAGTCAAGGTTAGACCTCAATTTTTAGCATAGCTAAAGTGGAAAACCTCCAGCTCTGTGTCTGAGCACCATACCTGCTACAAATCCACATTATTATTATTATTTTTTGGCAACTCATTTAAAATTCTTCATAGATGAAGTCATTTCTTGAGAGATGAAGCCTTGATGGCCTCAACCCCATTTTGATTATATCTTTATGGTGAACTGGTCTGCTCAGAGTTCACAGGAGACATTGTTTTTGAATGGCCCATCATACAGTTCCTGCTTGACTAAGTAAGACTGTAGACTGAATGCATTCTACTTATATATTTTAACCCCAATCTTGAGTTGGGTATATTTTGATGTGTTTTGATGTATTTTGAATATAGCTTTATATTTCCTTATAGCTTGTTCTAAAAAATAAGCTGTCCTTTATACTTCCAAGGATATCTAATTCTTCCTTATTTCAAAGCTCAGTTAAGATAAAAATTTTATTTTGCACTTAATTTTTACTTGTTTATACACTTGGATTTGTCATTTCATCTGTCAGCTTTGCAATTTTGATCCCCTTGTCATCTCTCTCTTATCTATAATCTATCTTTCTTTAATATTGGACAGTTGGAACCCAAAAGCATAGGATTTCAAGTGACATGGAAGCCTAGGTCAAAGGGAGGGGGGACAGTACTTGGGGATTGTCTGGATATTCTAGCAGGCACTTACTGTTTGTCTTTCTTGCATCACTTTTTTCTTCTTCTGGATAACAGCACCCTGACTTCTTTAGGGAAACTTAATCTTCCTCCCATACATTGTCTCAATAGGGCTGCCACTTCTACTGCCTTGCCCTTGCCTTGCTCTCCAGCAACAGATCCAGGCCTGGCTAAGGATAGTATGCCATCTACCTGGTCAGGGTAACTGACTCAGGTATGGGGACCTAATCCAAAACCAACCATCACAGAACTTCTCTGATATTATTTATGTGTGGACACTGAAAAGGAGTATTTTTCTCTTGTTTTTCATCTTAGTTTATGAGCCATGGGAATACATATCTGGAGCTAAGCCCTACTTGTTCTGACCATGTAGGAGAAGGCTGTGAGCAAGAGGGAAAATGAGGCCACCAACTGGGACAACCAGAGCGAAAAGGGAGCACAGTGATGAACAGACACATTTAATGATGAGTCCTTAGAGACAGGATGCCACCTCCACTCCTTAATTTCCTGAAAAAACCTCTTTCCTTTTTTTAGTATAAGCCTGTTGGAGTTGGGTTTCTGTCATTTGAAGCCGCCCAACTTCTTGACTAATCCTTGGTCTTTTGGTTACCTTCCAAAACACACTAGGCACATACGCCTGCTCTTTATGCACATAGAAGGGGCTGTGCTCAGTTGAATTCTCTACCATCAGAGCATTCAAACAGGTACAATTTGATTAAAGTGCAGTTAGTCCAAAAAGAATGTGAGTGACTTAAGCCCCAGGGCTACATTCTCCATAAGCTGCAGATATACTGTGGAAATATGCTTTGTCTTTGGTTCCTCTGCCCTTGTGTTTAGACTCTATCCTGAACTGGCACGTTCACCCACTCTTGATGCAATTAGATGGTCAGGTTTACTTTGCCAAAGACTCAGCACAGTCAGAAGGCATGGGTTTCCTGCAATCTTGTCTTTTTGCTTCTCGAGATTACAAAAGACCACTTAGAAAGAAAATGATTATGAGCCTAAATAAGATACAGGAAGGTTTTATAGCAATCCAGGCTGACTGGAGGAGGCAGCTGGAAAACAAGACCCTCCTCCTCCCATCCTCTCCTCTCCCAAACAAATGCCATATGTCTGTTCACAATGCATTCTGGCTCACTGCTATGTAGTTGACCTTCGATACTGAAAAGATGCCAAAACACTTGGGACCTAGTTTTCTTTTCAGCTCGTTGGTATAGTCATATTTAATACAGTTGAGGAAAAAATGAGAACTGTGATAAGCAGGACTGTAATTCTTTAAAGTAGTGTATTAATGAGACATATCTCTGTATATTTCATGGTGATGGTTTACAGAAAAAGTCTTTGGGGGCCTTGGAAAAGAATGCTTCTGTTACCTGGGGGTGCATTCAGACCACTTGAGCATTTGTGCCATTGCTGTAATACTGAAGAAGGACATTTTGACTTTCTTTTCCTAAGTTCCATGCATTAACTCCCATATCACTAAATTGGATGCAGAACTGTTAATAACGGGGTTTGTGATTCTGTGTGTGGCAAGGTAGATGATGTTTCTTTTTACCACATCCAGAGAGTAAACAGAGTCTCTTCCTTTAAATTGCAATGGATTTTGCATTGGTTTTCTGGGGCTGCTGGAGCAAAATACCACAAACTGGGTGGCTTACAACAGCAGAAATGTATCATCTCAAAGTCCTGGAGGGTAGATGTTGAAATCAAGGTGTTGGCAGGGCTATGCTCCCTCTGAAATCTCTTAAGGAAGGATTTTTCTTTGCCTCTTCTAACTTCTGGTGTTTGCCAACAATCTTTGGCATCCCTTGTCCTGTAGACTCATCACTCCAATCTCGGCCTCCAGTGTTACATGGCTGTCCTCCTACTGTGTGTCCTTCCTCTTCTTCTAAGGACACCAGTCATACTGGATGAGGGCCCACTGTAATTCAGTATGACCTCATTTTAATGTGATTACATCTGCAAAGATCCTATTTCCAAATAAGATCACATTTTGAGGTACTGCTGGTTAAGACTTCAACATATCTTTTAGGGGGATACAGTTTAACCCCGAAGAGCTCTACTGTGCCAACTGTAATACTAATGCATGCTTCTTGTTAAAATAATAAAATTATTAAGAAATATGTGGAGAAGATATTAAAAGTCATCTACATTTCTACTACCAAAAATAACCAAGTTAAAAATTTGGTGAACATCTTTTCAAATGTTTCTCACACAAACCAAATGGTTTCCTTCTGTATTGTCCAAAGTAAGTCAAGTTGAAGGACAGAAGCAGTTAAAGATGTCTTTAGTGTCATACGAATTGTAATAAATGATGCTATGATAGGCTATTCTTTTCTTTCTTTTATTCTCTCTCTCTTTTTTAAATTCCACTTATACAACTACCTTTTTAGGATAAATGTCTAAAGATAAAGTGTCTCAGTAGGAAGAAAATAATACATTTTCATTTCTATTACCAAGTATTCATCCATTAAAGATTATTTACTTCTACCAATAATGCATTAGAGTCCTAGTTTCACTGGGTATGTACCCTAAAGATACAAATGCAGTGATCCAAAGGGGCACGTGCACCCGAATGTTTAAAGCAGCAATGTCCACAATAGCCAAACTATGGAAAGAGCCTAAATGTCCATCAACAGATGAATGGATAAAGAAGATGTGGTATACATATATACAACGGAATACTATGCAGCCATCAAAAAACACCAAAATCTTGCTATTTGCAATGATGTGGATGGAACAAGAGGGTATTATGCTAAGCAAAAAAAGTCAGTCAGAAAAAGACAATTATCATATGGTCTTTCTGATATGAGGAATTTGAGAGGCAGGGGAGGCGGTTGTGCGGGGAAGGGAGGGAAATATGAAAGAAGATAAAACCAGAGAGGGAGACAAACCATAAGAGACTCTTAATCTCAGGAAACAAAGTGAGGGTTGCTGGAGGGGTGGGGGGTCGGAGGGATGGGGTTGATTGTTGACAGACATTGGGGAGGGTATGTGCTATGGTGAGTGCTGAGAATTGCGTAAGACTGATGATTCACAGACCCGTACCCCTGAAGCAAATAATACATTATATGTTAATTAAAAAAAACAAAAAAGAGACTCTTAGTTTCTCCCATCTGCTTTGCCCTGATTATAACTATTAATGAGATATATAAGTTAAAACTTTATATATATATGACTATTTATAAATAGATTCTCCTTTATGAAGTTCTAAACCATGGTTCTCCTTTATTCTTAGGTAACAAACATGAATCCATTTTTATCTAGTGTTTTCATGATTTGGTTTTTGATCTTTAAACCTTGACCCATCCAGAACTGTGTGTGTGTATGTGTATGTCTGTAAGTATGGTATGAATCTGCAATCCAGAGATTTCGATAGAGTTGAGTTTAATTTCCTTGTCTTGTTTTTAATTCACTCTAAAAATTTGTATGGCTTAAGAATGTGAAAGGGGAAATTCAGTCTGTTTCCTGTTCCTCTTTCCAAGGGATCAGATTTTCTTAATAAAAGGCCCTATGCTAATTCACAGAACAATGCATCTGCAAAAAGGAACTGGGGACGTAGTGTTGAACACACAGTCACTAAGCAGTACTTTCAGCCTCAATACCAAAGTTAATTGAATTTCCCAGCATTCTTGCTATAACTACCCCCTTTCTCTCCCAGTCAAAATAGTTTGTGAGGCTGTGAGAACAAATGAAATTATAGGGTTAATCTTTAATCCATTCTAATTTGTTTTCTTTAAACTGCAATATTGGCACACTTGGGTCCTGCTAATTTTCACTAGTTCAGGTTACTTGCAAATCATCTCCCCAGCTCTTTATAACAGACTTGAGGTTAAAGTCCCTGGCTCAGAGAGAAAAATTTTGATGGCAAGAAAGCTAAAACTCAGAGGGAAGTATGTTTATCCCCAGAGCAAACTGGGAGAGAACCGTATGAGAGGTCTTGAATCAAGCTTACCGAAACAATGTTTTCAGATAAAATGAGGACAACATCCCTTAGTATCTCTTTCTCTGGACTCTCACATGGATTCACTTACTGAAGACCAATCACTGCCCCAATTCGCCATCTTTACATTGTCCTTTTACCGTCAACTTCTCATTAGTTTGGTGGGTGATTCTGTCTCTTCTCCCAGTGTTATCGACATTCAAGGACAGGCAGCCTCAATGACTTGTCTCCAGTGGATGGCATTTCATGTCAGTGACTTGCTATTTAGCTGCAGAGATCGGCCCCTCCAACCTTATCTCTTTAAATGAGTAAATGAATACAAATTCAAGTTTTAATCTCAGACTGTAACATAAATGGTATTTTCACTACAAGGAGTTTCATAATGGTCTCATTACTGTTCCTAAGTGCAACACATTGAGACGTTTAAATTGTCAGTTGCTACTACATATATTCTTTGAGAACAGGTAGCCAGGTAACCATGGCAATGGTGTCTCCAGGCAGGATGGGAGTGGGGTGGGAAACTATTTCATTAATTGAAGGGAAGGGACTGAAAAGAAATTTTCAAGCTGTAGATCAGAGAGAAAGAGAGAGAGAGAGAGAGAGAGAAGAGGTAGGTTTCACAACCATATTTTCTTTTCATTATTAAATTATGCAGACCGGAGAAACTCCAAAGAATTTGAAAGGTTTAAAGAAATCATAAGATTAAATAAAGCAGCATCCTTAGCCTTTCCACATTATTACAGTGATTGACCTGTACTAGATTTTATGTGGTTGGGTTCTTACATAGTTTGATTGAAACTCAATGTGTTTCCTGAGAAAGCAGAATTGTGTCCTATGATTTCAGGGGAAAAAATGGAAGCATAGTCACATAAGAAAGAAGGCTGTGTAGGCGGTCTAAGAGCTCTATTTATTTCAAGCTGATAGCACATGAAAAAAGCTGATATTATCAGGAGAATTTTATTTTCAACCTTCCTTCCCTGCCCTCCCCCAACCCATGGTAGTCAACATTAAAAAAGATATAACAGCACACCATTAGCTTTCTCTCCCCACCGCCCCCCACCCCCAGTATACATAAAGGGTAAAGAAATAATTGTGAAGAAAAGAGGGCATAAGGATGCCATGGAGAAAAATACCAAATGTCTGATATGGTTTCTCAGAGGAGCCTAATATTTTGCTTTCATTTAGAAGGTGCTACAAATTGGTGATTAGATCAACTTGTGTTATTTAACCAAACGTACTCCTGTGTAACTTCCTGCTTTGACTCTGCCAGACATGTTCTAGCAGACAACTTAGAATTTGTAAAAACCCAATTACCCAGATAGACATCCTGACTTCTAATATATGTTGGCCCTAGTTTATAGAATTTCTCTTCAAATTAGGCCAACATATGGCACCTTAGTGACCCATGTTGAATCTCTCCAACTCCTGATGAATGCCTCTTTGGTGCTTTCTGTGTGCTGTATCATCTAATTATTCAGGAGGAAAAATAGCCAGAAAACATTAGATGCAACCATTATCAATAGGAAATGAAGACTTGGCTATATTCTTAGGATCCATTCCTCAAAAGATAAATCCACTTTTCATCCATCACTGGGAGAGGCCATGCAGGAAATTTTATTTACAGAATTAGAGAAAGCAATGTAACTGAGCAGGTAGTTATTAACCAAATAAATTTCACTTTAAAACAAACACTTCTGGGGCACCTGGGTGGCTCAGTGGGTTAAGCCTCTGCCTTCGCTCAGGTCATGGTCTCAGGGTCCTGAGATCGGGCCCCGCATCGGGCTCTCCACTCTGTGGAGAGCCTGCTTCCCCCTCCCTCTTTGCCTACTTGTGATCTCTCTCTCTCTGTCAAATAAACAAATAAAATCTTTAAAAATAAAAAATAAAACAAATAATTCTTTTCTACCAAACAGATTTCTATGTTGGAAAGCTGTGAATTCCCCAGAATGAGGCCACGATTCATGGTCTGCCTTAGAAGAGCTGCTTGGGGCCCTCTAGGTCCAACATACCGACTACCTTGCTCCCCAGTGCAAAGCAGAGGCTTTCAGACAACCTGGAGCTGAGCAGTGACCCTTTACCCACTGCTACTGCTGTGTTTGAAGGCCTGTGTTTCCAGGACACACCCATGAGGAGAGCCAGTGGGAAATGGGAAGAGCAATTTGTTTTCCTAAAAGCTTATACTACAGTCGGGACAGGCATCTTCTACCCTGTCATCATGGACAATAGGGTATCACGTTATGTACACCTGAGTCTAATTTTTGGAAGCAGAAAATCATCATTCAAGGCAACTGAATTTGAGAAAAAATCTTGGTGATGGAATGGAAGAAGAACCACGGTTCCCAATCACAGGCTGAGGGCAAGACAGGTAACACATATCTGTGTCAGGTCTTCCGGATAACAAAGTATGACTATGGACCCCTGCCTCGTGGCCATTGTGTCATCCGCTGCAGGCCACTCCTAACACAAATAACCATACTAGGATTGAGCAGTGGCCATGGGTGACCAGAAGGCAGAGTGGAATTTCTTACATTTGGGTTGTTAATTCTAGTGCATCAGTGAGCTTCTGAGCCAATTCTCTTATTACTCATGTGGATTCTACGAAGTAGTCACTTCATAGAAGTGAGTTCCCTTTCCCAAAGTATAGCTGCTTGAGGAATGCCTTATGCGAAGGGCACATAGTGAGCCAGTGGCTAGTAGAGCACACCTCCCCCAAGGCAGACTGAAGCAGTCCACTTTCAGGCAGTACCTGACACAGACACACAAGGTCCTTTTTTTTGCTCCCTCAAACGTGGCTCTGAATTATTTTGCGTGGAGCCTACTGGAACACCAGCAAGAGCTCATGTGCTAAACGATGCTTGAATTCACAGTGATCAGTCCTTTTCTTCTGAGTTGTGAGGTGTATGTTAGGGTATCTTATTGACATTGTCCCTTCAAACAATGTAATCTATGGTGTCACTTTTCTGAACCCCCCAAGTCTGCTGCTTGGTCTCAGCTTTTCAGGTGACTGTGAGTCTGTTAAGCTAGAACTTTAATTGGTGAGTATTTTCATTACCCAAAATCCCACTAGGACTGCTGGGCCAAGAGATTACCATTTGTCACCGAACGTGGATGTATGGAGAAGTGTACGTAGAATATATAAAACCTTCTGTATTCTGATTTGCATTGCAAATGGAGAAGCTAACCAGAGGTCTCAGGGAAATAACATAAATAAAACATGGCTTCCCTACTGGAAGTGCTCAGTTCACGCCAGGGGAGGCCTAGGCTGTTCCAGAAGGATTGTTTCCATCTAAACAATTCCCGTCTCAGGAACTTCCGTTCTAAAGCAGCTGCCAGGAGGATGAGGATCGGGTACTTGGGGAGGGGCTGGTCTAATGAGGCGACTTTGGCAAACGCTCAGCAGAGTGAGCCAGGAGGCTTTCTCTAGAAATCCAAAGTGTGGTTTGTGATCCCGTATCTTGTTCTGTTGGTGAACATCCTCACAAATGAAGGGGGGACAGAAATCTGCTCTTCAACTCAGTGTGGGCCCAAAAGAATAAAACAGAAGTCTCTGCATGGCCAGTGACCAAACAAAGCTCATTCCTTAAGGCTGAGAAAGAAACTCCATAATACAAGGTGAGAAGGGTTTGGTCAGGTTATAGACAACATACACAGACTCTCAAAAACTGAACTTCTACTCTAGTGGCCATTTGTTATGCTTCATCCCCCCCCGCCACAGCATTTAGTTACTCTTCTTGTGAACATGATATCCAGTCCCACTTTGAGGTGCGTCTCTTCTCTGCCCAGAGGCTCCGTGACTACTTCATGACTTTCGAAGTCCAAGTGTGTGACGAAGGCTAAAGCTGTCTGTGCATTCCACTCTCTGGGGACTGGGTTCTGGATGGCGGGGACCAGCGTAGGACTCAAATCTCCTCAATTAGGGTCAGTGAAATTGGTTTCTGTGGGTTTTCTGGAACCGTTGGAGAAGTGGACTCTCTCACTTGCTGAGTTGAGTATGGGAGCAGGAGAGGATTTTGTTTTGGGGTTGCAGCCAGAGAATGAAGCTAAGAGATAGAAGCCAAGTTGGAAGACCGAGAAAGACACTAGAGGCTTAGCACATGGTTTGAGGTCTTCTATCCTTGTGCCAGCCCGATCCTGTGACTCTGTTTAACAAGGCAAGACAGTCTCTTGTTGCTTAAGTCAGTTTGAATCAGACTTTCTGTAAGAGTTCTAACAACCATGCACACTTTTCCTGTCTCATCTGCTGGTACTGCTCTTCCACATTTCACCAACAGCCACTGCCTTCTTTGGAGCCACCATAAATGCACTCAGCCTAAAGCCTGTCCACACACACTGTGTGTTCTCATGCGTCCATACCTCTGGCCGCATTCCACTAATGACCTTTCACAGTTCCACCCAAATCCACCTCTTGAAGTCTGCATTATGGTGTTTCTCCTACTTACCTCAAGGTGAAAATTAAAACTTCCTGAGCTGGATTTTTAGAGCCATTTTCCCTTATTCTGTAGAACTTTAACATGTCATGAGAATATGTTTTGACATTGTACATCTCTCCTGTGAAGTCTTTAGTTCCTTAGGGTCAGGGACCTAATGCTTTACTCATCATTCAGAGGCAAGAAGTACCATTAGAGGGTGTCTGGATGGCTCAGTTGGTTAAGCATCTGCCTTTGGCTCAGGTCAGGATCCTAATGTCCTGGGATCGAGCCCTGTATTAGTCTCCCTGCTCAGTGGGAAGCCTGCTTCTCCTTCTCCCTCTGCCTGCTACTCCCCCTGCCTGTGTTCTCTCTGTGTCAAAAAAAAAAATAAAATAAAATCTTAAAAGAAGAAGAAGAAGAAGAAGAAGAAGAAGAAGAAGAAGAAGAAGAAGAAAGAGCGATTAGGCTCAGAGGCTTCGTTTGGACCCAGACTCTGTATGTTCAAACACTGGCTCATTACTTCCTATGGTAGGGTGCCTGAAGTA